>NC_140455.1:37787114-38114614 GCF_963576455.1 Neolamprologus multifasciatus
ATATATATATATATATATATATGTACACGTGTGTGTAGCAGAAAAGCTAAACTATCTGCTAAGAAGGCCCGAGGCAGAAGAAGGTAGATAATCCTGTATGGTTTTACTGTGGCGGGCAGCTCCTTTCACATCACACAAAGACATTCAATCCTTGTTAATAAAAAAAAATAGTAATTAAGTTCAGGTTTAAAGAACTGACTTCCTGTGACTGTGGAAAACTAACTCTCTGTGGGAAAATGGCACGCCAGGGTTTATATATATATATATATATACACACACACACATATATATATATATATATATATATATATACACATATATATATATTAGGGGTGCAACGATACACAAAATTCACGGTTCGGTTCGGTTCGATACTTTGGTGTCACGGTTCGATATTTTTTCGATACAAAAAAAATGTTCATGCCTTTTTATTAATTTGTCATTTATTAAATTTTCACGGCACATTCTGCACCACATCTCTGTGCGTTCATCATTTGTTTGAAGCCAGCTCACCTCCTGCAACCACTTTTCAGAGAATACGCGCTTCTTTTGTGGTTCGGACTCCTTCTGACATTTCTTTGGAGGTGGAGGAACATCACAGTAACTGCTTAAAGGAGCTTCTTCGACATCTTTAAGAGTTCTAAACAAATGTCTGTCCTCCTGAAAATCTTATGTACGCAAACACGCGTTGCAACTTCTTATCTTGTGCGGGTTTTTATTTTGACAGCGAATGCGCACCTGCGGACCACTTATGTGCAGCCCTGGTTATTTAGCTCGTCATATTGCAGCCACAGAAATTCTTTTGTCCATGAAACCATAAAGCTGCACTTTCTTTTTTCCTTATAGTCTGATTTGTCATAACCTTTCCGTTTTGTGGTAAGCTTTTCTTTGGCTGTCACTTCTTCACGCTGACCTGTCTTATTTGGCTCAGCAGAACTAAAATATATATCCTGCTGCTTTTACACACGCACTAACATAACGCTCAGCGATTCTCTGCGCGATCAACCTCTCACATGTTTAAGCTGCGGGAGATTTCACTTGTCATGTTTGCATAGTAAGCTAACGATTGATAAGACGATGTCAGAGGAATTGGTGCGCAAATTATCATCACTCACCAATCAGTACTGTCGCTCTCTATACACAGTTCACGCGATTGCAAAGTGAAAGCAAAAAACAAGCGCAAATTCAAACGCGATTTCAGTATGTCACATATTGACAGTGGCCGATGCCAATGACATAATTACCCAGCTACATTTCCAAAAGAATGCAAAAGCATTGACATATATTTTTCCTTCCTAGGATAGGCCGACGGGCAGGGCAGAGATAGATTTTGGTAGCCCGACTGGAAAAAAGCCCCGTCGGGCTAGCGATTTTGCGAGCCCTGTATCTGATTGAGGAATCACTCATCTTTGGAAAAGAGAGTTTATTATGGAGAAATGTCTCTTTCCAAAATAAAAGCTATACTATACGCTTCTTCTGGGCTATATTCTCAGCAGCATATTAAACATATCAGGTCCCCATAAGGAGAATCATGTGCTAACGGCTGTCTAAATGACTCGGGTAAAGTTTGTAGCATGCTGCTTGTTGTTTTTCTCTGCTTCCACTTGTCTTTGCACTAGGATGATGTCGGAGTAAATGTGCAGTCATATTGGTTGTGTTCCCACTAGTGCTGTCAGCGTAAATCTGAAATGACATTAACGTCACAACACGGCAAATCTCCGTTAACGAGCTACCGCGGATCACCTCATGAGTGGGGCTGGAAGACGTCAACACATTAACGAGCTAACTGCGCTAAAACACTAGTTCCCACCAATTGAGCATTGCTGTCACATCCAACATACTGTTTTACTTTTGTCCATGACAGGCTTACCTTCAGGGTCATACATCACATGAAAACCAAAATAGTTCCAAACGCCAGATCTGAATGAGGGTGGGGGAGGTTCAATTTGCCATGTTGCAACTAGCCTAGCTTCTGTCTCGCTAGCTTGCCCTGCGCTCAGTGAATCTGTGTTCGACTACTCCGCCTAGGCTGCACTGTCGAGCGCAGATCCACTGAGCGCTCAACACAGACAGCATCATCAGAAGGAAAGTTGATAAAATAAATTAAAAATGTTGTATTGTTCGATACATATGCGTACCGAACCGAAAGCACTGTATCGAACGGTTCGATATCGATACGAGTATCGTTGCACCCCTAATATATATATATGTGTTTGTGTGTGTGTATATATATATGCCCCAAAATGTATTCTGTAACGTATTCCGTTACGTTACTCAATGAGAGTAACGTATTCTGAATACTTTGGATTACTTAATATATTATCATGCTGTTTACAACTACATGAATGTACTATTGCTGTGATTTATTACTGTTACTGAAGGTCCGCGGCTCCGAACCGTAGTAAAAGGACCTCTGGCTAATACGGTGGGTTCTGTGTCGGCTCGTAGCTGAAAACTAGCTTTACTTTGTTGTCTGGGTCAACTTTGCTAGCAGAGACAGAGAGAGGCGTTGAAAGGCTGCTCCAACAGAACTTATTGTTTCAGAGGAAAACACGAACACGGTGTACAGTCGAGTCTTAATAGCTTACTTACAGCTGGGCTCGTCAGGCTCTCTTCTTGGCTGCAGTGGTTATTATTATATTTACATGCTTCCAGCTCCCGTTTCTGCTCGATGACAGCTCGTACTTTTCCTTTTTCTCCCTCCCTCGCTCACAGACACATAACGTGTACGGCAGTCCATTCTCCCTGCAGCACGGACTACACTGCCCATGATGCTACATTCTTTAGAGCTATACCTGTAGCATTCTGCCTGTTAGCTTAGCACAACAACAACAGGTGCTCTCTCACCCAGGAAACACGCAGAGAGAGCGTTGCCCTGTAACCATGGCAACCGTAACGCTGCCACCTGGAACAACAGAACGTAGCTGTCAAACAAAACCCAAACAGTCCTGACCCGCCACAATATGAAACAGGGAAGTACCGCCGTGTAATCCATTTATTTCAACAAAGTAACTGTATTCTAAATACCACCTTTTTAAACGGTAACTGTAACGGAATACAGTTACTCATATTTTGTATTTTAAATACGTAACGGCGGTACATGTATTCCATTACTCCCCAACACTGTGTATATGTGTATATATATATATATATATATATATATATATATATATATATATATATATATATATATATATATATATATACACGTGTGTGTAGCAGAAAAGCTAAACTATCTGCTAAGAAGGCCCGAGGCAGAAGAAGGTAGATAATCCTGTATGGTTTTACTGTGGCGGGCAGCTCCTTTCACATCACACAAAGACATTCAATCCTTGTTAATAAAAAAAAATAGTAATTAAGTTCAGGTTTAAAGAACTGACTTCCTGTGACTGTGGAAAACTAACTCTCTGTGGGAAAATGGCACGCCAGGGTTTATGGGGTGGGCTATTTAAGGGAAGCAGTGTGGCAAACTATCAGAGGGATATGAGGGGGTCAAAGGTTACGTTTAGGAAATACACAATCATATCCTTGTTCTGGGTGATGAAACACGCACACTTAGGGATTTTTATTCTTTGCCTTTAGAAGGACTTCTGGTAGATGTGCTCGTGCCAGAGCACAGCGGGATTTAAGTTCTGGGTTAAAGCTCAGTCGGTCCCGACCTGCAGGCCTGGACTGAGAGCGACAGCCAGTTCGTACCATCCAACTTTATCTCGTGTGCGCATGCTGAATTATACACAAATACAATAATGCAAAAATATAGTTTCAGGCATCTAATGACATATTCAAATTGTGTTTAAGTTACTTTATTCTAAACTTGGGTAGCAGCGAGAGTTTCCCCTTTCCCTTCTGTTTAACTGAAATGAAAAACAGATCCCAGCGTGGGCACCTCGACACATTAAAGCGGCACAAAAGCCTGGATCACAGAAAATAAACCAGTGATGCTTTCCCACTATTAAAAAATAGGATTGCCTGTTTAATTCAAACCCAGATCTCAGACACTAGTTCGGGGAAAAAGAATCATTTTATGAACAAACCCTTTCTCAGCTCAGTCAAAGAATTTCATGATAATGTTTTGATATTTAAATAATACAAATACCTTGTTGTACAAACACTGTATATAAAGGATGGACATAGACAGTGATGTCACCAGTTGGTTTGTGAAGTCTTGTTATGAAGGTGGATACTTTTTAACCCTAAATGAGATGATCATTTAGAAATTCAACATCATTTTGTAATAGCGAATCTTTAAACTAACAATTGAAATAATAAAAGCACTTTTTTATTTTTTTATTTTACTGAGCCCACACATTTGGGATTCAAGGTCATTACGACATCATAGGAACCCTTTCGGTAACCAGAGGAGTCGCCCCCTGCTGGCCTATAGAGAGAACGCAGGTTTCATGGCTTTACTTTTTAGAAACAAGACCAGAGGTGAGGCCACGTCCATCTTTTATATACAGGCTATGGGTTGTCTCACCTTGTGACTGAGCGAACTCATCTTTGTGACCTCCTGCGACCTGGGTGGCAACCATGACGACAATGAAAGTGCAGACCAGACCAGCCCTCCATAGCATCTCCATGGTTACTACAGTAGTTGCTATAGTAACAAAATTCAGTGCAGTGGTCCCCGTGCCTCTGTTCCAACATGTCTCCTGCCCTCTCGGATGCCCCGTTGCCTAGCAGAGGGACAGCTCAGCGCTCTGCTGGGCCATGGCTGCAAAAGATCGGAGAGCCAGCAGCGTCTTCAGCGTTTCGTCAGCAAGAGGTGATGGACCCTGAAGAAGTCCTCACAGAAGTGGAAAACACCTAGACGGGTTTCTCGAGGGGCTCAGCAGCAGCGGTGGCTTCACACCCCTCTCCGTTTGCCTGCAGAAGAGAAGCTGTTTAGTGACTGCAGGAGGAAGGCCAGGAAAGGGGTTGAAAGGGTGGGGAAAGACAAATTTAGGCTCAAAGACGAAGGAGGAACAAGGGAGACACAGTAAAACACAGACAGAGGGAGAGCATGAGATCCCAATGACCCATGCAGTTCCCAGTCTAACAAGGCAAATCTACCCAGTTCATATTCAAGGACTGCCCAGTCCTCCATTGTTCGTTGTGATAATCAATCTTGGCTTTAGCAAGGGTAAGTACCCAGTCTTTCACTCTGGTGACCAGCGATAACAATAGGTCCCAACCTGGGGCCTCTGAGGACCCACACTTTAAGCTGTCTGTCCACCGGAAAGAGTTCAAACACAAAGGAGGCCATTGATCTCGTAGAAAGCTGTGCTCGGTGCCCAAACGGGGCTTGGAGTGGGTATTATGTCAGAGGGTCTGAGGGTAAAATGAGCCAATTTGAGAGACGCAGCAGGTTGCCATCACCGCTACCCTGCCTGACTCTGCAACCTGCATGGCTGAGCGACCCACTGGCTGGTATCCAGCTTACTAACTGGCCAACGTGCTGTGTAGCAGACCGATGGTGTGAGTGCCTATACATCAACCAGTGTTGATATTTGGAGCACAACACAGACAGATAATATCGGCTTTTTCTGAATCTGAGTGCCCTAGTTTAAGAAAATAAATGAATAAATAATAAAAATACAGGAGCAACAATAAGACTTCAAAAACAAACATTCAAATTTGATAATTTCTTGCTTGCCTCACCCCCAGCCCGTTGTGGCAGACGGCCGCCCCACAGTAGGAAAGGCAGCGCACATTTCTTTAGATTGTAGACTTCAGCTTCAGCCAAAGCTGACAAAAGACTTAATGCTGGTGTTTCATGCGGCCTGTGCACAGCAGTGGTACTTAACAAGGCTTAAACCTTTAATTACAGCAAATGAAAGAAGGCACAACAGGAAATAAAGGACATGATTTGCACAGTAGTGAACAAAGCCAGTTCTGAGTCAGCAGATGACAGTTAGTGTTTTACCCTGACAGATGTGACTGTATGAACAGAAAGCTTTTAAGACCGTATGCAGGTAAAAGTTCAGCATCACAATCGTTCTTTTCCACACCACTAATTTAGCCGTCGAGTGCTATAAATAATCCTCAGGCTCTTTTTTTTATTATTTTTGTGTCCTTTGAGACAAACATGGAGCAAGATTATAATAACAATGGAAAAACGACTTCCTCATCCACACAGTACCCATTACAAAAACAAGACCGGAGCCAGGAGTCGGCAGTCACAGTTTCATGGGTGCCCTTCTCTCTTTTGACTTGAGTTTCCTGGCTACATATTGCAGTGTCAGCTAAAAACCCAGCCCTATCCTCCAGTAAAGTCTGCCCACCCAGCTTTACTCTTGTCCCGGCCCTGCTAGCCTCCCTCCCTCGGAGCTGTCTGGGGAGAGAAGAGCGAGCGGAGACGCCGCACTGGCCCAGATGGCTGGCGGCTAACCAACTGCAGCCAAAGGTAATCGGAGGCAGATGGGAAACCTTTTGGTGACGAGAGCAGGGGGAACAAGTTGCCTCCTGCGAAAAAAAAAAGAAAAGGAGAAGGAAAAAAAGCCAAGTGCAGAATCTGAAGGGAATGAGAGAGGGAAAGAGAGGGGAGTGTAAGCTATTCAAGCCAGCTGGGAGAGCCATTCTTGAGTGTTAATACTCTAAACTGAGTGTGGAGGAGATGAAAGGGCCCCTAATGTGCCTCTTGCTTAATTTGACACAGCGACGGGCAGGTACAGTTAAAAACTCAAAAGAAAGAAAGAAAGAAAGCGTGCTTTAAAAACAATGAGGGGTCTTTGTGCTGTTGCAACTTCCCTCATATATGGAACAACTAAAAGTCTTCCTCCCCTCCCTCCCTCCGGCTTTCTCCCAGTCATTTCCTGCGCGAGCCAAGCTCCCTTTCCATTTTCATTACTTGTTTCTGCACCGCTCTCGATTTATTGTGGGCTTATTAAACTTGCTATCAAGTGCTTTTCATGACCACTACATCTCCTCTTGTTTACTTAAGCCAGAGAAAGAGAGGAGAGATAGGACCCCCCCCCCCCCCCCAAACACACACACACTAGTGCTATTCAAATACAGCTGCTAAGAAAGATTTGTGGACAGGCTTCACACACACCACAACGCGCACGCGCTGCCTCGCGCACAGCTCTTCTGCTAAATTATCGCTACTCTGGAAATGCGGCTAAATTAAGAGAGAGCTGTCTCGCAGAGGTGACGGAGTTGTACATCTTCCCCGGTCTGTTGTGCAAAGCTTTCCCTCTGGGCTGTATCACTTTTACGAAATAAAAAGCGTATGTTTGTCAGGAGGCCAGGCCGAGGCGAGCGCGCGCGCACGGACTCTCCGGGGTCTGGGTTTTGCTTGGATGGATATCGACCGTATAGCTCTACAATCGCGGCCAAAAAAAGAAAAAGGAAAGGAAAGAGGGGGGGGGGGGGGGTCCGAGCCGGGCCACACAGCTTCCAGGGCTATCAGAGCTTCGCAGAGGAGAAAAGAAAGGGGTCGTTGTTACCAAGAGAGAAAAGAGCTGGAGCGCGCGGGATAATTAGGTGGGAATTTAAGGGTGGGCCAAAATACTCAAGTGTAATCAAGTCAGTGGACCCTGAGGCGTATTGACACGTCACTTCTATTTTTTTATAATCTGATCATCTGCTGAACACTGACTGGTGCTTTTTTATAACCGTGTTTAACAGGATGGATATTCCTTTTTTCATACTGCAGCCTGACTGCTGTCCTTGTCTCTGACCGCTGCCAGGGAGAGTGCAGCTATCCGAAAACTAGCTAATCAAAACCATATGACCGGTCTGTGTCGACTGCACAGATGCTAAGTGTCCCTCAGCTCAGCCTCAAGTCTGGGACAGCACCCCCACCACTGCCACTACTCTCAATATATATGTAGTCTCCACTTTGATCAGCAGAGAGCACGAATCAGCTTTAGGTTGAGTTTATTATTTCATGTAACTACACATCACAGTTTCTCTGTCCAAATGAGACCGTGAGACGCGGCCGTCAGCCTCAGCATCAACTGCGCACTCTTTGAATAAATAAAAATAAGTCATGATCACCACCAGCATGAAGCCTGGACAGGTGACAGAGAGGGTGGGATAATATCTCAGATTAAAATCTCTGGTAAAATAAATAAATAAATAAGGCAGAAGAAGGAGAAAAGTGCAGGAATTCCTGTCTCTGTTTCCCCAAATAAACAGTGTGCAGATGAAAAGTGGGAACATAAACAGGCCGGAAAACCTCGGATGTGCTCCCCTCACTAAAAATGTCTCTCTCTAAGTCTGAAACAATATTTAGTGAGAGGGAGAGAGCTGACTCGACACGGAGTGAGTGAAGCAGCGCAGCACAGATGGCAGAGGATCTGGTTTAGGACTGACAACAATCCAAAAAACACCAAAAATATTCATTACGACAGGCAAAGCCTTGCATCTGCTGGAATCTTAAATGTTCAGCGTTAAAAATGATTGTAAAAATGAACTGACAGGCAAGCGTCTGTCAGTTCAGCTCTGCAATAAAGAAAGAAAGAAAGAAAGAAATTGAAAAAATGTGCAAGTTACAGAAAAGCTGTGCAGTACTGGGAGGCACAGACCTGACCCAGGACTAATAAAGTAAATGTGCTGTCCTAATAGAGGCAGCAGCCAATTTAATGTTACTATGAAGTTGAATGAGTGCTACCAAAAAAGGAGAAGGAGGAGATTTAAAGAGAAAAGCATCACATGTGGATGTGAAGAAAAGGAGAAGTGTGCGTGATCTGGTTGGTGGTAAAACGTTGCGATTTTTTATGGGAGCAGAATAAAAACTAAAACTGCATCTGTGTTTATGCAAAAATAATAATAATGATAAAAATGTTGCAAACCTGCACGTCTGTCATTCGTGCTGTTTGGACGTGCATGTGCTGATATGTCACAGCCAATGATTCCACATCTGTCTCTAAAACTGTGCTCGCCCCTGTTTATCATAATGTTACATATAGTCTAAATATAGCACACTAGCAACAGTCTAAATGTTTCCGTGATAACACTTTAGCAACTTTACAAACGGGCTGCAGATTTAGTGGCTTTGGAGCAACTGCGAGTAGCGCCTCCTGCCGGCGAACGACACAACGCCACCATTCACCAGGTACCTGATGTCCGCTGACAGCCACATCATCCCTTCGGCAACACGCAGACACAAACACAGACACACAAACACAGACGCACACTGTCTTGTCATCAGCTAACAAGGAGATCCCAGCGCTAATAAGTAAGGACTCCGAAGAAGAAGAGAAGCAACTCGGGGACTTGAGGTTTTAGGAATAGTACAAATCCCCTAAGACAGCATGAGGCTCACGTCCGCAGAGGTGCACCTAATGATCTCATGACAGCAAGAGCCTCACTAAATATGGGCGACATGCAGTGTTTCAGCAGGAAGGAGCGGACAAGAGCTTAGAAGAGCCAGCATCATGCCAGGGCAGTGCCTTTTCTCCTTACAGAGCTGTGCACGAGAGAGAGTGGAGCCGAGCTCGGTGACCTACCTTCCCGTGTCCCCGTGCAGAAGTTTCCGATGTGAGTCTGTCCTCAGCAGCCAAGCGCAGAGGAGAGGAGGCGGTGCCGGCAGGAGACTGAGGAGACTCAACTTCTTCCACTTCCACAAGCGGAGAGAAGGAGTCTGGTGTCAATTTCCCCCGTGGTAAAAATAGAAACGTCCGGGAGCAAAAATTTCAAAATAAAGTTTGTCTTGGCAGGACTCCACAGTTGGCAAGGGGCCGATGAGAAATAAAGAGCGGTGGCCAAGATAGCTGATGTTGGTCTCAGACCTTTACGCAACTTTGTATCACGCATACCTGTAACCCGTGAACACTGTGCATAATAATGTGGTTGGTCAGTTTGTGTCAGACCTGACACTGAGTCCAGTAAAACAACTTAAATAGTGACTCAAGCTCGAACTGTTTTAGGAGGAGAAGCAGAAGGCGTCTAGTCCTTTTCACTGAGCATACTGTTTGGCTGTTTTCAGACCGGAAATCCTATAAAAATGCTTTAAATAAATTAATAAATCCTGCAGATTACACCACTTCGTGGAAATCTGGCCCTGCTCAGCTCGATATAAAAAGAAGTCTGATAGGTCTAAGCTCAAATAAATCCTATTTTTTGCGAGTTCTTAATTCAATTCAATTCAATTCAATTTTATTTATATAGCGCCAAATCACAACAAAAGTCGCCTCAAGGCGCTTCATAGATACAGAGAAAAACCCAACATATAATCTTATGCGCCACAATCTAACTTTGACCTCTCTGAAAAGCATAACTCGATTAGGAGCGTGTGCTTTCCACACTTCGTCTCAAGGAGCTCTTGTTGTGGTGACTTTTAAGAGGTCATGCTTGGGGTGAATTACCCACACCTGCTTTTTGGGTTCAACCTGGTGATCAGTTCTACAACTTCAGTCTGAATCCGACCAAATTAAACTGCCTTATTGCTCCGATTAGGACATGGCTGAAACTTCCTACCTGTAAACGCATGCTTTTATTTTGTAGGAAAACATTTTCCTCTGTGGTTTCGTTTTGTCTGTTTTTGCAGGACCTGCGGGATCCTGCTGACTCGGTGCCATATCTGCAACTCCAAAGAAGCAGCTGCAGCCGCTGCAGAGGTGGGGGTTGAGTGTGCGTGGGGTTTGCTATCCCTGCTGTTGGTTTGGTACTGTGGGTATCGCGCAGGTGCTGGAGTGGAGAGTAGATGTCTGTTATGTCGTGATGGCAATTCTCCCTCAACACAGTATCCTGGCTACACCACAAGTTCTGTAATTTAGACGTGTACATGTATCTATACGTGTAACGAAGCGCAAGTTTGGGCTTAAATAAATGTGTGAAATTACACAAAAAAGTGCTCCAGGTCATTGCCCAGACTGTCCTGTGATTATAAAACAGAAGGTTTTTGTTAATTCACAGAAATATCCTGGGGATTTTTTTTAATCTATTATGAAAAACAGAAATTTCTAGAGTAGACGGTTAAAAAAAAGTTACATTTCTGTCATTTAATTGTTTAGTCATAAGTTAATTACTTTAGTAAATGGGTTTGGGGTCTTTATCAGTAGGAAATGCTGTAAAACCTATAAAAATTCAGCTAAAAGACCAAAATTTATGCCAGAAGTCTCCAGCAGTTACCTCGGTTGCCTAGCAACCACTCACAGTAAAAACCTCAAAGCTTCCTGTAAAACATCAAATTAATGCTTTTACACATTTAAATTTCCCTCCCTCTAGTGTTTTTGCTGCTAAGATACAACGCTTTGAAAAAGTATTTGCCCCCTTCCCGATTTCTTTCGCGCCCTTTTGGTATATTTGTCACACTTACATGTTTCACATCATCAAACTAATCGTAATATTAGAGAAAAATAATCAGAGTAAATACAAAACAAATACTCCAACCGTGAAAAGTCATCGTCCCCTAAATCTAACAGCTGGAAGAACTGCAGTCCAGTGTTTGTTTTAATCTTTTAACTTTATGCATCAAGCAAAAATTTAATTATCTGCAACATTCTCTGACTGGAAGAAATTTGTTTAATATTTAAACCTATTTTCTGCACATTCCAGCACATAAAATTGTTTTTGTGTTTACATTCAGTCTTTCAAATAGATGCAAGTAAAACACAGCAGAAAATAAATAAAGTCAAAGACTAGCGGTCCTGTTGCTCTATTTTCACCTGTAAAGCAGGAGTGGGGTAGGCGGAGGGTTACCCTGGTGCAGGTGTGCAGCGGTCAGTGGAAGAATCCGCGAGTTTCTCTGTGAGTTTCCCATTACGTCGTAGCTACTCGGTGCTTGTTTGGAAGTTTAGGGTTTTTTTCGCTGTAAAAAGAAGTTTTCTTCCCACGCACAACGGACACTAATGTTTTTGTCACTTTTTATGGAATCAAACTCAAAGTAAGGTCAGTACTTCCACGCTTTAAACGCTGCACGCTCATACTCTCTCTGCACTCGATATATGATCCATTGTTGATCTGCACACAGCTGTTGTCACGAACGTCGCACTCGCTTACGTCACTGTCATGAGACATTCTCGCAAAAAAAAATCACGGTTTTAGTAACGCAGTAACGCAGCGTTCCTACGGTAAAGTAACGGTAATCTAATTACCGTTTTTGCAATAGTAATCTCTTATTTTACTCGTTACTTGAAAAAAGTAATCGCATTACAGTAACGCGTTACCCATCTCTGGTGATAACTGACAATGAGTCTTTTACATCACTGTGGAGGAATTCTTCGCCAAATCTTCTTTGTAGAATTGTTTGAATTCAGCCACATTAGAGGATTTTAAAACACGAAAAGCTTGTTTAAGGTCATGCTAACACATCTCAATCGGATTTGAGTCCGGACTTTGACTAGGCCTCTCCAAAACCTCTTTTGCTTTAGTCATTCAGAGGTAAACTTCCTGATGTGTTTCGGATCACTGACCTGCTGCATAACCCGAGTGATGGCTGGACATCCTCCAGCAGAATCCAGGTTCCATCAATTACAGCAAGTCTCCCTGAAGCAGCAAAGCAACCCGAGACCATCACACGACCACAGCCACCCCAAAAACTGCCTTTTGTATTTGAAATCAGGAAGGGGTTACTGTTACCCTAGCTATGACTTTTAACCTTTAATGTATTTTATAATTTTAACAATTCATCTAAAAGACTATCGATATAAAGTGTTTTGTATATATTGTAAACATGTTCATTTCAGACAGCACCTGGCCGTCTTTTCTGCTGTCTCCACTCTTTATATTTAAATCCTATCACTTCATCGGACAGTGCCAGCTGACTGCACGTGTTCAGCTGTCATGTCAGAATGTGAAATACAAAAACAGATAAACAGACGGAGCATTGCACCGTAAACAAGGGGAAACTCATGATGGTCAAATGTCATCTATCTACAGGTGCTGAAAAATAGGTCAGCGCCTTGTGTAAAACCACCACTTGCTATTGTACAGCTTTTGCATGGCTGACTTTGTATGAATAAATAGGATGATTGCAACATGAAGAGAAGACTGCTCGAAGAACGAGGATCATCTAAGGATGCCTAATTAATTAATAATCAGGCATCCTTAGATGTAGGTTTAGGGCAAGATGTGCAAAAGCCTACTCAGACCACCACGAGCATGAAGCGGCAGACGGTCGGTGACTAACACCAGCCTGGGGCCGTTAGGCTGATGCAGAAGTGCAGAAGTGCAGAAGACAAAGACGATCGAGCATGTAAATTTTTGACCTTTAACATGTAAGATGTTAGTTTTTTTATTCTATGGACAGAGGAATCTCTTTCCCTTTGTTTATGGGCTAAGTAAGTGCATCCTGACTCGAGTTCAACCAGCAGACCAAATCGTTTTCATCTCAAACGCAAAAAAGAGTAACTCCCCAAAAATGCTGGTTTATTCTTCTAATATTAATTCACTGTTTTGCATATTCAGACATGGCGCTGTACAGATTGTAATACATCAGCTGGGATTTAACTTAACTGAGAGACTCAGTGGAGACAGTCAAACTGAAATCAGCCCTCCACGCATGCCATTTGCCGTTTTGCCTGTGTGTGGGTTTGTGTTTGTGTGTGTCATTGTCTCTACACCCTCGCGTCTTCACAGCACCTTACATTTCTGTCAGATCAACAGATATATCTTTGCCTCTGAAGCAACAACACCGCTCTGCGTCTGCCTGGAACAACAGTGTAAGTAGGTTTTATATCTGATTATGTAACAACAGACTGTGTCGTATTGGTTAAACTGGTTAGTTACACTTATGTATATGCTTGTGTCTTGTGTGGAAAAACACAACAGCCCAGTAAGGTGGGTGAAAGTAAGACGACCTGAAGTCTGAGCCTGAGAAGTTGCTGTAGTGCAGTTATACAGGCAAAAAGCTGATGTGCTCGAGAATTCACATATTTGAGTAAACGTTGATTTAATAGCAACATGAGGCCATGAAACACGTGAAAATGTAGTTTAGCTATTCATTTACAAAGTTTTTGATGATTTCAGTCCAACAAGATCTAATCGATCAGTTAAATCTAATTCCAACTGAAGTTTGTTTCATATTCACAACTATATAGAAACAGTCGAAAAAAAGGAGAATAAAAGAGTGCGTGCACCGCAGTCGGCCGCGGCATTGTTGCTCTGGCTCAGAAAAGCAGTCATTACATGCTCAAAACATAAATAGCTGCTTTCATTGCGACTTGGAATAGAAAACCAAAAAAAAATGGTGGAGGTTTTAAGACACCCAAGAGGTCCGTGTGTGTCTGTGATCCCTTGTAACTGTTCTTAAAATGACTGGATGTATTTTGGGTGGTGCACTGAGGCATATCTGCTACATGTGTCTGGTTTGGACGAGCAGAAGCTGAATTTTTACGTGCAGAACGGGCTCTGTTCAGAGTTTTAGCATGTTTTATTTTTGGATAAAGACACGGTTGACACAAACGCTCATTATAGTGAACAGAAATCAAAGTAGAGTTATTGTTAAGAGGAGTAAAAATCTCTCTTTGAATGCTTGTGAATCCTACCTGAGGTAGGCCAGAACAGTTAATGTGATTTAATCACATCTTGTCAGGTTATTTTCCAGGTGCTGTACAGACGTTGGAAAACATAAAGCAGATAACAGGATCTAACAACAACTTTTTTCCACTGATTCAGGAAATAATGATTCACTTTGGGGCATTTGGGCTCCTGATTTCAGATGCACTTTCTTATCCATCTCCACCTACACGCTTCGAACGCTCGCTCAGTTTTGTTGGAAAAATAATTTCATATGTGACAGTTAAAGGGCACATTGTCTGTTTTGAGGTGCCTACACAGTCTCGCGCATTGATGTATGTACGGAGGAATGCTTCGAGTTACACAGCCATGAGCTAACTTCCTGATATCACAAAGAAAATAATTATGACCTAAAAACTCTAAATAGTTATCACTGCTATGCTCTTGATTTAATATCAGTGGGTAATCTACAGAAAACAGAGAGGCACATCGACTCTCTGAGCTCACGCTGGTGCGTTCGTGCGTGATAAGGACCAACAGTGTTCTGGTGATTTGCTTTTTGTCATGTTGTTCTCAGCAGCCAGTTAAGCAGATATTTGACTGATCGCTGTTTACACCAAGCACGTTTCTGCCTCTTGTCGGGTTCCCCACTTCAACACTGTGACTGTGCCCACATATTAATATTTCTGCTGTTTAAATGAGCCGAGGAGGAGTTTACACTCAGTAACACAAATATTACACAAATGGTTTATTTTTCTAAAATCTGTAGCTGTACTTGGTTACCCCGCATCAGACTGAAACATCTGAGAAAAGTACTGTGAAGAATAACAGTGACTGTGATGACGTGCTAGCTTTTCTTTGCAATAAATGATCATTTTCCAGGTTTTCTGTGGGCCAGAAGCCCCTGGTTCATCTTATATGGGTCAGATTACAGGTGTGTTGTGACAGCTGGACCACATGAGGCTTGGGGGGACAGATGTCAAGCTTGTCTCTGGAGTATTAGGCCAGATCTAGCTTACGTAGCATTTGCTAGCGAGCCATAAATAGCCCTGCTATCTGGGTCCAGAGGCCACAATGGGGTTGGGTTTTTTTTTTTTAATTATTTTTTAAATATTTCAGCAAAAACTGTTTAAAAAAATTCAAGTCCTCTTCACTTTTGTCAACGACATCCCCATCTTCTTCCTCGTTTAGTTCTTCCTTCACATTAGCATGTATTAGCATGTGTTAGCACGTGTTAGCACGCTAATGCACACAGCTAAAAAAAAAGTTGAGGACTGTAAACGCTAAACATGAGCACATAACGCTGTCAGCTCTAAACGCTGCTCTGCCTTTATGTCGAATGTGTTTCTGCTGCTAATGTTTACGCTTCCTAACTGTGGTTTACTTGAATAAACACTTGACGCTTGCGTGAGGTCGCCTTTAAAAGCTCGAGCTCGTCGCTTTTATCCGAGCGCAAATGGTTTGAAGATGTCAAAGTATTCGCATAGTCTGTCGAAGCTCGTGCATCCAAGCACATAATGTTGTGGCGAGTTAGCCATTATGACAAGATAGAAATGGTGAACCCACCGGAAAGATCATAATGGCCGCCGTGTTTCGTTTCGCTCTGTCACAAAAAACCCCATTATCACTGCCATCTAAAACGATAACCTGGAGCTGCGAGTCTGCCGAGAACAGACGAGTTTGACCAAATGGCAAACACAATCAGGTTTTTGCTTCATATTTAATTGCATTTACTCTCACACCAGAAAACTTCCTCTCTGTTCTCAGTGGAAAACGAGCGTTCAGGCCTCGAGATCTCGCGTCGACTCCTCGGCTTGCTGAAAACAGAGTGACTCATAGGACTCTTTCTTTTCCACCACTCATTGGGTCAATCACTATCTGCTTACTCTGCAACACTCTTGTACCAAACTATTCTTTGCACATCAGAGGGATTTATACACTGCATGCAAACAGTTTCTGTGTGTTAGTCCCGGGCGCTGCATGAAAGACACCCCGCAACAGTGTGGGTTCAAAGCTCGGCTCAGGAACCGTGCCATGTGTCGCCTCATCTCCCGCCAGTCTTTGTTTTTGTTAAATAAAAAGAGGCAGGGCGGAGAAAAAAGAAAGAAAGCACCAAACTCTTAGTTTATAAAGAGCACACGCAGAGCCGGGACTTGGCTTCATCTGTTGTTGGACGTTTTAATGTTTTGTTGGAAAGCCATCAGTGTTTTGGTTAGTTTGGTCGTAAATTACAGCAGCATGGCTAATATGCTTGTCACGGTCTGTTAAAGGGGGTTTGTTATTAAATTCACTTTCCCTTTCAGTTTGCTCAAGAAATATCACAGGAGTTGATCATAAATTTTGAGCTGATGTATCACCACCCTACCCACTTAAACGCCCCACAGTGTAGGGGGAATTTAAATGAGAAGTGGGGAAAAAGAATAGAGTCACTTGCATCCATTTATAGACTTTTTACAGGAGTAGACCTCCTTTCTCAACACATACACAAACAAGATGCAAGTCATTGATTGTTTATCTATAAAATATCAGAAAGTGCTTACATGGAGCTCAAGTTGATGCCTTTAAATTGCATATTTGGCTGTCAAAGCAGTCTAAAATAAAATAATTAAATGTACATTCATATAAAATAATGCAATAAGCAAATTTGCACACTAAATCTAAGCAGAATGGGGTAAAAAAAAAGTCAAAGTGAAATGACAGCAAAAAGATAAACACCTTTCTGCATTAAAAATAAAAATAAACTCCATAATAGTTATTCCCGTGTGTTGAGATCGGATTAGGTGGTGCAGAAGTTGAATAAATGCATGAACAGTTAGTCTCCATTCATAGAAAAAGCAGTTTTCCATGTGCTGCACATCCATACTGATTAAAATCAACAGCTTTTAGGTGCAGATCATGAAGCGCTCCGGCATTGCCGCTCATGTCCACACTGTAGGGTCTGGTCTTTGTTGTGGCGTTTTGGAGGTCATGCTGCAGTAAAACCTGGTTTCTTGTGGCAGTCGTATGTTGCTGTTTGGTTGTCCACTGTTGATGTGGGAAGCAGCTCAGGTATATAACCAGGAAGCTGAGGTTTTGCACTTTTTATTTCACATAGTGTTTAAAAACATGTTATATGTTACGGTGTAAGAAGTTAAATTGCAGTAGATTTGCCAGCTTTTATTTTGCAGCATACCTTTGGTAATCACACCTCCTGTTTTACTGTAAGTAACCTGGCACATGCTGTGTATGTCAGGTTTCAGGTTTCTAATTTCATCATTATAAAAACTGCACTCTTTTGTGAGGGGGTGAAGTCTTCACTGATATGAAGAAATGAAACTGATGGACACATAGTGAGAATAAGACAAAGACAATCACGTATCAGTTCGCTTTGTTTAAATGTGCTTCTCGTCTTTATTTACTCCCAAATCGAAGCAGAGCTCAGGAGAGCAGCAGCGTGTCTTCATGAAATCTCGATCTTTCTCTTCATTTCCGATCATTTCCTTTCTGGGTTTTCTGAGCTGACGCGTGTGACGTCTTGTGATCGCTGTCGATTTCCCTCTTTATCTCAAACATCTTCTGCTTGTTGTCGCGTAACCGTTCCACGCTGCAGTCGAAACCCTTTTGATTTTAAACTTGTCCTTACTCCCGTTCACAATAAAGTCAACCGAGTACCAGCGCTTCTCATCGCGCACACGCTCGTTACAGTAACGATACTTTGATCTGTTTTTTTGTTCCATAAGATGAAAAAACTGTGAGTTTTAAAGCAGAGGGAATGTTCTGTAACCGTACAGCACCTGTTCAACGGAAGAGCGACACGCTGGAGAAAGGAGGCTGTGAGGGCGGACTGCGACTTCCTGTTGTGGCTTGTGTCATCACTTTGTTAACCTGCAAACTTTATGCAGTCTCAAAGTGTGGGTGCCTCACGCTAAGTGTCACATCCCCACATATGTCTCCTCACTTGTACGTGTCAGGCTCCTGAGAAGCGCAGCTCTGTTGGGTTTGTTGTAGATCCCAGTGTAACACAGCTGGGAAGGGAAGGTGAGCTTATCCAGGGCGGTTGTGTGTGTGTGTGTGTCTTTTGGGGCTTTTTTGTAGCTTTTTGTAGCACTGATTCTAGTGTTGTCCATTTTGAAGCTGTATTCCCACCAACTTGTATTTGTAATTTGGTAAATTAGAAAGTTGCATTGATCTGGCTGTGAGTGGAGGAGGCAGAAACGAAAAAAGCCGAGCGGTCAGAGGTGGCAAATTTGTTTAAATCTGTGCCATTGGTCAGTTTTCTCAAAGAAATGTCCCCCCCCTCCCTCCTCTCTGTCTCTCTAGTTTCTCTCTCACTGATTACATCCAGGACTTCAAGGCCAGGTCAACTTTCACCAGGTCTCACCATGTCCATCGACCCTGCGGCCGAGCTGCCTTTCTTCTACGGCAGCATCAGTCGCTCGGAGGCCGAGCAGCACCTGAAGCTGGCCGGGATGTCCGACGGCCTCTTCTTGCTGCGACAGTGTCTCCGCAGTCTGGGCGGCTACGTCTTGTCTATCGTGTGGAACCTGGAGTTCCACCATTACTCCGTCGAGAAACAGCTTAACGGGACTTACTGCATCACAGGAGGGAAGCCTCACTGTGGCCCCGCAGAGCTCTGCGAGTTTTACAGCAAAGACTCCGACGGCCTGGTGTGCCTCCTGAAGAAGCCGTGTCTGCGCTCCCCGGATACGCCGATCAAGCAAGGCGTGTTTGACAGTCTGAGAGAAAACATGCTGAGGGAGTACGTGAAGCAGACCTGGAATCTGGAGGTGAGCCGGCTGAAGAGTTTAGAAAAAGAAAATAACCTTGTAGGGTGGAGTTTTGAGCTACTTGTACTTTACCTGAGCATTTCAGAGAAAAGTTCATTTTTTAGCTATAATTACTTTTCTGTGATATTGAATATGTTTAAATGTCTTCCTAACAAGCTACTGTTGTTGTTTCTTTTACAAAAATGAACCATGCAAATGTGCTGACTTCTGCTCATGGAGATAGTTTTGATGTCTGCATCCAGCCCGCTGTGCAGTCAAAGTGATTCTTCAGTCGTTATATTTTGCGCCCTCATCGCACTGCAAAATATAGCAAATAAACCAAATAATCTGCTGATGGGTGAAAAATTTATACAAAAAAAAAATTTGTGATCTGATAAATGTTTTCGCCTGTAAGCAAAAATTTCCATTTTGTTTTTTTGTGGTTATTTGATAGCAGCTGTACAGATAAAACTTTCCACTTCTGTATTGACATGTAGATATTTTTTTAAAAAGTTCACCTACGTCTGAGAAACCTTCACATTTAATGAGCCACTATTTAAAAAACAACAACATGAGGTGTCTTATCAAAAATCAGTAATCTTACCAACATGTGTCAGTTTTCCCACATCAGTCAGTGAATGTCGTTATAAAGAAACAAAGTGTTCAAAGGTAAAGATCAGTGGTGGCAGCGTCAGGTAGACTTTAAACTTTTTAAAAACTTGTGACGGCCCAGACCTCGGACTCGGACAATCCCTCCCTTCTTAATCTCTCTCTGCAAATACAACGAGAAGTTTGAAGTTGTCACCTTCTTCTCTGATCCGACTCTAACTCGGGGAAAGGTCTTCCCCACAAGCCGTATGTTTGAGTCTGGTTTAACTGACATTTCTGAAGGGACTTTTTTGGTGGAGTGGGAGAAACTTTGCCCACACACAATCTCTCCAAACCTTTCCTCAAGTAGGAACACAGGTAGGAGCTCTCAGTTCCTCTGAAGCTTTCTGTGGCCTGGGGAAAGTAGTTGCACTAACAAGCTACAGTTCTTAGAAACGAGAACCAAAAGTACGAGACAGACGGTAGAAGCTAAAGTAAAGAGTCAAGATGGGGGAATAGGAACAAAGTGAGCAGGTAACTGGAAAGAAAAGACAGGCCAGGTGGACCCACGAGGGTCTGAGATGACAGCACTGAAAGAATTAGTCAACAAGACTGAAGCTAAAAAGAGCATTTTCACTTGTGCCTCCTCCAGTAACCTGTCACAAACAACCATCAGTATCTTTTTGACACCGTTGATACAACCGAAGAGCCAAACTGGCTCCACGTCTACGCAGAATTCGCCTGCAGCTCGAGTGTCATAACCAGTGTTGGTCAAGTTACTTGAAAAAAGTAATCAGTAACTAATTACCGATTACTTCCCCAAAAAAGTAATCCTGTTACTTAACTGATTACTTATTTTCAAAAGTAACTAAGTAATTAATTACTTAGTTACTTAGTTACTTTTTAAAAACACGATTTACAACCTGAATAGGTGATAAAGTAATAGATCTTTCAGCCCAATTCTACTTTTTCTGCATAATCCATCATACAAAATGTAATCAAATGGAAAAGTCTCTTTTTAAAACTTGTTTTATTAGTTTTAATCTTTTAACTTTATGCATCAAGTAAAAATTAAATTATCTGCAACATTCTCTGACTGGAAGAAATTAGTTTAACATTTAAACCTATTTTCTGCACATTCCAGCACATAAAATAAAATATTTTGTGTGTTTACACTCAGTCTTTCAAATAGATGCAAGTAAAACACAGCAGAAAATAAATAAAGTCAAAGACTAGCGGTCCTGTTGCTCTATTTTCACCTGTAAAGCAGGAGTGGGGTAGGCGGAGGGTTACCCTGGTGCAGGTGTGCCGCGGTCAGTGGAAGAATCCGCGAGTTTCTCTGTGAGTTTCCCATTACGTCGTAGCTACTCGGTGCTTGTTTGGAAGTTTAGGGTTTTTTTCGCTGTAAAAAGAAGTTTTCTTCCCACGCACAACGGACACTAATGTTTTTGTCACTTTTTATGGAATCAAACTCAAAGTAAGGTCAGTACTTCCACGCTTTAAACGCTGCACGCTCATACTCTCTCTGCACTCGATATATGATCCATTGTTGATCTGCACACAGCTGTTGTCACGAACGTCGCACTCGCTTACGTCACTGTCATGAGACATTCTCGCAAAAAAAATCACGGTTTTAGTAACGCAGTAACGCAGCGTTCCTACGGGAAAGTAACGGTAATCTAATTACCGTTTTTGCAATAGTAATCCCTTACTTTACTCGTTACCTGAAAAAAGTAATCGGATTACAGTAACGCGTTACCCATCTCTGGTCATAACGTTCCCTCTCTTCTTCTCATGCACCACCTTCCACCGCATTTGACACCCAGCGTGAGCAAATTCAGAAACGCCAGCGAGCTGCGGTGCAGTCCTCCTCGTAATTTTAGATCAAAAGTCATTATTGCAAAACACAGAGATAACGCGCGGCTTCTGAATGTGATCATTTTTCCGGTTCAGGGCGAAGCCATGGAGCAGGCCATCATCAGTCAAGCTCCTCAGCTCGAGAAGCTGATCGCAACTACAGCCCATGAGAAAATGCCTTGGTACCACGGCAAAATCTCCCGCCACGAGGGCGAGAGGCGGCTTTACTCGGGAGCACAGCCGGACGGCAAGTTTCTGTAAGTTTTTGCTTCTTTTTAAAAAAGCCTGCTGTGTTTGTTTGTTGGGTAAAGATTTTGCATTTATGTGTGTTTTGTTCCTCAGAATGAGAGACAGAGAGGAGTCTGGTACTTACGCTCTCTCCATGATGTACGGGAAAACAGTGTACCACTATCAGATCCTCCAGGACAAGTCGGGGAAATTCTCGATGCCTGAGGGAACAAAGTTCGACACAGTCTGGCAGGTCGGTCCTCAAGCTCTTTTTCTTTGTCTTTGTGTCGTTTTTCTGGCTTAAACTAAACGTATTCTCAATGTTCAGCTGGTGGAGTATCTGAAGATGAAACCTGATGGCCTTGTAACCGTTCTCGGAGAGGCGTGTGTTAACGGCAAAGCTGCTGTTGAAAGTACTGACCAATCTTTCCTTTTTTAAATCATATCTCAGCCTGAATTTGCAGTTTATATTGTAGTTTATTCACAATATGAATAATATAATACGCGACGTCCTTTTTTGATTCTATTCACTAATGAAATTCTCCTGTAATTTTTCAGAGACGCCCAGTCTTCCCGGAGTAAGTAGTCGGTACATCCTGCACTGTTCAAGTCAGCGCACGTCTTCACCCTCTAAGATTTATTTCTTTGTCATTCCTTTCAGAGGCCACGCGGCGCCAATGGATACACACCGCCACCTCGAGGTCGGTAGCCGGCAGTGCAAACACACAGGCAGCATTGAGCATAGACTGCGATGGCTGTTCCTGCGAGGATGCGTTCAAATAAAAAACTCACAATTACACAATCAGTCGTAGAAGGAAGACTGAAATCTGATAGATTATAACTGCATGCCGAGCGCTGTGTTTAAAGGTTGTGAGTTAAAAAATGTAATTGCTCAGTAACAGTGTCCAGTTAATACATCACTGGGTAATTAATTTATACAAGTGCGTCATGTTTTAGACTCTGATACGTGATTTTGGATGTAAAACCTTCAAGTTTGAAATGTTTTGCACATTATATCTACAAACAGAGTACGTGCAATTTATTGTGTGCAATTTGTACTTTGCAGCTCTTCCAGTGGTCAAAAAGACTACTGTGCCCGAAGACCACGACCTTCTCCCCATGGACTGCAATGGATTCAACCCGTATCACAACCCCAATGATATCAAGAGGTTCAACATCCAGAGGTCCGACCTGCTGATGGACGACGAGGTGGAGCTCGGCTCTGGGAACTTTGGCTGTGTCAAGAAGGGAGTCTTCAAAACAGAATCGTGAGGAGCCGAACGTTTTAAAAACAGACGCTGAGCCGTACCTATCCGTGCGGCGTGCGTCTACTGATGTCGCTGCCTGTGTTTTGTTTGGATTCAGGGGTCAGATAGACGTGGCCGTCAAGGTGCTGAAGAACGACAACGAGAAGCTGGTGAAGGAGGAGATGATGAGGGAGGCAGAGATCATGCACCAGCTGAGTAACCCGTTCATCGTGCGCATGCTCGGCCTGTGCAACGCAGACTGTCTGATGCTGGTCATGGAGATGGCTTCTGCCGGGCCGCTGAACAAATTCCTCTCCTCCAAAAAGTAAGTTCATCTTTAACTTTTTGTAGTTGCGCTTAAAAAAAGTTGTTTTATTTATTTATTTATTGGTAAACTCTGGTTTTTCTTTGAGTCAGCTTCTTAGGAGTTATCCTAACCTGCAGCACAGTTGGGTGGAACCGCTTAACATAACTTTTGATTATTTTTTATTTCATTTATTTATTAGTTACGTATTTATTTCATATATTTTATATATTTTATATATTGCTTTAATGTTTCACATTCATTGTACATTTTTTGAAGTAAATCCAAAAAACACAGTATTTTGTTGAAATAGCACAAAATACTCAAGTAAACCTTTAAAAAAAATCTTTAGTGAATAAAAAACTTCAGAGGATTTTTTAAACCAACAATAGTGAGATTTCAGTTTTAGGAGTGTAACTAGGAGATTGATTAAGGTCTGATTTACATATTTTTATATAAAAAAACCAACATCTTACTATAACGAGCATGACATATGTATGTATACGTATATATTCTCTTCCTACTCTTACATGTGCAAATAAATCTGGATGAAATTCATGATATAAACATGATAGGGCACGAGGATTATCACATCTATACTGTGGGAATTATTTTTCATGACACTCAGATCCTTACAAATCCTATATAGCGTGTGTAGAGTCAGATCAGAAAACGCTCTGACTTTACAAAAATCAAAGTAAATTCACATACATGTCAGTGTGACCCTAACAGCTCCCACAGACATGCACTGCCCCAGGATGGGTTTTGCACCAAACAGGGCTGTGGTTTAGGGTCAGTCAGTTTCATGCATAGAAATCTTTCAGCTGTAACAAAGATCAAAACATGTCGATGTGAATAATCTTACTTCATCTCAAAGAACTCAGATCTTCTACGTGGTAAATAGTAAACAGAGGGGTGCTACTATAACCCCCTTCTATTCAAGGTGAGCCCTCAAAGTGCATCCTAGTACAAGTCTGTACTTCTCAGGTGGATTCTGATACTGACACTGCAGAAGTCCTCGCCATGACATGCCGATGAGGAATGAATCAGACAATCTGTTCGTCCAAGACATTTCTCATCTTTATGAGGCCGTTCTTTTTCATGTGGCAGCTCCACGTATTCTCAGCACTGTCACGTTACGACGGAATAAATACAGAACAACAAAAGTGAACGAACGCTTTCTTACATCTTAATTTTATAGGAGAGCAGGCAAGACCGTACTCTGTGTGGACAGCAGCACCTCTCGAAGGGCAGAAGTTGGAACATGGGGATGTGATTTTACATGTCCTTTAGGTTATGTGTTTGCTTTAGTGCCAGATAACATTTTTAATAGCCACCTTCACTCTTTCCAAGACTTAAGTAAAGCAAACAGCAGCCTATAACTCAAATCCAGTCAATAGAGATATTAGAGATAAATAAAAGAGCAGCGGAATGACACGCACAAGCTTGTCCAGCTGAGAGTCATCCTAGGTGAGGTGTTTTGGGTATGTCCTCCCAGGTGAAGGCCCTGAGGCAGAACCAGGACAGAGCTCACATTTTGCCAACACCTCTGTATTTGCCCTGAACATCTGGATGAGGCGTTTCAGCTCAGACTGTTGCCCCCATGACTCGGAGCTGGAAAAGCAGCAGAAAATGGAGAGATGGGTGATTCCAAAACTCCAAATATGTCTTAAGGCAGGGGTGTCCAACTCCAGGCCTCGAGGGCCGGTGTTCTGCAGGTCCTTGATCCAACACAGCTGATTACAGCTAATTGACCTCCTGAACATGTCTTGAAGTTCTCCAGAGGCCTGGTAATGAACTAATAAATTGATTCAGGTGTGTTGACCCAGGGTGAGATCTAAAACCTCACCTGGAGTTGCCCACTTCTGTCTTAAAGACTCAAACTTAGGATGGTTCATTTTTCAGGCTGCTTCATTTGAAGGTTTCTGGATACTTAAAACTGCAATAATATTCAGTGTTTTGTTGCATCAAAAGGAGTTTTGTGTCATCATCATCATCGATCGTCTGTCCATCTATTTACTTCTGCTTTTCCAGTCCAGGTTCAGGGGCTGCAGCTGGAGCCCATCCCAGCTGTCTTAGGAAAAAACTACATTTGTGTACTAAAAATATCCTAATGCTTTGTTTCTCTGGACGTTTGTCCTCGCAGGGATACGGTATCGGTGGAGAACATTGTGAACCTGATGCACCAGGTGTCGATGGGCATGAAGTATCTGGAGGAGAAGAACTTTGTGCACAGAGATTTAGCGGCTCGCAACGTCCTGCTGGTCAATCAACAGTTCGCCAAAATCAGCGACTTTGGCCTCTCCAAGGCGCTGGGAGCAGATGACAACTACTACAAAGTACTCACGATTTTTTTAATATTGTTGCACCGCAAGACAAAGTTGCAGAATACAGAGTGATTAGAGTCCGGTGCGTGCAAACAGAGAGTATGTCTCAGATGGATTGCCCTTCTGGGAGTTGCTGACCTCACAATGTGCAAACAGTAATTAGCTGTTATTGACAAAAATGTGTCAGGTGCCCTGTTTGAACTAAACACTCAATTGATTTCCATTTTACTGGTTTACTGACCCATATCTGGAGTGGATGTAGCAATCCTTCACTCCTAAATACCATCGCCGATGTTTGCTTGCTCTGGCCGAGTCCTTGGCGTGCTTCTTACCATCATAAACGTTGTGTCCACAGGCTCGTACTGCGGGTAAATGGCCGCTCAAGTGGTACGCACCAGAATGTATACTCTTCCACAAATTCTCCAGCAAAAGCGACGTGTGGAGTTTCGGTGTCACCATGTGGGAGGCGTTCTCCTACGGAGGGAAACCCTACAAGGTAAGACAGATTACTGCAGGAGGTTATCAAAGCATGACGTGATCCCAGAGCTCACGCTGCCTGCGTTTGAATTTGTTCTCCAGAAAATGAAAGGACCCGACGTGATCCGCTTCATTGAGAACGGGAGCCGCATGGATTGTCCGGCAGCGTGTCCAGAGCGAGTATATACACTGATGAAAGAGTGCTGGACATACAAGTGAGAAACCGATGGTCTTGTGTGTGCGTTATACAAGAGAGGCATAAACAGAGGTTGTCTGTATGTATGCACAACAAGAGTTCATGTTTCCACAATAAGAAACAAACTGGGAAAGAAACGGTCCATTCAAAGTCCGAGCTCAAATCCAACTGAGATGCTTGAACACACCGTTAATGCTTTAGGGAGCAGTTAGTCTTTCACGCAGGGTCTGTAGGTTTGGAGCTTTTTCCCCTGAATAAAGTAAACATACTTAAATCGTTTAAAATCTGCATTTTGTATTTACTCTTGTTGTTTTTGTCTCAAAAGACTCATTTAAAATTAGTTTGATGACCTGAAACATATGTATGACAAATGTGCACTTTTTTCAAAAGTAATTAATTACTTAGTTACTTAGTTACTTTTTAAAAACATGATTTACAACCTGAATAGGTGATAAAGTGATAGATCTTTCAGCCCAATTCTACTTTTTCTGCATAATCATCATACAAAATGTAATCAAATGGAAAAGTCTCTTTTTAAAACTTGTTTTATTAGTTTTAATCTTTTAACTTTATGCATCAAGCAAAAATAAAATTACATGAACCATTCACTGACTTGGAGAAATTAGTTTAATATTTAAACCTATTTTCTGCACATTCCAGCACATAAAATAAAATATTTTGTGTGTTTACACTCAGTCTTTCAAATAGATGCAAGTAAAACACAGCAGAAAATAAATAAAGTCAAAGACTAGCGGTCCTGTTGCTCTATTTTCACCTGTAAAGCAGGAGTGGGGTAGGCGGAGGGTTACCCTGGTGCAGGTGTGCAGCGGTCAGTGGAAGAATCCGCGAGTTTCTCTGTGAGTTTCCCATTACGTCGTAGCTACTCGGTGCTTGTTTGGAAGTTTAGGGTTTTTTTCGCTGTAAAAAGAAGTTTTCTTCCCACGCACAACGGACACTAATGTTTTTGTCACTTTTTATGGAATCAAACTCAAAGTAAGGTCAGTACTTCCACGCTTTAAACGCTGCACGCTCATACTCTCTCTGCACTCGATATATGATCCATTGTTGATCAGCACACAGCTGTTGTCACGAACGTCGCACTCGCTTACATCACTGTCATGAGACATTCTCGCAAAAAATCACGGTTTTAGTAACGCAGTAACGCAGCGTTCCTACGGGAAAGTAACGGTAATCTAATTACCGTTTTTGCAACAGTAATCCCTTACTTTACTCGTTACTTGAAAAGTGTAATCAGATTACAGTAACGCGTTACTGTAATCTGATTACACTGCCCATCTCTGTTAATGACTTATGTAGTTTTCATACATCAGGCATGGCTGCTCTGATCTAACGACATTATATTCCTCAGTCGTTCTCTCCTAAATGAAAACAGTTTCCTCTTGAATATTTGTTTTTTAGCGTCAGATTAAGAAAGCAACGCATCCTGTTAAAATCCTGTGACTTCTATTTATCGCAGCCTCCTCTCTCTGCTCCTCCCCTCTCCTCTCTCACAGACACGAGGACCGTCCTGACTTCAAGAAGGTCGAGGAGGCCATGAGGAGTTATCATTACTCCATATCCGGCAAGGCCAAGCCTGAGGAAGGCGCAGCCGCCGCCGCCGCCGCACCCAAGCCTACCAAGTAGACAGAAAAAAGGCACATTCTGTCCCAGCGCTGCACAAAGCGTCCTTTCAACCGGCCATTAAACAACCAAAACAAAGAGTGTTTTATGAACTGTGCACAGTGACCAGCTTTGACCGCAGAAGCGACGCAGCTAAACAGGCAATAAATGTGCATTTGTAAATCGGACTTCAGTGTGTCAGCCGTGCAAGGAAGCGCTCTGTCCGCCGCGGTTTGAATGTTAAGTGTCGTAATACTGCTGAACAAAACTAATTTTATATTCTGCTACTTTAATCGAACCATGTATTCAAATCTGCGTCTTTGTCCGCCTCCACCCAACAGCATTTTTACTGTTTTTAGCCTAATAAACTAGAAACAAACTAATTATGTGAGTGAGAAATGTGGATTAACTTATCATAAATCTGCTGATATGACTGAATTCATTCTTAAGTGCTGTGTGATTTTTTTTCTTTCTTTCTTGGAGCTACAACAACGGTCTGACATTATAAGTCTTAATTGTTCTTTTCCAGATGTTCCAGATGTTCCAAAACCATAAAAATAAAAATCTGTAACTTTATCACAGATGTGGCGGGAAAACTACGAGCCTCCATTCAACTGGTTTTCTGCAATCTGTCTCATAAAATCAATCATAACACAAAAGACATTACAATTAAAGACATTTGTATCAACAAAATGCTCCATAAAAGCATCAGCATTTGCTGATGTTTCACTGGAAGGCAGAAATGAGCTTTGGACATGAGGTGCATGCACACTTTCTTATAAATACTCTGAACATGTATGTGCAGAGTCCAACATCTGCATTTTTAATCAAAAGAAACATTAAAAATGAGAAAGTCTAATATGAGACTTTTTGAGACTTTGAGTTTAAAACTGTTCTCTGAATTTAAATATGTGTGTTTGTTAAATCGATTTTTTCTCTGATGTTTCAATGCCAGTAATTTAAACGTCACACGGCGATTTATTAGGAAAGAAACAAACTGAGGTTAGTCACGCTGGCCCCAAACTGTATCAGAGGAAGTACTTGTGAATCGTCAGGCCACACTGGAGGGTCCAAGGAAGTCGATGAAGCAGTTTTCAAAATAATAGTAGGTTTTCACAAAATAAACCCTATGACCCTATATTAGCATGCTGTGTGTATAAATAGATAATATGATCAGAGTCTATTATATATTTAATATTTTTTCATAAAGAATTTAACGGTATTGCTAATTTCCAGCCCTTGTCCTTTGTTGGGCTTTTACATCCACAATGCATAAAACAGATTTACACAATTCAAGTGTCTTTGAAAGACACTATATATTATACACTGTAATTTAAGAAAAAACAAATGATTGAAACAAAAAATGTTTGGCGACAGTTCTGCCACCAAACATGCTTTTTAGCCATTATTTGTAGAGTTTGGTTGTACAAAGGTGTCAGATACTCGATTAGAAAGGGTGACGATTGAGCCCAAACTGTCAAACCAGGAAGAAATATCATAGATTACCTAATAACTGAGCAGGTGTGTGATGTCGAGTTAACTTAAATTTAGATTTGTTTTAAAGTTAGTCCTAATGTGGGGCTGTGTTTGTGTGGGTCGGTATGGGACATGTCAGTGACATTGGTGTGTAGTCTGACAGTTTCATATATGTTTATGTTTATTTATATTTATACGTTTAATTACAGCAGCAGTGTTGGCCAATATAGCTTAAAACTGTGCAGGTTACTAGATTAGGACCTTTTGTTTATTATAAGCACACATACGCACATATCGTTTCATGCCATAGTTTCTCCTTTGCAAAACTGAAAAATAATTTCGTTTCTTCAGTATATACTGACACTTCATTCAAAATCTGTAACACTTGTAGCTTTTTTTTTTTTTACTTGTAACCTTTCCTGCTTGACCTTCTGTGGCATGGCTTGGGTAAAAACTATATTGTAGAAAACTGCAGACTGCAAACTGTGAGGTACTGAGTCAGGATGTAGGACGGGAGAGCAAAGAATCAAAACGCCGTGTAGTCCCACATAAGAGAGACATCTGATCAGGATACGGGCAGAGCAGGACTCATTCTTCCGAACAGTAAAATGAAAAAACCCTCACTGGAAACTTTGTGGTCAGCAGGTGTAAGTGATTAATACATGAAAACTGCTCTTAGGTCAGAGGGAATGTAATGAAATGACTAAAGCTAACATGAAAGTCTCCACATATAGTGGAAAAATCAGTTCCATTACTTTGAAAATCCTGAATCCGGAAGTCACCGCTAAAGCCGCTAGCTTAGCGCTGGTGTACTTTTCGTTTCACAGGGAGGAGTCAGACATTAGTTTCTTTATCAAAGTGACATGTTCGTGTCGTTATTACTAATTCTACGACATGTATCGCACCGTGTGTCCATAATGTAGCCCGTCTGCGGTGTCGACATAAAGCTATCGATCAGCGACCAGATATTTCTCGATAAAAGGTCGAAGGAAACAGGAAGGCGGAACAAGTAAGTTCGGGAAAGTGGCTTTCAACTGTATCGTTTCGTCACCCTGCGAAGAGCCGCCCGAGTTAACTGCTGCCCTTAGGCGGCTTTTCCCCTCGTTTACGATAGCGTGTGAAGGATCCGGGTTTGTCGTGTGTTTTTAGCGGGTTTTATATTTGCTGTTTTATGGAGCAACAAGTCCGGCCGAGTTAGCTAGCGTCACGTCACGAATAAACTTCGCACCGCCGTCATGTGCCCCGTTGTTGAATCTCTGACTTTTATCCTGTAAATGTGCTTAAAAACGACACAAAGCCCTCCAGACAACGAGCAGTGTGGACCTGATATATAGATGGAGGCGTAAATAAACACGACAATGTCGATTTACGTTGGCAACACGCGGTTTGACTTGGTTTTATTGTCATTCGGCATATTCTTGATTTCACGGCGGAATTGGTGTATGAAATAGGAAACGACTCACTCAGACACCATGTTTCATCTTTTAAGGTTAATCTCTTTTTGCCGAGGCTTGTCGTTTGCAGACAGCCTCTGGTTCAGCCAGTGCTGCAGTGTGGTCTCAGATCAATTATGTCGGGCAACTGGGCATTTTATTCTGATTACAGCCAAATTATTTAGTTGTGTTGCTCTCGTGCGTAAAATTTCTCGCACGACTTCCATTTCTTTTCCGGTTTAACAGTTTTATATCAACCTAGTATGCATCTAACATATGATTCATGACTGGAAAAATCCAAATCTCACTGTTGTTTGGCATTTTTGACACTAATTTAACAAACAAACATGTTGTTTGCAACCCTAGATTTTAATTATTACATACACATCCTGGCAATCAGGTTTGACAGGAAGTAGACATTTCAATGTAAATGTGCATATATTAACCAAATTCTGCCCTTTTCTTTTTCTCCTTTTATCGTACACAGGACCGCAGAGTCAGAGACTCAGTCCAAATAAAAACACGACAATCTATAACCAAAAAAAAAACCCACACTGGGTGTTCACACAACCTTGTCTGCTTCCATTTCGACGGTAAATAATTCACCTGAAGCGTTCGAACAGATCGTCTGCCGCCCCCACATGCGACCATGTCCATGGCCCTGAAACAAGTCTTCAACAAAGATAGGACATTCCGGCCCAAGCGCAAGTTTGAGCCCGGGACGCAGCGCTTCGAGCTGCACAAGAAGGCCCAGGCGTCCCTGAACGCCGGCCTGGACCTGAAGCTGGCTGTGCAGCTGCCCCACGGCGAGGACCTCAACGATTGGGTGGCCGTCCACGTGGTCGACTTCTTCAACCGCATCAACCTCATCTACGGCACCATCAGTGACTCGTGCACCGATCAAACCTGCCCGGTCATGTCGGGCGGGCCCAAATACGAATACCGCTGGGCAGACGAGCACAAGTACAAGAAGCCGACCGCCCTGTCGGCTCCCAAATACATGAGCCTGCTCATGGACTGGATCGAGGTACAGATCAACAACGAGAACATCTTCCCCACCAACGTCGGTAAGTGTTGAAATAAGCCACGAGTTTGAAAATTGAAGAAACTGTCCCGTACGGCGTCTCAGCAGCTGGTTCAAGTCTGTCACGTCATCTCATGAGGCAAACCAAGCGACCAGCCCATTCACAGACAGACCGTGGCCACGCTTCCATATGGTTACCAAAGTTTTATTTGGTAAACTTATGACTTTTGTTCAGATTTCAAATTTTTCTCCTGTTGGTGTTTTAACCCAGTGGCTCCCTGCATGGGTGTTGGCACCACAGGAAGGGTCACACAGCAGGAAGTGGGGAGCTGATGCTTTAATATATCTTTACTTTTATGAACTGAATGGCTTTAATGAGTAACCTCTATTTCATTTTAATAATCATTCGGAAAGCAGAGAAAAGCCACTTAAATGATTAACGCGTGATAAGTACAGAGGGAAATTGAAATGAGATGCGTACGATTCACATCTGAAATGTGAAGCCTGTTTTTCAGCGTCCGCAAGGCCACATATGTCAGATTGCCTTCAGCGCTGAGCATCGCTAACATCACAGTTAATCTGCTGCAGTGGAATTTGTGGGTTTCTATTATCTCAGAGTGTGTTTGTGCGCCCTGTGCTGTGGCTCAGCAGCTGACTGACTGACTGCAGAAACATGCCAGCCAGTGGATTTAGAAATGGGTCACAGGATGGACAGTAAGGCTATGAATAGAAATGACCTCTGACGCAGCCATCCTCTGCAACACGTTCCTAAAACATTATTTAATTAGTCAAAGCAAAACGATGTGCTGAATTAAGCGCGGGTCGGGAGATTATTCGGCACACCGAGCCCTGTCGATTTTCCGATCGTGTCCGATTGTGACACCGGCCGCGTCTGCTGCCGATCGGCGGCTGGTGTCCAGGCCTGAGGGGGAGAAGATGGGGAAAGGTTAATGTAGAAAAACCAGCCTCACTTTTAATTAAATGCATCAGTAATTTCAAACGTGTCTGTTTACTCCGGAGCAAATAAAAGGTCACCGCAGACTGACCGCAGCCTTCTCGCTCTGTCTCCCATCTGCTTGACTCCCAGGTACTCCCTTCCCTAAGACATTCATGCAGGTGGCTAAGAAGATTTTGTCGCGTCTGTTCCGGGTGTTCGTGCACGTCTACATCCACCACTTTGACCGCGTGAGCCAGATGGGGGCAGAGGCTCACGTCAACACCTGCTACAAGCATTTCTATTACTTTGTCACTGAGTTCAACCTCACGGACCACAAAGAGCTGGAGCCCCTGGTGAGCAGATGACATTGAGCTCTGTGTGTGTGTGTGTGTGCACGCTTGTGTAATAATCAGCCCATGTTAAAACACCGAGATGGTGCATTTGAAGGTTGCTGTGACACAAAGCTGCATTTTAGAGCAGTGTACAGCGGAGATGTGAGGCTAATCGGAGCGGCGAAACTCCCTCCTGTAAGCTTAACGGCACAAATCAGTTTTTCCACTCGATAAAGTTTTTCTATTGTAATAAGTGAAAAGGAATGAAAGAAAATTGTAAGCATGACTTTTAGGGCTTAAATTGTCAGAAATAAATGTATAGGACTAGCGGGCCATATTGGAGCATTTGACTGGCCGTTTCTGGCCCCGGGCCTCATGTTTGGCAACCCAGGTAAACAGACTATCACATTTCCTTTAAATTATCTTTTGAGAAGTACAACAAAGAGCCCGATTACTACATTATCACACCAGTCTAGCATATCGTTTGATTTAGGGAATTAGAATTGGCACCCCTAGTGGTCAAATCGTGTAAGTGCAAGACTGTTTCTAAACTTCCCCAAAAACCTTTGTGGCTTCTCTGTATTTCAGCATGATGTTGCTTAATGGGTGATGCATAACTTGATAGCTATAGATGAGAAGATGTGAGTTTAAAAATGAAGCTGTGGGTAAACTGTATCCTTTGTTTAGTATAGCTAATGAAAACTGCAGTCATGTGATGCCTCAGTGGCCCAGGGATTTAGGTCACTGGTTTTGAGGCTGCAACAAAATGTCCTGTGTACAAGCTGCAGATTGCTGCAGCTTAATGCGATGAGTGGAAAACTACAATAGTTAAGACCCATGTATGAGCACACCAGAGAAATGCAGGACTTCTAAAAAATGAGTCTTTGCAGTTTGTGTTTGTTTTAAAACAGATTTTTTTTTTGTCTTTCTATTATTCTGAAACCCAAATTTATTTTACTGTTAACTGTCAAAGATGAGTGCTCACTCTGTCAGGTGTGTTTTGACCATGAAGCTTGGACTGCTCACTTTGTTTCCCACCTGTATGTTGCCCACAGCAGTGTGCTGTCATGTGATCAGTGAGGGATTGGCTTTGGAAAGGTTCGCTCAGCTGTGTGCTGTTTGTGTGTCTGCCACAGAAAGAGATGACCTCTCGGATGTGCCACTGAGGGACCTGCGGACACGGCGAATGGATGCATCCGTCCATCTCGAAGACTGCATTGGAGAACGGAAAACGAGCAATCAAATCCAGAGTCTATTTTTATATTTAAGTACTGTAATCTATTTTAGCTGCATACTGTAGGTTTAACCAGGAAGCCTGTTGCGCCAGGGCGTCCTGCTCCTTCTGAACAGTTTTCAGACATTTTATCAGAGCACAGTATTAAGAGGTCTATGTTTGTGTTAATGTCTCTTTTTTTTTTTTATCTGAATCATTCCAGGATGCTTCCTCTTTTCTTTTCTGTTCCAAATGATCTAAAATTAGTACGGTTTCTTTCTTTTCACCTGTAAATCTCAGTATGTTCTTACATTAAAGTGATTCTCAACTCTTTCTGATGCTGATGATAATGGGCTGCAGCCTTTTTTTAAGTCATAAAAACTTAAGATTAAACTGAGGGGAACGGAGGAAATAAACAGTATTTTACTGAACTGGATCCATTTAAAGTCATTAATTTTTATTGGTTAAAACTCATATGTGCAGACAGGCTAGATACTGTAATGGTGACTCAGACATCAAGGCTGTTATCTTACACGCTGGGCTGGGAGCCATCGGGCCGGGTTCTCAGATGTCAAACCTGCAGGTGTTTATTGCAGATACTCCTGGCAGCTGAAGGTCACACGAGACTTGAACCTCACATGACAAACACAAGTGGAAAAACATGATGAACAGGCTGTGTTCACTAATGTCCACCAGGAGGCGTCAGACTCCTAAACCTCCCCGTCTCCCTGAGCTCTATCCTGTGGTTGCTGCTGTACTCTTATGAAATCTGCTCAATGTCCCACTTTGAGTCAAGAAGGGGGGGAAAGACCTGATTCGGGTGAATGATTTGGCTAAGCTGGTTATGTAAGAAACAGGCCACACTGTACTGTGACGAACACAGAGAGGGTTTGTTTTTGGATGAACGCTGCTTAATGTGACTGAGCCAACAATAGTCCCGAACAACAACATCAGTGGTTGGAGTTGGTGGAAGTTATCAGCGCTTATGGGCGGGGTTATATAAATAGTCACACAGTCTCTCTCGTTACTGCTGCAGGGGAGCAGTTAGTCATAATAAACCATTACTCATCTTATTCAAGGCAAATCATGCAAGCCATCGTTCAGAATGGCCCCTTTAGGTGCACTTATATAGTATATCAGTGTAACATCAGTCTTTGCAAAGCTCATATCTGATACTGTTGCACACGCACACACACAGCTTTCAGCACTGCGTTATGACATAAAGTGGAAAATTACAGTTCACTGTTACACCCACTCTCTAACTGCAGTTTACAGGCAAAACACCAAACAGGTTAATTCCTTGAATTTCAAAATAATAGCACTTCCTGTTCGCACTGTCTGTAATAAATGTAAACAAAAACTCGGCAAAGCTCAGAGCTTCTGTGAGTCAAACCTCACCGCACCGCAGTTACACACAGGACAAAAAGAATGATTTCATCCACGAGGCTTTCTGGAAACAAACAAAAAAGTCACGGCCACAAATTTAGAATGACATCTTCAACTTCTTTTTTCCTTTTTTGGTGCTTGAAGAGTAAGTCATTCAAAGACTGAATATGTCTATTTAATAAAGAGACCTCAACATTGCAGTCAAGCAAAAAAAAAGTAACTTGTAACAAAACGCTGTATGTTGTTGGACAATTTAGGCAACATAGTAACTATTTTTTAACACAATGTCTTTAAAGGTCTAATTCCATAGTCAGAAAGAAACATTGTACTTCACTACATCTAGTTACCATTACATATATCCATGCACACAAATAGTAAGGACAGTCTATGGTTGCTATTGATTCACATCATTAATAACTGAAGACTTTCCTCCTTTAGAAAGTACGAGCTGACTCATATATGTGCTAGTCTGTGGTTCCTTTACAATTAGGAATTTTGGAAAGAAAATATGTGAAGCTTGTAAATTATTACTTTCTGATAAGTTAAGCTACAAAGCATTTATAAATGTACAGCTAAAATAATTAGTAAAAAATGATTCTGAAAACCATTTCAATGGTCCACTCGTTTGTTTTATCGCCCTGAGTTTTATCTTACTGAGCACTCAGAGCATTTAAGGCTACAGCCCCGTTCACCCATTCAGCGCTGTGTTTTATGCCTTTAGGTGCTTTTTATGACTTCTCTTAACTGCCGACCTCCCCATTGGTAAATAACCTGCTCAACCTTCAGCTGTTGTTCGTGTGAAAATATTCCACGGTTTCAGCTTTGCACAGTTGAAGGATGGTTTCAGTTTCTTCCAACGGTTTTAATGTAGCTTTAAAAATCCTCCTTTGGACAAAGCTGGCTTTGGGGATTTGACATGCGTCAGTATTTTATGAATTTTTACAAATCAGAATGAAGAAGGTGAATCTATAAAGGAAACAATCACTAGCTGCACTCCTGTATGAAACTATTGATTCATTTTTAATGCACAAAAACTGCATATTCATCTTCATATAAAGCGCTAAAATGAACCCATTGTCACCTCCTTCCATCAAGCTGGACAAATACATTTTTACATATACGATAAATATGAATTTTGATAAGAAACAAACATGATGTAACAATGTGCCACGGTTAATTCACCCACTGGAATGACCTCATTGCCTCCTGCAACCTGATCCTCTTACAGGAGTGTCCCTCCTCTCGCAGTGGAGTCAGTTCCTCTGAACGCTGGGCTGCGCTCTCTCAGCACGCTTTACGCCTGTTACGTGTGAGATGAGATGTACCCGCCTTGCGCTCTTCCCCTCCCTCCTTCCTTCTCTCTCCCGCCCTCACTGGCGTGTTTTTCTCCTTTGGAATGTACCAGACAGACTCGAGGGGCTCTGCGATCGGCACAGTGAAGGGAAGCGCTGGCTACAGGCCAAGAACAAGCTCCAGCCAATCAGACAGAAGCCTGTCCGACTCTGTGCTCAGCAGTTGCCCGTCTGTTGTTTTCATGGTACAGTGTGGTTATTTACATACAATCAAAAACGGGCTGGGATGTAATGTGAGTCAGTAAGTGGCGGACTGAGGACACACCCTTAACGGTTTTGCGGCACATGACTCGGTTGCATCATGCGGTCGTGCAGCTTTTATAGATGAAAAGTGGCGATAATTTTAGGACATTGGAGGTGGAGTAAGATAAGATTCCAGTAAGATAATGACGTATTTAAATGAGGCCAAAATTTGGGCAGATTCAGCTTCTGGTTACTTGAGCTCGAGGTTTGGAAATAAGACTGGTATGGACTAGTCTGGAAGCACTCTGATGTCCTTCTGGGCCCTCTGTGTGGGACATGTTTCACTCTGCCACTAAACTCAACAACCAGAACGCATTTCTTCCTGAAAGTCCAAACCCTCGTGGATCATTATTGCTGGAACTGTTCAAAAGTCCCTGGCGAGTTGGGTGTTTTTCCCTGTCCACAGCAAAGACCCATTTCCCTTTCTGCTGTGGACATGCAAAGGCACATCTGTACACTGCAATTCTCCCTAATTCTTGCATAATGACAGTAGATTTATAGTTATTAAAAAGCGGAAGCCATGCCTGTTCCAGCATGTCTTACACCTACGCTTTGCACAAATGTTTTTTAATAAGTACTGCTAGAACATTTGATTTAAGTGAAAGGGCTGTATGGTGAGGGCAGAGAACAGATAAAAACAACAACTACTGCTTAGTTGTTGCAAGTTATTTAGAAACTAAGAAGTGACACAAGCTCTAGTGCCCAGGCTGATAGGTCAGATCTTACATTTCAGCCTCTCCCTGTCTGAATCAAAACATTAAAAACCTGATTCATATCAATACCCTTTGTTACACATGGTTATGTAACAAGCACAAAGTGCAAGCACAGAAAGAACACAAAAGGGTTCCCTAGTGTACAAATGGAACGAGGCTGGAGCGAAACAGTCTGTGTTGCAACATTTTTTGGCAAATCGGAGAGGGATTTCTGGGTACTGGAACAATTTGATTGGCCTAGTGCGCCGTCTTTCTCTTTCTGCCCCATGCACATCCATTTCCCAACTTGTGGCTGTCTCCTTCTAAGAAGATTGCTCAGTCAAAGTTGCTTGGAAAAGGGAGCACTCTGGGGTGCTGCGACCTCCCTGCTTAGGAAAAGCATCTAAGAAATGTTCAAATTAGTACAAGACTGCTGACTGTGTTTAGCTCCCTGATCTTGTTGGCCTTTGGGGGTTGTATTGATACGTGCTGGACGTGCATTATGTGAAAACACTTGCAGGTACGACTGGCTTTTCATGTATGTGGACAAATATGGTGCACAAACAGCACAGAAATGTTTCTGCAACAGAACCTGCTGCTCTGTACCCGCGGGCCTCTCACCAGGCCTGTCTCCATCCATTTTCTTCCACTTATCCAATTCAGGGTCGCCGTTTGGCCCAACTGTCACAAGTAAAAAGCAGGTCACACTCCGGATTCCGGTCACCAATCTGTCACCGCACACATAGAAACTCACTCCTATGGCCAATTGATAATAACCAGTTAACCTTGCTGGTGTCTGGACTGTGGGAGGAAGCCAGAGTACCCGGAGGGAACCCACGCAGGCACCGTAAAAGTGTTCAAACTACGCACAGACAGGCATCAGACTGGATTTGATCCAAGACCTTCACCACTTTGTATTTTCCTTTTGCTGTTGCAGTCATATAAGCGTGGGCTTTGATGAGAAGAGTTTGGAGGATATTTGCTTGCTTTCCATCCTTACTGTTGTTGAGTAGCTCCATAAAGGTGTCACTAAGAACGTGAGAACGTCACGAGAACGTGTTATAATTGGGCAATAATGCACATTTCTGGAACAAAACAAAACACTGATTGATCCACAGCTTTATCTCCGCACATTACAAGGCTACTGCAGTGCAAAACAACAGAGACACGCCTCCGTTAAATCACGTATCAAATTAAACAACCCGGGATAATCTCCAGATTGAGCTGCTTTTACGTCAGAAAGAGCTGCTGTCACCTGTAGGCACGTATCGTGGCCCCGTCCCTCCCTCTTTTGAGCTGTAGTGACACAGACCCACCCCGTACACCCTGTGAACTTGGAAGTGCGATCTTGTTTTCCAAATAAACCCTGCGACTACACCATGTGCTCCCGTCATCGGCCAACGCGTTACGTAATGTTTGCTACTATTGGGCTTGTGTTTTGGGGGTAGAAGGTGAAAGGAGGTAGAAGGAGAAGGAGAGACACAAAGCATCCAGTTACAAGGCAGTCGACTCCTGGAACAACCCTTACATGGTTTTAAGACACCCAGTACATGAATACTCAAGTGGAACTCCAAACCAGGGATTATATGCAGTAGGAAAAAGGAGCAAGGGAAAGGTTTGTTGGACGATGTGCTTATAGTGCAGCAAGACCTGAGCACTTCTAGCATAATACGTAGCATCACTTAGTAAGCTGGTGTGCAGTTATTACATACTGTATTGTGAGAATACGTGGAAATAAGTTTCTCTGATTATGAGAAACCACTTGACTGAACTTGTCTAAATACCTGCCTCCATATGAGCATATCACATCTAAGGCAACACTGCTGTGGCATCTCACAATTAGCAGATGGGCTGAGATATCACACATATTTCGTGCGTCATCAGGATCTTTGGATTTCTTTCATTATCACAACCACGACACATTGTCCCCACCCCCGTCGAAACAGCTTCTACATCAGGCGGCAAAGCGTGCATGTACTCTCACAAAAGGTCAAAGGTTCAGCTGGAAATGTTCGGTTTCTGGCATCATAGGATATGAAGAAATGTTGATGGCTTAGCTATTCCAAAAGCTACCAAATATCCCAAAAAAGTAAAAACTATACGGTTTGGACTGATCAAAATTTGACATGATTTCTTGTTGTATGCAGTTAAATAAATAAAGTGTATTCAGGAATACTTCAGTACACTCCTCAACAGATATTTGTCTTTTAAAAACCCTACATTGTTCTAGTTAAACCGTAGTGCAGTTTAGCCAGCAGCAACAACAACAAAAATAAGGCTGTCTGTATCCAGTGCGTAGTACAGCTCATAGTTAAGTACATTGTGGTCCCGTTCTGGTTGTATCGTGCAACATTGCACGAGACCATGCGCCACAGTGATATGCCGCAGAAGCTGAGGGCATGGCCCCGGCCCAGTCTCTGAGAGGGAGCTGGGTGCCGTGACTAAGACCGAGGTTTTCGATGAAAACCCTGTCCGTGGTCATTCATCCCTTGGTGTGAGAGTGAAGTCATTATAATTGTAGACTAGAGAGTTTTTGACGCAAACAAACATGGGGCAGTGCCGGTAACTTTCACTGCTTATTTATGTATTCACAAAAAACACAAGGCTGGCTCTGTTTTTAAGTCGAGTTAATAATTAAAGTGTGCCTTTGACGTACAGCGGCAGCAGCATAAACAGATGAGGTGATCGGGACGGTGTAAACTCGCAGATCTGGTTTGCTGCACGTTGCACTATCTCTCCCGGCCTCCATCGACATCCTCTTCCATCAAAACAGCGGTGGGACGTGCTGACTGTGACTACGTGCGTGTATTTTTTTCGTTTTGTTCTTCAGTAAGTCCCGCCTCGGGGCCCTACCCCCTCCTAAACAAAACAGACCTGACTGGTTCAATACCAATTCGTGTACGGTGCTCTTTTTTTCTTAACTCTCTATCCTAAAATATGGTCTAGAGTTCAACCGAGAATATAATACATAATCTAAATGGCCGACTTATTAAGTTGTGCTTATTATGTGTCATATTTAAATAGCTTTTCGTGTTGTTTCCCTTAAGAAGCTGTAAAGAACGCTTCAACAAAACGAAACGGTACCCAGCCACAATAGCCTTTTCTCGAATATACGCGATCAGTGCGGGCTGCTGACGCAAGCCTCGGGAGGGCGGAGTCAAGGGAGGTTATAAAAACACCCACACCCGTTCTTTTCAACCACCTTCCACGCACCAACTATCAGTCGTATTCCCCCCTTGACGTCCTCTGCGGCTTTCGAAGCTGTGGGTCAAGCAACGACGCTAACACTGGAGCTATAAAAATCAACAACGGGGTAAGTAAGGAGAAAAAACAAGCTGCTGCGGCTTTGTTTTGCCATTTAAAAGCTAAATGGCTGTTTTGGAACCGCTATGCAGTATTAACGCTCACTGGCTAATCTTTGTTGTCTGACGTTAAAGTTAATGCTGATGTAACTGTCAACTGGTTTGCACTTGCGGGTTACATTTTGACTGGAGATGTGTTTTTGTGTGTGTTGGTAGCCTTCCTGTAGCTGTTTCGCCGTTTTAACCGTGGCCTCTAGATATATTTACTCATTAGCCAAACTGCTATGATTTTAATGATCTGTCCTCGTGCTTAACTGTCTGTAACTAACCTAACGGCGAGCTAAATGGGAGTGACGTTGAATGCTAGCTGTTGCGCTCTCGCGCTCTGTTTGTATGCGCACGCGACAGAGATGAGCCAGCCTGCTGTTTGCCTAAGCGTTTAGTTAATCGTCCACAATCTGGAAAACACGAAGAGTTTAGGTGTTGTGTGTTTTTTACACTGGATTGTAACGCTGGGGTCTCAAATTGTGTCGTCCACAGGGCTCCCGTTTAAAGCGCCGCACCAAGCTGACCAGCTAGCGCAGTGTGATCACTTGCGTCTCTCTCTGAAACGATTTTGTTTGTTTCGGAGAAGTGCAAATTGATTCAAAAACCACTGCCGCCGCATATCCTGATCGGAACCCCCCCACCCCACACACCAAATCGAAGCAAAATGGTGCAAAATAAGATCGCCGAGGTCACTGGATTCCACCGCTCCTTCAAGGTGAGCTGGAACTCTATCCAGGGATAGCTCGAGCTCCTGTCACTCCTTTTGTGAGATTGTAATCAGAGCACGTTTGGCAACATATATAAGAAGGGACTTCACCTAGCTATAGATAAACGCATCTTCTGGCTGACAAACATGGTATACTTCCTGACACGGGCACATGCAGCTGATGAATCTATGGCTCGAGTATGCCACAGCTAATAGTTGAAAGATGACCAAGAAAGATCCTTATGGCCTTGGGACGTTCTTGTGTTGGTGTAACAGATATGAGCGATTATTCAAAATGTGTCAGCCTCTCAGTCTAGTTTGGCTTTATAGTCACAGTAGGTGTTATGACTGACAATAGATGCTCTCATCTTGAATGGTTCACTGCGATTGCACATCATAACAAACATGTTATTACTCCATAGGGGCAAAATCCCTTTGAATCAGAGGACTTCACTAAAAATGGATCCCATCTTATCGATTCATCATTTAATTTTGACTCCTCCCCCAGACATGGTGAGTTTTATGACTTGGCTGTTTTTTAAAACGGTAACGTTGTCCAAGTTCAGTATAATTCACATAACTAAAACCTCCCCCTAGTTTCTCCTTCAGTATTTGGGATTTGTTTGCATTCCTCTATCAATAGCTGATGGTAATGTAGGCACTCTTGTTTTGACAGACATGCCTTCCAGTCAGCCTATTGACATCCCCGATGCCAAGAAGAGAAACAAGAAGAAAAAGCGTTGCCGGGCAACTGACAGTTTCTCTGGAAGATTCGAGGGTAAAAGCTTTCATTCCTAGTTGTTATAAAAACAGCTGTATAAGCTGCTCTCCTTCATGTAATTGTTTTGCTAACTTGCTGTTTTTGCCACAGATGTCTACAGACTGCAGGAAGAGGTCTTGGGAGAAGGCGCTTATGCCAGAGTGCAAACATGCATCAACCTCATCACCAATAAAGAGTATGCTGTAAAGGTAAGACACTTCCACGCATACAGTGCATACAGTGTGCTTTAAAGTATTGTTGTCAATGAAACATTCCTATAGGAGATGCTAGGACTCTGTTTGGCTGCTTTACACTTACAGTTAGAGAGTTGGATTATGTAATGAAATTCCTTTGTGTGAAGAGGCTCTGAGCCATGAGAGGAATTTAATATACTATTGCATCAGTGTTTCTATTGTGCTTCCTTTTCACGTCTTTTTCTTGAGAAATTTTGAGGAAAGTTTTGGTCTGGGACAGGATGCCTCTTCATCCTTTCTCTCAGTTCAGCTCTCTGTAGTGGTTTTCTGCAGACTTTCCTCTGTTGTGCTAGTGATGCACTTTTTGTGCAAAAGACTAGCTGCTGCTAGTAGACACGCCCCTTGACTCTTTTTCTAGCTCGTCAGCCAATCAGAGAGCTGGAAATGATATACCTTCCCCCTTTCTTTACAGCTTGCACAGAGAACATTGTGTGCTGCTAGCTGTGCCAAAACAAAACCCACAGAAAGGAAGGAGGGGTGATGGGTGAGGGTTGTGACCTGGTGTGTTTACACTGCTTTGTTCTCACTCTGTACAGTTACTTTTTCGATTTCCTTTTTGAATGGCGTGAGGACTTGTATGCACATGTTCAACTCTCGGGGACTTCCTTTTTTATTACAAAGTCATTTCCTTGTTTTAGGAGCAAAACATTGTGAAATCTTTATGTATTTATTTGTTTTTTGCTGAAGTGTGCAAAAATTTAAATAATCCACTATTTTTCTTTTGAAATCCCATTTGCTCGTTGGACATCAACATTAATTACAGTTATTCCCCAGATTTTGTTCATGTATGGAACAAGTCTGAGTTAAAGGCTGCTTCTTTAGTGCAAGTGTCCATATCTTATTTATTTATTTTTTTTCCTAATTAATATTTCAGAGGTGCTGTACACAGATCCTCATGTGACTGATCAGTTAGTTTGTCCCAGAGTGATTTGTCATGGATCCCTTGGGACTATGCAGTCCTGGGGGAGGAGGTAGGACAGTCTGCTGGGAGTCGAGGGGGACTCAGACTACTCCTGCCAGATGTCCCGTCTCTCCCCTCCCCCTCTCTAGACACAGGGGGAGTAGGGGGGTGAACCGCCTGTGCGGGCTCTGTTGCAAACGCAACAAAAGCTTCAGGCACCCATAGACGCACAGAGGGCCGAGCAGCGTGTGTCTGAAGGCTCCCAAACAAGTCCTGTTTAAAGCTATTATTTCACAAGCCTGGGTTGATGTCAGAACCTGCAGTGAGGTCTCGCTTTTCAGCAGGCCGATGTTTCACGAGCTGCAATTTGGATAAGCGACCTTAAATCTACCACTTTAAAAATAGTGTCCTCCTATTCGAGATTGCAATGCATTCTTCAACCTTATAGTTTCTGTGTGGAAACATCTACCAGGGTGGGAGTTCTGCTGTGGCAGGAGAGGGTGAGCTGATTGTTGTCCTGCTGACTCAGACTGGAACAGTACACAGGCTTTGGACTGCTCACAGGCCTCTTGTCTGTGTATTAATCCTAGACACATACTGCAGCTCTGGCCCCAGTGGGCTTCAATAGCAGCTGTAATCCAGCTACCAGGAAGAGAAGCATGCACAGCCTCCCAAGCACACAATAACAGACCAGAGCTGGAAAATTCAGGCTTTTTGCTTTGGTGTCAGCAGTCTATCTTTCTGTCTCTCTTGGCACAGCATTATGCAGCTGGTGGCCCTCACTGCAGCTCGGTTATTTTTAGAGCAGTTTTGATAATTGTAAACATTTTGGATTAGGTCATGGGATGTTTTGAAGGGAACACTTATGGCTCCTTAAGATTTACATATGGGTTGTGCATAAAGGTTAAACATAGAGACTGGGAGCTGTTATTTTCATTCAGCTCTGTCTCTGGTATGCCGGGCAGTGCTGAAAGTAGGTTAAACTATCTCTGCAAGTGTGTCACAGGGTAGGATAAAGGTTGGCAAGCAGGAAAACGTTGGGAAGGAAGCTCATTATAGGGGACTGCATATGGACTGTATAGTGAGCTCTATACCGTCTGCTTTCCATTAAACACAGCCGCAAGTGGGGTTTGCGGTGCAGTGAGAGTGGCTGCCATGCCCACAAATATGTATACTAAGCACTTTAAGAATTGTCCTCCATCCTTTTCTGTATAAAAACACAAATGGGCTATTTCTGGACAAAGTGGGCTCAGCTTTGGTGCTTTTCTGTTGCAGATAATCGAGAAAAGGCCGGGTCACAGCCGCAGTCGTGTCTTCCGTGAGGTTGAGATGCTCTACCAGTGCCAGGGCCATAGGTAACTTTCTGCTGTTCTGACAAAACTACTTGATAGTCGTATGGAGGCAGTCACAAAGCCCTTTATTCATCATCACACTGCAGACCTCAAATGACTCCTTTTTGTTTTCTGCAGAAACATCCTGGAGCTGGTGGAGTTTTTTGAAGAGGAAGACAAATTCTACCTGGTGTTTGAGAAGCTCAGAGGAGGTTAGTAAATTACAGCTGCTAGTTTACAAAGAAATTCTGCTGCTTTGGTGAGTGTTTGAAAGCATTTAGCTTTTAGATGGAGCTAATGGACTCTCATTTCCCTCCCAGGGTCAATCTTGGAACACATTCACAAGAGACAGCACTTCAGTGAGCAGGAGGCCTGTCTCGTGGTGCAGGACATTGCCAGTGCTCTAGATTTCCTTCATAACAAGGGTAAGATCATTTGTACAAAATGGCAAGCAGTATTACTGCTCACAGTTTCAAATTAAATATAGATATAACAGGCATCTTTTTGTTTTTAGGAATGGCACATAGAGACCTGAAACCTGAAAACATTCTCTGTGAGAGTGCACACAAGGTGAGTTTACTGCAGAGATATTTATGCCTAAACGTGTTTCAGAGGTCAGCTGACGTGTCGGTAAAGCTGCTGCTCTTTTGTTAAAATCTGCTCTTTTTCTCAGATATGCCCGGTCAAGATCTGTGACTTTGACTTAGGCAGTGGGATCAAGCTGAACAGTGACAGCTCACCCATCTCCACCCCTGAGCTCCTCACTCCTGTAAGTTACTCGTCCAAAAAAATGTTTTTAAAATCGCCGATCCAGGAGCAGATTAATCAGTTACACAGTGACATAGTGATTTGTTTTCTTGCTGTGGATAAAAGCGGTTGTAAATGTGTTTATCAAGTGTTACCTGGCTGAACATTGGCCAGTCCTCCGTGGGGTTAACTGATGTTTACAGTAGTTTACTGCTGGGCAGTTTCTCTGAAATGACATGGGTTGTTTCCTGGATGTGCTCAAGTTTTATGTTCCTCTTATCGTGCCGGTACTTCAGTGTGTTAACATTTGGAAGCATATCTGTGTATTTAATGTTGATGTCCGTTGATGTCTAATCAATAGCAAACACTGAGGGGTCATGAGCTTGAGTCTGGGGGTTATGATTGTTTAACTTTGTGGCTGTCGTCACAACACAAAGCGACGCCGCTGATCAGCGTCCAGAACAGCAGGAAGCCTCAGAGAGGAGTGGTAAAGTTGAACTGGCAAGCTTTCTACTTGTGTCAACACTTGCTGGTTATCTAGTGTGCTGAATAGATGGAGCAGAGCAGGTGAGGGATAGCAGCTCAGCCCTCAGGAATGTGGTTTGGTGGGTGGGGGCTTTCGGCTTTGGTAACTTCATCTTCCTCGCACAGAAATAATGGATGGAGGGCCCATCCCCGGACTTGTTGAAGGGGATATGGTTTGGGGCCAAGAGGTGTCATGTGCTTTAGTCTAAAATCAGGTTAAGTTGATCCAGTAATATATTAAAGTGTTCGTTCAATGGGAGAAAAGCCTCTGGAGTACAGAACGTGGTGTGATCGCCCTGGGATGTAACACTGGAGGGTACATGATAACTTTTACAAGGCTGTGTCCTGTGATATGAAGGAGTCGCAGTGAAAAACCCCCCACAAGCGTTTGCTTATTTCTCCTTTCTCTCTGTGTGGTGAGAGGAGGAAAAAACATACACCCTCTTCTTTCAGCTCAGTCTCCGCCCAGTGGCCCCAACCACTCTTGTGCTGGTCTGCGCTTTCTTTATGTACTTCATACAATAGCTGTGCATAAGGCTTGTTCTAGAAATTTTAGTCTCTCTCCCCCCACACATGGCAACTGAGATGTGATTGGATAGCCCAGTGGGAGGGGGAGGATAACTGGGAGGTGCGAACTCTGCCCGCTCATGCGCTCTGGCTTGTTTTCCTTGCTTGATCACAGGAACAATGTTATGATTTTCATCTCACGACTGGTACTCTCTCTGGGCCCCCTGTAACCACTTCTCTGCTGTTGCACAATATGCACGTTTGCATTTGAAGCACAGTTCTCTGGTTCTCAAATACATTGAATGATTTACAGGTTTACTGTAAATGTAGTGGTGCTATACTGGGTGTAAACTGGGAAAATAGGGACTCGAATGAGCCGAGATAGACCCTTCTAGGAAAAAGGCTAATTTTAGTTTACTAGGAATTCTGCGTGAGTGATTGCCCACCTATGTGCTCAGTGAGATGTAATTCTGGCTGTTCGAATGCCGAGGTTTATATTGTAGCAGCTGGAAACTGTAACACTGCACACAAGCAGTTTAGACTGTTTAATTGAGGAAACTGCTTGTTTGTACCTGTCATAAAGGTAGGTGCAGTTTCTTGAGGACAGGACATGTCTTCTTCCTGTAAGCCTCTCCTAGTAATCCTTTCATTTACAAACACCAGAGGTGTGTCATCGGTGCTGTGGGTATGGTGTGACTAGTCACATGGTCGTAGGAAAGCCCCAGGTTGCAATACCGACAAATCCTGTGGTAACAGCAGCTGATTAACAGCTCTCTGCAGCTTACTGGAAGGTTTGAAGAGGATGTGACTGCAAGTTCGCAAGGTGTGCAACAGCACCGGAAGAACAAATGCAAGTTTATGTTCAAGTCTGTGCCAAAGAGCCACGATTACTGTTATTTGACTGCCCTCTTTTAGCCCTTATCAGCTGCAGGTAGTCATAGACTGGCTATCTATGTCCTGACTTGTTTGTGATTAAGGGTGGTAAAGCAGCTTTTAAACGCGATTAGCCTTGATAGCTGTTTATGATAACACAACTATTGCATTAGTCTTCAGTTTCAAAGTACCTTGGTTGGCAAAAAAAAGTGTGTTTGTGTGTTTGTGCGGCAGCTGCATTTGACTTGAATCCTGGAGGATTGTCTGTGTAAGCAGTTGCCCCAGACTCGATGATGGCGGAAACATGGGGGTTGGGATTTTCTGTGACAGAAGCGTCTTTGTCTGAAATGAGATTCCTGTGCAGCAAACTTCATTACATAAAACTGGAGGTGGAGTTAGCAGACAGCTGGTTTATGTTACTGGGACACAATGGAGGCCTGCTCAATGTAAACATGCGCCTCCACAGATGGAATGAAGGATATGTGGGAGGACTTCGTGACAAAAGGGCTAAAGCGTCTCAGAAATGAAGCTGATCTTTGTCCTGCTGAACCAACGACCTGCTTTTTCCCTCCAACTAAAACTATTAGAACAGTACTCGCTGTTTGTGTTCTCAAGTTATGTAACTAACCAGGGCTCAGCCCGGTCTCTGGTTATGCAGGACAGCCAATCCTCTTTTCCATGCTCGGGGTTTGGCCTAATTTCTCTCCTAGCTACATAACAACATGCTGGTAGAGCTGAGTCTGTCCTTGCCCTCAACAAAGTCTGCCTGGGCTGTGTACAGCTGCGTGATCAAAGCAGTGACTCACCACTCGCCGTCTACCCACACAAACCTGCTTCATAACACGTTCCAACTAAGAAATGTTCAACGGACTAAGACGAGCAGTTTTGTAGATTTTAAGTGAACCCATTACTGCAGATAATCACGCGACTGCCCCCACCCCACAAGCTAAGAGTGGGGCCTTAGCTTTCACACTCGGAGCCACGAGGTGTCAGCTGAGTGAAAGAATGTGGCAGCAGCCAAGCAAAGCTTCTCTTTTTCCTCCGGTTTAACTCTTTCATGCTACGCTTTGTGTTTTTCGTCCCTTGGGGCTAACGCACTGGCTTTGTTGTTCTTCTTTTAGTGCGGCTCAGCAGAGTACATGGCACCGGAGGTAGTTGAGGCCTTCAGCGAAGAAGCTACAATTTACGACAAGCGCTGTGACCTGTGGAGTCTTGGAGTCATTCTGTACATCATGCTAAGTGGCTATCCTCCATTCGTAGGCCGCTGTGGTGGCGGCTGTGGCTGGGAATTAGGTGAACCCTGCCACACCTGCCAGGTAAGACTGTGATGAATTCATTCCTGTGAGTTTTGTTTGTCTAACGTTATCTTTGTGAGTTCAGAGCAAAGTAACATTTACAAATGTTTCGTATCTGTTTACAGAACACTTTATTTGAGAGCATCCAGGAAGGAAAATATGAGTTTCCGGAAAAAGATTGGGCTCACATCTCCTCAAGTGCCAAAGACCTGATATCCAAACTTCTGGTCCGGGATGCCAAAAGCCGTCTGAGTGCCAGTCAGGTGCTGCAGCACCCCTGGGTGCTGGGGGTGAGTCTGAATCCACCACTATGCCACTTTTTTTGCATTTTAGGCAAATCCCAGTAAAGTTGTTCAAATCAAACAAAAACAATAACATGACTTTGATTTTTCAGGGTGCATCTGACACTTTGCCAACATCCATCTTACATCAGAGGTGAGAAATTAAGAGCGACAAGACACTCTGACAATAAACATTTCCAACTTTATGCCTGCTTTGATCACAGTTTAATCTCTTTCCCCCTTTTCCTCATCAGGACCAGCAGTGCCAGGGATCTTACAGTTTTTGCAGATAAGGCCATGGCTGTGAACCGGCAGCTGGCTGAACAGGATGGCATGGAAGAGCAGCAGCAGCAGGAAGTCCAATTTTTTGTTACCGCTTCTGGCTCGTCCATGCGCCTCTCTCCTCCTTCCAACTCCAAGCTGGCCAAGCGCAGGCAGCGAAGCAGCCAGCCGAAAGGCGGGCCCGTCTCCGCCGCCGAGCTTCGTCAGCTCTTGGCCCCCCTCGTCATCGTGGGAGACTGTGCCTGAATCTTCCCGACCTTCCGTTATGATTCGAGTCCTGTTCCACGACTGCCCTGAGACTCTTCCTCCTCAGTTCTGGCCCCTCTCTGGCCTCGGTCCCTCTGCTATTCAGGTTCTCTTGCCAGCTGTAAAGGGAGATGCTGCCTGCAGCCCTTCCTCTAAATGCCTTCTGCCCTTCTCCAGCACTTCTGAAGCACATCAGCACAGGGCCTGCATATAGCAAACACAGCTATGTGCACTTCCAGGTTGGGGAGGAGGGCCAGTTAATGACTTGTTAGACAGCAAAGTATTTTCTAAGTTATGTTGGTTTTTGTTTGTTTTTGTTTTTTTTCCTCATGCAACTCAGTTCAGAAGAAATCCGAACATAGATCTTCGAAACTAAGCTCAGACACCAAAGGACAACCTGTTGTGCTGCTCCCACGTTACAACTGGATCCACTGTGAATTAAGTTATCTGGAATGTTTTTTGCCTGTATGTATATGCATGAACGGCCCATCTGCACATACGTACAAGCTTATGCAATATGCCGAGATGAAGGCTGTTCCTGTCTTGAAAGGATTCAGTGTAATAAGGGTTGAAGGGCTGTAAGCCGGTGCTGTCCGTGCCTGAGGCGCGGGCCGTTGGCTGGAGACTCTTCAAAGTCTTTTTTTGTTTTTTTGTTCCCCTCCGTTTAAGATGAGCTCTTTACAGTCGACTCTGTGTAAATGTCTGAGATGCGCACTTATCCAGCTCGGTCGCCGTGCACTTAGTGCTCAAAGGGCAACGGCTGTTTGTACCTGACCAGCTACGACTTGCCGCTGCATCGGTTGATGCGGTTTTTCCTTTTCTTCTAAATTGAATCTAAAACTAGTGAATTGATTTGACTTGGTCATGCTTGATGGCCGCCGGGGAGGGGGGAGGGGCCAAAGCTCATAGCGTGTATATCTGGCTTATTTGTTAAGCTAATTATACAGTACTTAAAACGGCTACGCAAGTGAACTGGGTCAGTGTTACTTTCATTGTAAAGAATTTGACGTCCCCTTGCTACAACCAGAATTTGTATTTTTTTTTTTTTTTTCTACAGATCAATTTATGGATTTAACTTTAAATATTTTGGCAGTAAAAGTTTAAACTCCTGCGAAGGGGTTGAAAAGCACATTTTGCCCAATGTGACCAGACTGTCATTTGTTGATCAGATTTATTCGGACCATCATCTTCGTCCTCCTCGTCCTTCAGGGTCTCAACGTTGTCTCTAACGACACGCCGCCCCTCCCAGAATGATGTCGCAAATTTTCTTTAAATGTTAGAGGCAGAGGGGAAAAATAAATAAAATAAACACAAAAAGGAAAAACATTCCACAAAAAGACAAAAAAACTTCAGACATTTAGCTGTTTACTTTTTTTTTCCAAGTTTGAAAACTCCATGTCAATGTGCCACACTGATTTTATTTTTATTCTTTTTTGTATGGCTGTTAATAAGCTTTTTTTTTTTCTTTTCTGTGGAGAGTTTTTTTCCATGCAGGTGCTGTTCAGTTCAGGTGAAACACCAGATGTTTTTTTTTTTTTTTTAATGTTTGTTTTGTTTTTGAGTTTTTAAAGTTGAGTATGTGGTGTATGAGGTAAAAATGGAGAAAGTTTAAGTTGACCTGGAGCGTTCGTGCCCAGTGAAGGCAAGTTTTTAAGTGTTATATATATATATATATATATATTATTTTTTTTATATGTGAGCAGGGTGGGGAATTGGCACCAGCACCAATGTGGTAAAACATGAAAGTGGCTGGTACATTTCAGACACAGAAAACATTAGTATGAAGTTGCTGGTGAATTTGGAGCAGTTATCCATGAGTGGCTGGTACATGTTCATTCTTCCCTACTCTGCGTTGGCAATAATCTTTCTTTGTCGTTAATTAGATTAAGTTAAAGCTCATTCTGAAACTGACAGGTAATGGCGATGACGTCTCTCAGCACTGTAGCCATTTCACCAAAGAGGGTTCAAGTCATGACATTGAAACATACGATCCACGACCTAGCAGAGATAAGTGGGGAACTTCTGATCGTCTCCGTGTCCTGTTGGCAGCACTGCAGCGACGGTACTCTGGAAATGGTGTCAGATGACCCGTTGTTCTGTTAATAGGACACTGTAATAGTTCTAAGAATACCTTTCTACAGATGCATAGTTATGAGGGTTTATGTCTTATAATAAGACTTACTTGAATATGTGTATGCAGCTGTTTCTTCATTTTGGAAACTACTTTACTTATTGGTAATCTCAAAGCATTAAGCTAATGATCAAGGCAATCTTTGTGGGGGGTGAAAATATACAGATCAGTATTCTGCCTTTTTCGGGGGGGGGGGGTCTTCACACAACTGAGTTTGTCCCTGTCTTTGAATGGGGGTGGATACTCAAAACGCACACTGTGGCCATACTCTGTAATATCCCGACCAGTACAGTAAGGGTTTTCTGGGTCATGACCATTTCTACTTTATGTCGAATGGCAGTAGCTTTTGTTTTCTTTTGACTGCCTTTTATTGGGAGAAAGGGGACAAAGTGATATCCTTCAGCCTCTGTTAATTTCTTTCTTTTTCTTTTTTTTTTTTTTGTATATTGTCGCTGACGTCGTTAAAATTCAGTCATTCGAATGGATAGTACCATCAGTCTCCCCACAATCTGAATGTAGCCTGCAGGTGAAAGCATTTAAGGCAGATCAGACCATTTAAATGGTTCCTTCTCATGAGCACAGTGTGCCAGTCAGATCCAGTCCAGGCTTTGGGTCGACACCTGATTTTTAACACTGTCTGAATCGCCCCTGAGACCATTGTGTTCATGGGAAGTGGCTTCAAACGAATACATCCTGTAGTACAAGGTATTTTGATTTAAAATAAGCACTTTACTGTACCATGTGAATGATTGCAGTTCACCCAAGGTGACGTTTATGACCGTCGCTTTGGAATTTTGTATTGTTTTTCTAAAAAAAAAAAAAAAAAAAAAATGCAATAAAATGCTTTGAACGACATTCTCGTCTGGTCACTTTTTCTTTTTGTTTTTGCTTGAAACCAGGAAAGTGACAGATCTGGACTTTCCCTGCACTCTCAGTAGTTTCACATTAACTAGAAGGCTTATCTTCGGGCCAAGGCTGAGGCCGTTTCAGCTGAATCTGCTGTAAATCCCAGTATCAGTAACACTCCCTGATAACGTGAGCTGTGCCACATATGCCCTTGGCTGTTGGTAAATATTTCTCACACATGGAAATATGACTGTGGTTTCATGACACGTTAATCGCGCTTGCAGCAGCAGTGAGGGGGAGGCTCTTCAGACTGATGCAACCTGCTGCAAGAGCTGCAGCCTCTCTGCCACCTGATGATCCTCACAAAATCCCTTCTGCTGAATTAACGAAAAACGTCAGTGTGTGATTTCAGCAGCATCCCGTGATTAGTCAGCTGTGCAGATGGAAATATCTCAAGAGATGTTATCAGCTGGGCTTGGTCAAACGTGCGTGGAGAGAGGACAAAAATGATGACACTGCACAAGAAGTGTTCTGTGTGCTGCAGTAACGAGGTTACAGCAACTGGTTTAGAATTAACTGGCTAATGTGATTATTGAACGATTATTTAGTCAAAACTGATCTTAAAAGGTGAAAAATGTCCTTCCTGATTCACCGTCGTGTCTTTAGATCTCTTGTTTATGTCAGGCAGGTGAAACTAATGCTCAGTTATTTTCAATAAGATGATCACTACAATCTATTAGTGATATTTCTGTCTGATTTAAACCAAACTTAAATGATCTGTGGGCCCCTGCTGACACTGTCGTCTCATTGGAGGGCCACAAAACAAACAAACAAGAAAAACCCACAAATATTTCCTGAAATGTAGTGTTTTTGTTTTGTTTTTTTAAATTTCAAATATTGTATAAGAAGACAAAACTGTAAACTAATTGAAGCCTTTCATTGAACTACCAAATAAACACACTGGTCCTCCTGGTCACACATGTGGCATCACTTCTGCTTTTATTTTGTTCGTATTTAATAAAATACAAATGCAGACATACGTGTACACATTTGTTTGTGGCTCTTTCACTGAGCTAACACAGCCCATCCCTCGGCATGTTCGTGCTCTCTGCTCATGTTGGCTTCATATTCAGTCATTTTTAATTTTAACTTCACAACAACAGATAAATCCTCCCTGACAGTAAAAGTACTTTGTGCATTAGATTTCTTCACGGGCCACAACTAGGAGTGACGTGGGCCACAAGTGGCCCCGGGCCGCGAGTTTGAGGCCCTTTTTTTAATATATTAAACATATTTTATCAAAGGGGGGTTTTCAACTTGCACCCGTGCAGTCGTGGTGATGCTTTATCTCGTCCCCCTTACATGTGGACTGGCAGGACTTCACGCAGTCACTGCGTGGGTTTATCAGCGGAGGCCAAAACACACGCATTCTCACACTGTTGCATAACTTCTTGTTCGGCGCAGAAAAAGCGTCAGAGGTCTGTGGAAACTGCATGATGCAACAGCAGTGTGTTTTCTGTGCGGTGTCCAGGAAACATGGCGTGATCCACGGGAACACGCAGGTATTTGTCTCCCCCTGCTGTCCTGTTAAAGCATTACAACGGGACGTGCAGGCGGGGTAAACGAGCGGCAGATAACGTGTGCGTGCGCAGAGTTGTTGAGAAGGAAGGATTTCTCTAACATGAATCATATGAGCATGTTTATTAATAAGCTACAGGGCCTGCTGAAGTCTATTTGTGTGTCTTTAGATATATTTGTGTCGTGGTTTCAGTCCATTTACTTTTGCTTTTGGTTTTTTCCCTGTGAAAACAATCAGCTCTGTATTGACATCTGGTTTGCATTTTATAATAATAAATAATGGAGCCGAGTAGTTGCCTGTTTCACTTCATCTTTTTTTTTTTTTGAAAATATTTTTATTGAAAAAAGAAAACAACAGTACTTGCAGTTACCGAAATACAATCAACCTTTCTTCATTTTTCTAAGTAAATAAACTTATATATATACATGAAAAAAAACAACGCATTCTAAAACAAGGACCCCCCCCTTCCTCCCAGTCCCACACAGATCAACACAACCATCAAACATATTAGAGGAATATAACAGTAACAGAAGTACATTTAAACAGGCAATACCTCTAGACTAGCAAAATAAGAGATAAAGGGTTGCCACTTGTGAAAAAATTTGGCTGTGCAACCTCTCAACGTATATTTAATTTTTTCAACTTTTAAAAAAAACATGACATCATTAAGCCACCGGGTAATAGTAGGATGCTTAACAGACTTCCAATGCAACAATATTAGACGTCTGGCTAATAGGGATGTGAAGGCTATAATATCCTTTTGTGTGGAATCAAGTGTAAGTGAGCGAACAGGAATCCCAAATACAGCAATCAGAGGACAAGGACGAAGAGTTACCCCAAGAACAGTCGACATAATAGCAAAATACCCTGTCCAGAAACTTTGTAGCTCAGGACACAGAAAAAACATGTGGCTAAGGTGACAAGGAGAACCATGGCATTTATCACATTTATTTTCCACTTCTGGATACAATTCAGAAAGTCTAGACTTAGAGAAATGCACCCTGTGTATGACCTTAAATTGAATAAGTCCAAGACGAGCCACTTCATCTTTAACAGGAGCTACAAAGATATCTGTGTGAAAAGCAACGCATATCAGTTCACTGAAGGTAGTTACAATAAATCAGGTGAAATAAAAGCGTCATCTTTAAAGCCTTTCATGACGCCCTGTTGTTTTTCTCGCCGCCGACACATTTGTGCCATTTTACAGCAAAGTAACAGGTGTAAGCAATACTAGCTAAAATCAGTAGAGTATTTCTAGATCTTATCATTTTCATCTGTTTGATGAAATTTCTCTACAATTCTACAGGCTGCTACAAAATCCATTGTTGGACAGAGGCTCGTTTTATTTCTCTAGTTTTGGCTCTGACACCAGCACAGCAGACGCTAAATCAAACAATCAAAATGTGACTGAAGTTTAACCCAAAGATTTTGCATTAACTTGGCCCCTCATCTGCAGAGGCTCAAAAATAACCGGACAGACTAACAATCTTAAATGTTCGGCTTATTTTTTAATACTTGAATGAGAATCTTTTGCTGTGAGTGACGGCCTGAACTCTAAATTGCCAAATGCCGTTTGCTCCCTTGAGATGCTCTGCCAGACGTTGTTTATGAGACTCTCTGCCTTGAGTTTTGTATTTAATAACTGAAAAGCGGCTCTGTTGGGTTGAAATCAGGTGACTGACTTGGCCACTGAATAATATCCCGTGTCTTATAAGAGAAGCTCTTGGGGCATTTCTACAGATTTTGGTGATTCTGAGCAGAACGCATCGCCCTGCGCACTTTATAATTCATCCTGTTACTTCTATCAGCAGCCGCATCATCAGTAAACATCAGTGACAAGGTAACACTGGCAGCCATACATGCCACAGCGTTACCTCAACATGTTTTAAAGATAAGATGGTATTCTTTAGATCATGAGCTGCTTCTCATCCCAGCTGTTTCAAATGTTTTCCTATAAAGTCTAATCCAGTCTTCCAGTTCTTGAATGTAATCAGCACTCTAAACATTGCAAGTCCTAAAAATATTTGTATTTTTTTTTAAATAAAAGGCTTTAATTTTGAAAAATCTACATTATCAATGGGGCAAACATTTTAAAATAGTGAGTTTGTTGAATGTTTTTGCCGTAGAAAATCAATACTGTGAACTTCAGCTTATGTAAAATTAAAAGCCAAACTATTATCCATAAGAATAAGTCAGAATGTGTTGAAGAATAAAGGGATTCATATGAAATACTGACTTTCAAACTCTTTTGCATAATCGAGGCTTTCTGTGTACATTTGCACATATCTTAATAAATCACTGCAACTGTTTTTTATTTCCATGCAAAGTATAAAGAAATAAGGAGTGGCTCACTTTTGCAAAGCACTGAAGTAAACCAGCCAAAGGTTCAGGCGTTGAAAGACTGCCAATTATTACGTCACTGATTACTGACCTGCACACCTGAAGCTGAGCTGGATCAAACTGGTAGCGCTGAGCGATACTGCAGGGCCAGTATTGCCGATACCAATACATGTAAACTAGATGAGAGCAGTGTGTCCTGACTTTTTAAATTCTGAACACATTTTAATGACCACTAAATCACTGTTAACACAACAAAACACTCCACTGGTTTTGTTGCATTTTGAAAATTAGACGCCACAGTTAACATAAAAAAGTTAAGACATTTATCGCACTAGATGTTTCCCAAAAATAAAAATCCAACACAATTTTAACACAATTCATGCTACATGCTGAACTTGGAGGATTTAGTATCGATCTCATTGTGCTAGTATCGATCCCATACCAATACTAGCCTTGGTATCGGTACTATCGGTCTGCCCACCTCTACTAATTGGACCCCGTGTCCGAGTGGAGGGCACAAAAACCACGAGCAGCGCTTAGTTAGAAATTTGCCAGTGGAGCTGAAGGTAGGTATCAGGTAGGACCACATTAGGAGCCGGCTAATGTTTTCTTTACCTGGAGGGTGTGCAATTTATTCATCTTTTTTTAGTACAGGAAGTCTGGTTGATAGCGCCAACCACCTTCTAAATTATGTATTGATAGGTTACTCATTTTTAAACCCTCAAAGTTGTGACCATCCACAAATGCTTAATGTGGGCTTTAGAAAGATTAAATAAATGATCAATCCAAAGGTTAATCGCATTAACAGGCTGTTTGGGTGTTCAAGGAAGTAGTTCCCTTATTTGAGACCTATTTTTAAGTCTGTAAGTTTGAGGCATTTATTTTTCGCGGCTAACTAAAAAGATGGTGACTGAATAAGTTGGCACAATTCTCAAAAACACTGAGTTAAATCTGTACGGCCCAGATATGTAATTATTCCCCCTTCCTTAAACATTTTTGCCCGTTGTAGTGGAAACGGCACAGGTGTTTTATCTAACCAGGGTTTCGTGAATGTTCCGAGCTCTAAAGGTGGACCAACATCTACAACCACCGTTGTTTGTGCTGTGACATGGTTTTCTTTTTTCTTCCTCCTCACCAGGTCTGTCTTTGAGATATCTGACTTATGTGAAATAAAATCTTGAAACACTTGTCTCTTTTACTTGGCTTTCACACGTACCATGAAGGGCACATTCAGGTGTTCTGGAATTAGCTTGACTCGGTGTGTTTAAGGTTCTGGACATGTTCGGGGAAATAAATGAATAAATAGCCAACACATTGTCAGCTCCCGTATTATAAACGGAGAAGTGTCCGCCTCAAAATCTAATCCCTTTTCGAGTGGAACAGTGACGGGGTTCGAAAACGGCCGTATATTTGACTCATTTCTAAGCTCGCCGTGTAGCGGAGACGTTACGGGTCGCTGCGAGCCAACTTCACGCGAGATTTCGCTGCTCCTGACCGATTCAACATGGCGCCGTAGGAACGTTGTTATTGTTCCGTCGCTCCTGCTAGCTCTCGCTGTCCGACTAAAACTACGTAGATAAAAAAGGCCGAACGCTTTCGTGCGGGCATGAAAGGAGCATCTGGGGATAATGTTAAGATCCACCGGCTTCTTCCGAGGGATTGACTGTCCGTTTTACGCGGAGCACAGCGAGGGCCAAGGCGGCAGGAATGGGTGTAACAGACCGTACTGTCACTTCAGGCACAGCCAGCAGAGACGGCCGTCCTACGGAGCACCGGCAGATGTTAAAAAGCAGAGAGACCTTCCCTCCTCACACAAAGGTGCTCGGCATTATTCTGTCAGTTACTGAATGGACCTAAATACGTGTTTGCACAGTTTGTAGGACGAGTGTGGAGTGGCACACGGTGCTGTGGACGCGTGGGAACTGGCAAATCACAACCAGAACCCCTGGCAGACGTGTTATTGTTTATATCGTGGCAGTCGGTGGATGCGGGGTACATTAAAAAAAGAAAACCAAACCAACCTTTAAGGACGTGTAAAATGATGTACTGCTACAAAATTAGAATATTGCACACATGACTGCACAAAGCCAGGCGTGAAAAACGGGACTGAAGCACCGGATGAGACGGTCACAGCTGCTAATATGAGCTCATGTAAAGCAGTGAGGGCGAAAAATGTTACACTGCACTTGTAGCAGAAGGTGAGGCGTTCATGACCGATGTGCTCTCCAGTAGCTGTTCTGGTCTCTACAGTGTATTCAGGCAAGAATGCTGCTCTGCATCCTACTGGACTTTGTTATATTATATGGTAATAATGAGCATTTTCAAGTAAACATTTAGGTTTTAAAATGGGGGGAAAAGAAAGCAGAAAATGTTTTTAATTAAATCTGGGCGCGATCACATTCCCACACTTGCTCATTCCTTTGCCTGCTCCCTTCTTTTCCTCTTCCCTTCTAGCCCCGTCTTTTACCTGCGCTATTCCCTCCTCTGCACATGCGCAGATCACTTTGTATCCAGTCTGCTCGACCTGAGCTGTGCCTCTCATGTACTCATTTCTAATCCTGTCCATCAGTATCCGGGCACCTTCAGCTCCCAAGCCACACATCATAGCAGGTCTCACTAACATCTACTCAAGCATGCACACATTTCACTCATCCATCTTCATCGTGTATCCTGTCCTGCTTCTACCGACTGATTCTTCTTCTCCACCTGCTGCTAACTCTCACATCCACGTTCCTGTGCAGTTCTCCTTAAACCTTTAACGCTTCCATTACAGAGCCTCTGAACCTTTCTGTGCCATTTGTGTCCACATTTAAACGTCAACTCACGTGGTGATAGTTGTGATTATGCTCTAGTTTAACTTGATCTAGCCAACTGCATCTGATGGGAAGAACTTTATCTCGCTCTCCTTCCATCAGTCTAACAGTGACCTCACCGTCTACAAATATTTGACTAAACAAGGCAACGATCATGAAGGAACACTGAGTTTTCTGCATACAGGGTCAGAGAAACAGCTGCATTGTGAATGCATCACTTCCTGGTTAATATTTGACGTGCTTAACGAGTTGGTTGTATCCGATCGTTTCTATTTAAAATGCACACAGTAAACGATCACTTTTATTCTTCCCTGCAGATCAAGGCTACGATCCCTTCAATCCTGAAGTAGTGAGACCGCAGGAGCAGCAGAATGGCAAGCCGGCTGCCTCGGGTGACATCAGTGGCGCCTTGGAGCTGGTCAACAAGGCCATCGAGGAGGTCCGCAGTGAGGTGGAGCGGGAGAAGAGGAAGCTCTCTCGGATTGGGGACGAACCGTACAATCCCAGCGAGAACGCCAGCTTGTCTTCGTGCAAGACGGACACGAGCAAAGCGGCGGGTTCGCACTTGGCCTATGATCCCGGGAGTTATCAGATCACATCAGGAGGGTATAATCCCACCCCTGGCTGCAGCAAGTACACCTTGGATTCAGACAATCAGGGGCACAACAGCAACTCTATGGAATACGTTCCCACGTCGCTGAAAAGGCCTTTGTCTCGGACACACTCGCACCAGCCTCCTTCTCCTCCTCCTAGCCCGAAGCGTTCGAATAGCACGTCCTCTTCAAAGTGCAAATACACTGTGGATAATTCTAGGCCATCCACGGACATGGAGTACGACCCGCTGTCCAACTACTCGGCTGGAATCGCTGTGAAAAACAAGAGGAGCGAGGGCGCTCGGCCCGTCAGGACAGAAGGCAGCAAAGCGCACAAGCTGTCGGGCTCGGAGTTTTCCGATGAGGACTATGTCGTAGCTGCGAAAAAGCCACGGCAGCAGAGCGTAGACACAAAAAAGTACACCTTCTCTGACTCTGATGGGGAGAGCTCTGGGGCAGAGTATCGCCCCACCTCGCTTAGCAATCTGCAGCAGAGAAAAGCCGCCCACGGCTCAGACTCTTTTGGGAAGGGGAGAAAAGGGAGTGGTGAAAGTTTGCTAAATGCACTGATGCAGAGGAATAAGCAGGACTCTGACACCCAGGAAAATATTAAAAGAAAGGACAGCCCAGAGAAAAAGAAGAAAGAGGGAGGTCAGACTAGTCAGGAGAAAAGTAGCAAGACTGAGAAACTACATAAACTTGAAAAGGGAGCAAACAAATCATCCGGTAGTAAGAGTAGCGTCAGCAGCAGCAGTAAAGACAGAGCGTCGATAAAAAGCTCAAACCAGGATTCGGCGAAAAAGGAGAACAGGAGTCACGACAAGAAAGACGACAGGAAGAACACAGTGAAGGTTAAGACGTCGGATAAAATTCGTAAGGAAAGCAGGGACGACAAGAAGAGCGACAGCAAGTTGAAAACTTTGGATAAAGTAAAAACAGACTCAAGCAAGCAAGATAAACATGCGGAAAACGGCGCGAGGGAAAGCAAGAAGCCCAAAACATCAGACAAGGAAAAGGAACAGAGCAAATATAAAGAGCATCCCCACAAAAACGGGAAGCTCGATGGTATTAGGAGAGAAAAAGATGTGAAAAAAGTTAGCAAAAGCGGTTCTAGCAGCAGTAAAGCGAGCCCATCGAACAGCAAAGATAAAGCGAGGCAAAGCGCTTCGAGTGTAAAGAGACAGAGTTTGAGTCTGAGCCACGCCGATCTGTTTGGAGACGAGAGTCCGGACGAGGCCGAGCAGATGGAGGCGGATTACGACGACGAAACCGAGGAAGTCCTGGTGAGGAAATCTGCCGACGCCTTAAAGAGGACTCGTCTAAACAAGAGGAAAGCGTCGGAGCTGACTCCGTCCTCCTCGGAGGACGAGGGCGACCGCGACGTGGACTGCAGCAGGGCGGGCAGGGACGAGGTCGACGGCGTCAGATTTGACCTGTCCGGTTTCCAGGACGATCTGGACTTTGACTCAGATCCCATGGAGGAGTGTTTGAGGATCTTCAATGAATCCAAAGACGTGAAGAAGGAAGACAAGGGAAGGCAGGCCAAGCAGGTGCTGATGTCTGTCGCGCTTTAGCCGCTTCCTTTTTTTGCTAATGAATTTGCTTTGATTTCAATAGAAATGTCGTGTTTTGCCCTCTCAGCAGCACTCGAGGGACTCGGAGGAGGAGAAGAGCACAGACAGCACTTTAACCACTCTCTTCCCTGGTCAGAAGAAGAGAGTCTCCCACTTTGTTGCCAAAGGAAATGTAAGTTTCTTCCAGTGTTTTTGTTTTTCCCCGTCCTATAATCTCACAGTCAGCACCGGCAGCAGGTGTCTCCGAGGTTGCTCGTTATATAAAGAGAGAGTTTTGTGCACGGTGCCGTTTCCCCAAACAGCACGTGTCGCGCAGAACTCCAGTTAATCATCTTACGACCTGCAGGCTTAGTTTAATGCTCATCTTTGACTGAGATATGGAGAATTAACACGTATTGCACAGTGTAACCTTTGACCCGGCTTTTCTTGCTGACGAGTCCAAGGAGACATCTTTAAATGTCTTTAATCAAAACCCTGAAATTTTACTATCATCTGCTGTAAGAAGAAATACAACAAAAACAACATAAAAGCTATAAAGGTTCAATTTACATGTCCCTAAACTAATGAACTACTTTTATAATATTTAAGTAGAGTACTGGCAGTTGAGGGGTTAAACTCGATAGAAACACCACAATAGAAATAGTAAAACACGCGGCAGAAGTTTGACGCAGCGAGGAAGCTACAGTAAGAGGAGGAACGGGAGTTTCAGGCCTTCTTTGGCAGAGGAGGAGTTCGTCGTTTCGTCGTCCACTTAAAGTCAAATGTTTGCGGCTCGTTCACGTTTCTGTTGTCTCTGTTCTTTAAACGCCGGAGTCACGGGGAGGCCAGACAGCAGACCTCGCCGTGACTCTGTGTTATGTCAGTGCAGGTGTGAGTTCAGGAAACGCGGCGGGCGAGGAAGTAAAGAGCGAGAAGGCGATGTGAAATTATTGGAATCTGAGGCTGTAGGTGCTTTCCGCTTATGATTTGTCAGTAGTTTGCCAGTAACTGCTCGACTGGGCGTTTCCATACTTGTGGTGACAAAATGGTCAGCAACGATTTGGGTGTCAGCTGACTTTGTTTTTTGATTGCATCATCAACTCTGTTCTGAGCAACCAAAGTAACATTTTTCAGTTTTTTAATCTAAAAAATGTGGCAACCTGTGAGCTGCTCAACCTCTAACTCACAGTTTCATAGAGGAACTGCCTCCAGACTGATCTCTAACAGTTTGTGTTGTTTGTACGTCAGCGCCTTTACTTTTAGATAAAACTTCCTGTTGTCGTTTTTCAGACCGATGCACCTTCCAGGACTGCGGTGCGGCCGTATAGGAGACCCACGGCCCAGGAGATCTGCTACCAGCGTATGCAGATGGCCCAACAGCAAGCGGCTCAGCTGTCTGCTTCGGTCAAAGCAGCCACACAGGCCTCAAGCCCCAGCTTCTCTGGAGAGAGGAAGAGAATAGCGCACCGTCCTAACCCTCAGATAGCTTCCTCCAAAACAAGTAGGAGTGGCTCGGTTTTCTTTGCCAAGAGGCAGAAATGGCAAAAATCTCGATTTTAAACGCTGACGTTACGCGTGTGTCTTTCTGATTTAGGTCTCGCAGACACTAAACATGCTGCAGGTCGCGTGTTATCCCCCAGTCACACCCTTCAGAGTGTCAAAGCTCAGACCACAGTCGGTATTTTGTCCAAGACCTCGTCTACCATCACGCAGAAGAGGGTGGCGCACACACCCACCCTGAAGGTATCCCGAGCTTCCTGTAACCTGATGTGTCGGATAGTTTGTGCACGTGGCTTGAAGTCGTCGTTCTCTCTCCGTTTTGACCTTTTCAGAGTACTTCGATGAGGCGTCCTGTCATCCCCACCGAGTTCGGGGCCAAAGTTCCCACCAACATCCGCCAGCGCTACCTCAACACTTTCATCGATGAATGCATCAAGTTTTGCCCATCGGAGGACGGCGCCTTCCAAATGGCATGAACAGCACATTTGAAATTTGCAGCCTAGGCTGTTTTTGTTTTGTAGGAACTAGGGATGCAACGATACCAATTTTTTCAATCCGATACGATACCGATACTTAGATCTGAGTACTTGCCAATACAGAGTACAAAGTACAAAAACCGATACTTCTACCACACACACACACACACACACAAATGCAATGAATTAGAAGACAGGTTTTATTTTATTCTCTGCCGATAAAAAATAAAATCTTAATAAAAATGACCACAAAAAAAATTTCAAGTGAAAAATAAGCACTTCTGTTAAATTATTGCAGAGTCTCTTCATTGTAATTTAACAAAATATCACTGAACTATTGGCACTGTCTCGAGCTTTCAGAATAATAAATAAACACTTCTGTTCATTTATTATATTTCATATCGCAGCTCGAGTATGCTGAGAAGACGGTGCAATCCTCTGTTTTCCACAACCGGCATTGGCTGGTCATCCAGAGCGATAAAATGAGTCGAGCCTCTGTTATTTTAACTGCCCGTGGATTTTCTCTTGACATTTTTCATCGCTTTTCCAAAACCTGAGTTAAAGTTGGCTGTTCCACACTGCTGACATTTTGTTTAGCCTAGCTACAGCAGCCTCCAGTTTCTCTTTTTTATCTGGAGCCGCCAGTCTCACTCGCCTAACCCTGTGCCTGTTTAGCGCGGGATGTCCCCCTAGTGGCCAATCTAAAAAACTACAACAGAAATTACAAGCTACCCTCTGATTAATGAAATAAGTTGGTATCGGTTCATGGTATCAGTTAACTTTTACGAGTATGAGTACACACACATTTTACAGTATCGGCCCCGATACCCGATACCAGTATCGGTATCGGTGCATCCCTAATATGAACCATAGATGGTGAAAAACATGGATGTAGCTACAAACTTGCATTCTATCGAAAGACCACCAGATGGCGACAGCTGTGGTCCTGTAGAAGGCCGTGGGGGAAGCGGCTCACCGAACACTTGTGTGTTGATTTTATGGGCTCAGTCACTCATATCGGGTCATTTTAAATAAAAAATTTGGTCTATTTTAAAAATCGTGATCATATTGTGTATGAAAGTGGAACCGCACCACTCTTGGTTTTTGAAACCAAAGTGGCGTTGGCAGGGAAATGGTCTTCACAAGGCTTTAAAGCAGGACTTGAGAAACCGCCAATGTCGCAGTAGCTACGTCAGTATTTTCTGCCCTCTGTGGTTCGGATGGTGGATAAAAACCGTTGATGTGGTGCAGCGGTGTAAGCGGAAAGTCTCGTTTCAGGCCCTCGATGAGGAGAAGCTGGTGTACGAGCGCAGTAGCAGTAAGAACATCTACCTCAACGTAGCTGTCAACACGCTAAAGAAGCTCCGGAGCAAGAGCAGCGCCAGTCCGTCTCCCGTCACCAGTACGTCACCAGTAGGGGTTTCCCATACACGTTACAGTGGAGCTCTTTACATCCACAAACAACGACGTGAGTGCAGCAGATGTAACATTTGGTGTTTTTTGTGTTTTCCCCGCAGAGGAGCCGGGGTCAGTAGCTAAAAGGAAGCCACAGTCCCACGAAGAAGTTCTGGGAGGTCGTCTTGCTGCCACAACCAGCTTCACTGTGAACAGGATGGGTAAACAGCAGGAGGAGAAACTCATCGGTGAGAGGACGAGTCCGATTTCACGCCGCTCTTTCTCCGGCCTTGTTAGGAACGTTTCCTTCCTCCGTTCGGTTTGCAGATTAAACATCTGATAAAGTGAAAAGTGCAGGACAGAGAGGAGCTGAAAGGATCTTTGTGTGAAGCAGAGACTTGTTTACTTGTTGAGGTGCTTTTACTTTAACAGTGAAGCTGTTCAGATGGTCTTGTGACAACCACCAGGGTCCTGTTTACCGCCAGCTACCTGCCCCGTGACCCGACACCAAACGCAGCGTGTTTACGAGACTTTTTCTAAAGGGATCATTCACTGATCAGCAGCAACTAATAAGTCCTGTGATATGTTTATAGAGCAGTAGGTAATTCAACTGAATCAGCTGTGGTGGAAATAATAATTAGATGTAACCTCAGATTGTCTGAGCTCATCTCGAGGAGAATAGCAGTCGCAGTCGTCCTGAGTTTTCAGCGTCTGTGCAAAGACGTCATTTAGGTGTGTGCGTCTCCCTGCAGGAGCCACACTGTACAGGAAGATGAAGGCGTACCTGATGACAGAGGAGCAGCTCCAGCAGCACGGATACCCGCGGCCGAACCCCGAGGCCGCCGGCAAGGCCGTCATTTACAACCAGCCCGAGAAGAAGGGCGTCGCAGACCGTGAGTGACGCTCCCGCTTCTCCCTTAATCGCTGTTAAACTGTGAATTCATGTTAACAGCAACATGAACGCGATCTGTTCTTCTGCAGCGTTTAGCAAGATATGCTGTCGATGCGGCGCCGAGTATAAGGTCAACGTCAACGGCAGCTGCGTGCGGAAGGAAGAATGCAGCTTTCACTGGGGACGTTTGCGCAGACACAAAGGTGCGTTTGCTTTATTCATCAGAAGAGCATCCCCGTCAGTCTCCCAGTCGTCACCTCAGCCATCTTTGCCTTTGCCTTCTGCTTTTCATTCACTTTCTTTCGTTTATTTGTATCTGCTCCTGTCTGTCTCCTCTCTTCAAGTTGCTGGAGGCTGGGAGACCAACTACAGCTGCTGTGCTGCAGCTGTGGGCGCTCCAGGCTGCCAAACGGCCAAGGTACCCTTAAAAGAAAGCACCACATAACAGGCCAGCACACTCGCCATCTACATGTATTAATACTCCGTGTATTTAATACAACACTGTAAAGACTGAAATATCTTCTATATGTGGCTTTTTGGACCTTTCTTCATTCTTTTGGCAGAATTGGAGGGGAGCACTGGTTTTCTGCCGTTTCCAGTTCCTTCTACAGGTGCTTGATTGGTCCTGAGCTGGGACACTCTTGTGGTTTCTTGCTGGTGTGTTTCAGGCGTCTTGTTTAAGTTTCTTCTTCTGGGCCTGAACTCTTCACTCAGATACTCTGTAGCTTCCTGCGTCCACCTTCACGTCTCTCGGGTCCCGCTGTGCAGGAAAACATCACTGCTGTGCAAAACTGTACCAACTATTCATGAACTGATGCGTCATCAACATACGCCTTTGGGAACTTTAACAAAATAGATCAGCCGTTGTTTCAGACCACAGGACTTTTTCTTTTCATGGCCGGAGTCGCCTACATCGAGCTGCCTTTCAGCCACTGGCAGCGTGTTCCTGCTGTTCTGTGTCTTCACTGTGAGAAGTGTTTGCTCTGATGTTTCCCGTGGAGCTGTGACCGAGACATTTCGTCCCACATTAGTCGGTTGGGTTTTGCGGACAGATCCAGGAGGACCGTTAATGTTTCCCATCATTGTCTTTTTTAATGTTGCAGAGATTTTCTTAACATCCTCACATCTGCGCTTTGACACAATCTTGTCTCACAGGTGTGACGACAACACATGATTGTCTCTTCATCACGGCACCGGCTAATTTAGGGAGCAGTGAGCGTTTTGTTGTGTCAGAAGCAGAAAAATGATGAAGTGTAAAGATGTGAGTGAGTTTGACGGGGGCTGCATGACTGGGTCAGTGCATCTCCAAACTGCAGCTCTTGTGGGTGTTTTGGGTCTGGAGGAGTCAGCATCTATCAAAGGTGGAGGAAGGAACAGCGGTGAACCAGCGACAGGGTGATTGATGTATGTGGGGACTGAAGGCCGGCCCGCCTGGTCTGACTAACGCACAACTTACGTGATTTTAAAGGGTGTGTTGCTAACATCTTGGTCTGAAGCATCATAAACCTGACAGCTAAAAATGGTTTAAAGTAATAAAGTGTGCATAGATATTAGAGCTGCCACGATTAGTCGACTAGTCACTATTACGTCGACTATCAAAATCGTCGACAACTGATTTAATAGTCGACGCGTCGTTTGAAGCTTTGTAAGATCACAAAAGACGCAGGAATAAGTAGTAGGATTTAAGAGTGTAATAACGGACTGAAACAGAAGATGGCAGCACTGCATGTACAAGGATGCCAGCTGCCGTTAAACCCCGAAGAAGAAGTAGCTCTGTCCCAAAATTCATAGCGCAGTTTCCAACAATGGCGGCAGCTAGTTAGTTTTAATATTACTCTTATTATTCTTTCTGGGTCACAAAATAAACGTTTAACATATTTTCAGGCGAGAATGTAGCTGTGTAAACCTCAAATATCTGCTCAGTTTATCAAGACACCACATATTTTCAAAAGTGCTCCGACGTTTTCGGAGACGTCTGTTACCCACTAGCTCGATAGCTAGCCGGGGGCTAGGCTAACTAGAGCCGTGAGAACACCGGACTCCCGGCAAATCATTTTCAAACCCACCGCCGTCTTTCGCTACTGAGGTTAAACATGATATATAAGTCACTTAGATAACTTAAAATGTTATTGTTTGGCTTTTTTTGTATTTTATTTGTTCCTGAGTAAATCGGTTTGGCTGAGATTAAAGTTATAGTTTTTACACAGCTGAATAAACATCAAGCAGACAGCTGATTATCAGAAGTGTGAGATGCTCGAGAATTTACTCCGGTGTCCTGTTATATTTTAGATAGCAAGGAGTTTATTAAACTTCACCGAAACAATCTGCAAATTTCATTAAAATTTAATAAACTCTCATCTTGTCTTTATTTTTAGTTAGCACAGACCTTAAACACTTAAAGCTGTAAGCTAATGATAGTTATATAAGAGCAGATGCTGCTGGTGCAATAAGCTGTAGGTTTTACGTCCAATGGATGATGATCTGATTAGTCGACTAATCGCAAAAATAATTGGTGACTAGTCGACTATCAAAATAATCGTTTGTGGCAGCCCTAATAGATATGTATAAAGTGCAGGTATGAAAGCACCTGATAAAAAGAGCAGGCGTGCACGTTCAGTTTCTTTTCTTTGATTTTCTGTCTGAATGTCAGTAAAGTTTTCACCTTTGAAGACAGATTCCTCTTTGTGTCTAAACTTGGCTGTAACTGAGAGAAAGGAAGGAAGCAGCAAAGTGCCAGTCGTGATAAGAACTGGTTTGTGGTCATGGTGCAAAGAATCCTGCACATTGCACGTCTCCTGCTGATGACCTTTCCGTGACCTAAACGCAAACTCATAAGGTCGAGAAAAGACGAGAAGAAGATTTCTTGCTGAGAGCCGCGTTGTTCAGAATCTACTTGCACAAAAGTACCTGATAACACGCCGACAGACGTGTTTGATGAGAGTCCGCTTTGTTAAAACTACAACTTCCTGCAGATGGACTACAAAGGTGCATCTTAGGCGGAAAGTACAACTTGTTACCGGGGTTGGAGTTACTTGTTGCAGCTGTTCTTCCTGCTGCGCCTCCGGCCTTCATTAAGGCTTCTCTGCGATGCCTTCAGCTTTTTAACTGACGGCATAAATCATACAACTCACTTTGATCATTTTAATATAGCTCATAATCTTGATTTATTAAGTCTCACCCAAGGCAACAACTTCATAAGACGCGGATTTTATTAAAGCAGCGTCGTGTTCAGAGTTCAGCGGTGGACACGAGTCACTCATGGTTTCAGTTGATGTGTTGAATCACAGCAGGGCGCTGCATCGAAGCCCCTTTGCTTAATATTTGGAGAATTTAACCAGCTCTCATTACGGCTGCAGTGCAGCTGCCTCCAGGTCGTTTCACTCAGAGACTTTTGTATTGCAATCAGCAGCTCGTCCTGCTCTTGTCTAGCAGTGGATTAGCAGGAGCTAATAAAAAGCCAGCACACTCTGGGACTGATCTGCTCTTTATAGAGGTTGAATTGACCTTTTTAATACCTTATGTTACATGTATCCCTGTTTATTTACATATGCACCTTATATATTGACCCTACAGTACAATAATGGTTCATTTTTCATCTTTTACTAAGTTTATCAGACCTAAAACGGTTCCCGTCCCCACAGCAACACGTTCAGGACGGGCGTAAAGAATCACTGGACGGCTTCGTGTCGACCTTCAGCAAACCTCTGCCTCCAGATGGAAACGGAGGGGTGTTTGCTCTGGACTGTGAGATGGTGAGTTCACCACCATCTTCAGTTTTGTGTGTTTTTATTTTTAGAGTTAATTTATTGAGTTTATTGTTGATTTATACATAGTTTCACCTGTAATGAGCTTTTATGCTTTTTTAGTTACTTATATGTTTGCTAAAGAAAATCTTTATTTCAAAGAGTCTCTTGTGTAGAAATGAGAGAAACTTTTTGTTTCTTGTCATTTATTCATTTTTCCCTCGCCTGTGGAAACAGTGTTACACAAAGCAGGGTCTGGAGCTGACCAGAGTGACGGTCATCGACTCAGAGATGAAAGTCATCTACGACACGTTTGTGAAACCTGAAAGCAAAGTGGTGGACTACAACACGCGGTGAGTCCTCTCCGTTCACCCCCGTAACCCGACAATGTATCAGCCGGCTTTTGCTGCTTAACTAAACCAACAGTGATCTCGGGTCTGATTTTGATCTCGTGTGTGACTCGCAGGTTTTCGGGTGTAACGGCGGAGGATCTGGAGAGCGCCGCCATCACCCTGAGAGACGTTCAGGCCGTGCTGCTCTCCATGTTCAGCGCTGAATCCATCCTGATAGGACACAGCCTGGAGAGCGACCTGCTCGCTCTGAAAGTGAGTGAAAATTTAAAATGTAACGCAGTTTTATTTTTCCCTTTTCCCCTTCAGCCGTTCACCCAGCTGTGCAGGTTTCCTGAAAGTCTTGTGAATATGATAACTCGAACAGGATTTTATATCGTGAGAGGTAGCGCTGGTGGAGGACGTCCTCCCTCTGCTTAAAATGTATTAACTTAACCCCACAAGGTTGAGTTTGTTTTTTGTTTTTTAAAAGCTATGATGTAACAGCGTGGGTGCTTTCCTCTCTGGATTGCAGCTCATCCACAGCTCGGTTGTAGACACGGCCATCGTGTTTCCTCACCGCCTTGGTTTGCCCTACAAGCGTGCCTTGAAGAACTTGATGGCTGATCACCTCAAACGCATCATCCAGGACAATGGTGAGAACGATGCCGTTGATTTATTTGTAATTCTTCATAAAAATGGAGCACCGCTCAGCAGCATCTAAACTGATCTGAATTTTGTTTGAATTGCTCCGATTTAGTTTGGAAGTTTTTGGAAAATTAGGAATGGGGGTGGAGCCTGTGAGGGCTGCGATGTGCACGGTGTCACACACACAGTGTTTCAGGATGAAAAGAGTAAATTGCTGGTAAATCTTTAGGGGAGGACGGCTCTTCAGATGGATGCTGCTTCAGTCATTTTATGAAGTGGATGAAATAATAGTTAAATGATTAAATTATAACAGGAGTTTCATGGGAATGTAGTAAACCTGGAGGGTCCAATAAAATGAAACTGAGCAGCTATAAATTTAAACTCACGAGTGGAAGCTCATCTCACACAAGTTTTAATTCTGCTGGTGAAAAAGACAAAGTGCTGTGACTGCAGTGTGACCGAGTCACCAGCAGATGTCGCTGCAGAAGCCCGAGTGTTTGGGGAGAAATCTGTGTTTTTGACCTGAAATACAAACGTCTGTCTACAGCAACAGCTTCACGTCCTCAGTCATCCAGGTCACGGTGGCGAGAAGGCACCTGGACTTTGTTTTGTTGATGAAGGCTTTTCAGTAAAGAGGCTTCTTCATGTCACAAACCAAAAAGAAGTCCACTTGCCTTCATTCCAAGTACTCAAGACTCTTATTTGTCCACTGTGAACGACCACTGTTTTCTCGAGCAATGTCTCATTTTAAGCTTGATTTAACAAACTGAGCTCAACATTTCGACAGTCAGGGAAGGAAAAAATCATTTCTCAAGCTGCTGAAAAGAACTTAAACAATGGTAAATGTATGTGTATAGCGCTTTACTAGTCCTTAAGGACCCCAAAGCACTTTACACATCCACACATTCACACACTGGTGATGGCAGCTACATTGTAGCCACAGCTGCCCTGGGGCGCACTGACAGAGGCGAGGCTGCCGGACACTGGCGCCACCGGGCCCTCTGACCACCACCAGTAGGCAACAGGTGAAGTGTCCTGCCCAAGGACACAACGACCGAGACTGTCCAAGCCGGGGCTCAAACCGGCAACCTTCCGATTACAAAGCGAACTCCCAACTCTTGAGCTACGATCGCATCTTTGAACAGAGGGCGGGGCCTATGACACCAACTGTCTGCCATCGATAATCCAGTTCTGAGATCCTCCCCAGACGCCTTAACGCCCACTCACATCCTGGGCCCTTTGACCTCAGGAAATCACATGATAGGGTGGGGCCAGGCTTCCCAATGGGTTCACCTGAAACCTTGGCTGATTGTGACCCACACCCGTGTTCACACCTTGGCTCGTGTGATTAGGTAGAGCATCATTAGGGGGTCCATGTCCCTCTTGGTGAGTTACTCCCACAGAGCTTAAACTCTCCACCATTTGACCTTAGAACTGAAGAAGCTTCTCGGATGAAGGTGAAACATCTTCAAGCAGGTTAAAGAAGTCCAGACGCTTTTCTTTCCAAGCTCTTTAGACTACGATGACCTGGATGACTGAGAACCTTCACAGAGACTCTTCGTTTTGCTGTTCTTCTAGCAGATTTTCATCCTGCCCTTCAGTCAGGAGTCAGTTGAGTTTCTTTGAATAGCTGCTTAAAGGGGATTATTTTACTCATTAAAGTCACTTTACGTGTGTTGAGAAGTACTGAGAGCTCTGTAGGCCGCGCTTTGCCTGCACTAGCTTCAATGAAAGAAGACGATGTTACTTCTTTGTTTGTAACTTGTGCGTGTCTTTTCAGTGGAGGGCCACGATTCGAGCGAAGATGCAACTGCCTGCATGGAGCTGATGATCTGGAAGATCAAGGAAGACGCAAAGGTCAAAAGATGACCTCTGACCCCTCTGCTCTGTGTTCTTCAGTATGATTTCCTGCTGGTTGCAGGCAGACAGAAGTTCAGGAGGAATGCACTTGCTCTCACTAAGAACCTGTGGTCAGAGGATTGGGGGAGGCGGGGCGAGGGGGGGGGACGTTGAGCAGAGTTTGACATTTTAATCAGTAAAAGGCTGAGAGGAGCTCGGTGATGATGCTGAGAGGAGCTCGGTGATGATGCTGAGAGGAGCTCGGTGATGATGCTGAGAGGAGCTCGGTGATGATGCTGAGAGGAGCTCGGTGATGATGCTGAGAGGAGCTCGGTGATGATGCTGAGAGGAGCTCGGTGATGATGCTGTCTACTGTGTTTGAGGTGCGAGCTGTCAGCCCCCCTCAGAGCAATATGAGCCTCAATTAACCTTGTTTTCACTCGCGGATTTTTCTTCAGTTCTAAATAATGTAAGTTAACACATATTTCTGTTTAAGGCCTCAAACCTACTCATAATTTAAACCGCTCCACGGGAGAACTAGTTAGAAAGTCGGGTCGTTGTCCACTGAACGTTATTAATTATTATGATATTCATGGCAGGCTGTACCTTCGGCCTAAATTGCACTATAGAAAAGCTCTTGTTGTTTAGGGCCCAAGTCTGAGTACCTCATGTGTGTCGTAATGAACGATGTGTTACTTGTTCTTAGTTACATTTAGGTGCTTTCAGCCGTGTAAATGCGCTTCTTCGCGTGGCACCTAGTTTCCCGTCGCTGGCGCTCTGTTTATACGGCGTTTCTAACAAAGATCATTTTGTCGGTTGCCTCTCAAACCTGAGAAATACTTGATCGTGTCGGAGGGCGGAAAACAAAATAAAGTCAGCCTGTTTGGTGCAGCTGAAGGATTCTCTGTGTCCAGACACAACAGCGACGATCCACCGCTGTCTGCGTGAAGTAGAACCACAGTCGTGCCAGCAGGTGTGACTTTGTTTTTCCTCCGTAAAATGACTCAATTATGTTCAGTTGTTGAACTAAGCCTTGGTTGTTAACGGCAAACAAATCTCCGTTTAGTGAGCATCAGCGAACCTGTGCTGTTTATGTTGGAAATGACTGAAAATCTACCAGTGCTGTAAATAAGCAGTTTTCCTTTTGTATTCATTTTTTTGTTTGTTTTTTTTGGTGGTTTATCTTTTTCTATTAAAATCTATTAGTTTAAACTAAATGTTGCTCTGGTTTCTGGCTCCATACGCACCCGTACACCTGCCCGTCAGGAATCCTGTGCTGTCTTTTCCTAATGCTCCTGTCATCGTAACCCACCCACGTCACCAAGCAAAATGAATCCAGTGAAATTCCCAGTCGGGACACCCAGGGAATGTGGTAGAGCGGGACGCTGGCGGGAACTCTGTGCAGCTGACGTCTGGACAGAAACGATGTCATCGAGTCACCTCGACCAGTTTCCAGCAGCTGAGTGTTTCAGGAGGCGGAGCCAGCATCGGGGTGGTGGAACAAAAATTAAACTTAGTGTCCTAAAAATATAAAAGTTACTTAAGCTTACTTTTAGGAGTCAGTTCATGTGAAGATGAGACTTGTGAAACTTCTGTTGCTGTTGAATTGAGTGTGACACCTGTGATTCCTCTTATTTCTTTTAATGCTGTTATGTAGAAGAACCCCTCTGTGAACTAGAAGCGCTGTTCTCTGAGTAACAGTCAGACCTCCACAGGATTTGTGGCCTAAAGAAGTTTTGCGAGGTTCCTCTCCCCTTTAGTCCAACCAGAGGTGGCTCCTGCATCACAGAAGATCTATTGTCAGGCCTCACGCGTCGCACTGGTTTAAGTATCCGGTTGAACCACGTGTGACATCACTATTTAGTGTTAAACTGAACACACACACCTTTCAGTGCAGCAAAGCTTAAACTTCCAATTAATATTCTCAATCCTGTATTTTTTCCATAAAGGGGACTTTAAAGTGTGATACAGGATGTTTTCATTATTGTGCGCTTGAGCAATGTCTCATTTTAAGCTTGATTTAACTGAGCTCGACAGACAGGGAAGAAAAAAATCATTTCTATGAGCTCTCGAGCTGCTGAAAAGAATTTAAAAACAATGGTAAATGTATGTGTATATCGCTTTACTAGTCCCTAAGGACCCTAAAGCACTTTACACATTCACACACTGGTGATGGCAGCTACATTGTAGCCACAGCTGCCCTGGGGCGCACTGACAGAGGTGAGACTGCCGGACACTGGCGCCATCTGACCACCACCAGTAGGCAACGTGAAGTGTCTTGCCCAAGGACACAACGACCGAGACTGCAAGCTTCCGATTACAAGGCGAACTCCCAACTCTTGAGCCACGATCGCCCCAGGAAAGAGGAAAGTTTCCTGCTTAAAGTTTGCAGCAAAGTTGTTAAAATGAGTTCAAACAGCGAGGGGCCACTTCCACTTGGATCCGTCACACAGGAGCTGTTTGTGTGCACGGTAAGTGCTCAAACTTTAGATTTTGCAGATTCTTGCTGAATTCTTGGGACTTTTATCTCGCCGTGGGTCTCTGCCGTTGTTCAGATCAGAGGACTTCTTCCACCGCAGCTGCACAAATGCTTTTTGACAGTGTGACAGCTTTTTCTCGGGACAGGCCCGGGCCTCTTGCAGGCTATATGTCCCTTTAAAACAGCAGGTGCAGCCGGTTTAAACTCTCCTCTCTCCAGCAGATGTGTAAATCGTAAAAAAAAAAAGATAAGAGAGAAATGCTAAACTGTGAGGCCCATCCTTTCTTCAGTGCGTTTGCCTATTAAGCTCCTCCCGTCACATGTCAGTATGCATTTCCCCAGGCCGGGCCACGGACCCCAGGTATTAAAAGAGCCAGTTAGCAGGGATCAATACCTACACAATGTTCCAGTGACAGGGAGGGGCCTTCCTAGTGTTTATTGAGTGTTCCAGAGATTTCGAACATGTGGAGCAAAGCAGCTTAGAGGGGTCGTCTTCATTATCAAATTCGATCAGTGCCTCTCTTTCTCTGTCCCCCGTGATCACCTTTGACTGGTGGTGGTGGGAGGAGGGGGAAGCTGCAGGCCGGGACCCCAAAAGTGACCACATGCTGAGAGACGGGCTGCTTATCTCTGAGAGGAGCAAAGGAACACTTTACTGCCCACATCGTGGATGGACTTAAAACTGACGTTGGAGTTTATCGAGTCTGTAATCGATAAGTCGTTAACAATAAATTATTGAGCTGCTGCAGCTTTTCTCGTGGACCTTTGCTTCCACGGTGCAACCTGGAGCCAAATGCTCGTAGGCTGAAAATTGTGATAATTTTCATCATCGTACAAAAACTGAGACACTCGGACGTCTCGTTTGGTTAGATGCACAAATCAGAACTTCAAAAATATTAGTGACAAAGATCCCAAACATACTCTATTAGAGCACTTCGCTCTCGCTCTGCAGGCCTACTTGTTGTTCCTAGAGTATTTAAAAGTAGAATGAGAGGGAGAGCCTTCAGTTTTCAGGCCCCTCTTCTGTGGAACCAGCTTCCAGTTTGGATTCAGGAGACAGACACTATCTCTACTTTCAAGATTAGGCTTCAAACTTTCCTTTTTGCTAAAGCATATAGTTAGGGCTGGACCAGGTGACCCTGAATCCTCCCTTAGTTATGCTGCAATAGACGTAGGCTGCCGGGGGATTCCCATGATGCATTGAGTTTTTCCTTTCCAGTCACCTTTCTCACTCACTATGTATTAACAGACCTCTCTGTATTGAATCATATCTGTTATTAACCTCTGTCTCTCTTCCACAGCATGTCTTTATCCTGTCTTCCTTCTCTCACCCCAACCGGTCGCAGCAGATGGCCCCGCCCCTCCCTGAGCCTGGTTCTGCTGGAGGTTTCTTCCTGTTAAAAGGGAGTTTTTCCTTCCCACTGTCGCCAAAGTGCTGCTCATAGGGGGTCATATGATTGTTTGGCTTTTCTCTGTATCTATGAAGCGCCTTGAGGTGACATTTGTTGTGATTTGGCGCTATATAAATAAAATTGAATTGAATTGAATTGAATACTGGCAACACAGAGAAAAAAGGAGGGTGGATGGTTAAATGGAAAAGACTGACCTCGGGGGAAGAAGAGGAAACATGGAGGCTTTGGAGCAGGGATGTCAAAATCTTTTCACATCATGGACCAGACCAGTGCAAGACCTTTAACTCAGCATCGAATCCCTGAGATGTCTCAATACAAGAACAAAAGTTTCAACAGCACATCTGTGTTTTTCATTGCTGAGGCTGCCTTGTATTTATAAAACACAAGGTTTTTATTAATATGCTGATTTTTCATTTATTTAATTTTTTGCTTTCACCGTGGAACCACCAAAAAACTTTCGATTGTAAATAGTTCAAATTAGGGATGCAACGATACCAATTTTTTCAAACCGATACGATACCAATACTTGGATCTGAGTACAAAAACCGATACTTCTACCACACACACACACTGCCCGTGGATTTTCTCTTGACATTTTTCATCGCTTTTCCAAAACCTGAGTTAAAGTTGGCTGTTCCACACTGCTGACATTTTGTTTAGCCTAGCTACAGCAGCCTCCAGTTTCTCTTTTTTATCTGGAGCAGCCAGTCTCACTCGCCTAACCCTGTGCCTGTTTAGCGCGGGATGTCCCCCTAGTGGCCAATCTAAAAAACTACAACAGAAATGACAAGCCACCCTCTGATTAATGAAATAAGTTGGTATCGGTCAACTTTTACGAGTATGAGTACACACGCATTTTACAGTATCGGCCCCGATACCCGATACCAGTATCGGTATCGGTGCATCCCTAGTTCAAATACCTGGCTTTTACACTTAACTACTTTGGTATCATATTTATTGCCATGGCAGCTGTAAAACCTATAAAAAAATACAGTTAAAAACTCCAAATCGATGCCTTCCTTCGTATTTCTCAAAGCCTTCGAGGAGGCCGGATTGGAGTCTTTACTGGGCCACTTCTGGCTCACGAGCCTTCTGTTTGACATCCCTGTCCTAGACTACATTAAAACTTCATAAATGGTCTACACAAGCTGCTCCTCCTGTTCCTCCATCAGCTCATAGCACTCACTCTCTGGACTTTAGCAGCAGTTGCCTGTGTAAAGTATTCGCTCCTCATTGGCCTCAAACTCCTTTAAAAGTGCAGCAAAATCACTATTTACACAGATTTTATTGTCACTAGGTTTAAGACCCACTCAGCTTCCCCTCTGTTGGTCTGACTTCACCCCTGCTCCCCTGTGTAGCATGCTGCGGGTGCCCTTGACCCCGGGGACACACACAGCTGCCCGTCCCTCCCTGCCTGTCTTTAATCTATAGCTCCAATTAGGAGACTGATCTTTACTGAACCCCTCTTATTGATCAGCTGGTGTGGCTGCTTATTACCGCGCTCCCAGGGGCTGCAGAGGACATCACAGTAAGATAACGGGACTCGAATTACACTTTAATTGTTGTAAAGAGAAGTTATTCAGGTCTCCTGGATTTCTTAGTGTGTGTGAAAGTTTGCTTGTAGCTGTCATAACTCATCTCCTCACTGCCTTTTCTGAGCCGCAGTGTGTGTATTTGAGCTTTTTGTGTGTTTGCAGCCAGGTCAATGTCACTCTAAGCCCCGAGTGTCATAGTCGGTGTCAGGCCTCAGCGTGATCCTGGCACTCACAGGGACTTAAGAGGACCGACCCGCCGCCGCCGCTCTCCCAGTCCCCCCTCAGGTCAAAGGCCAGCGGGCCCTATCGATTCCCCCGAGTGTTGCGCAGAAGTCTTTAGATCCTCTGCCCGCTCTCCCTTCTTCTGCACACATGCTCCCGGACTCTTGCCCCCCCCTTCAAAAGGCCTCCCAATTGTACTTTGCGTGCCAATCGATCCATTCGGTGTCCGAGGGGGCCGTCCTTTAAGATAACTGACAACTACAAAGGTCCCGTCCTGACAGGCCCTTGTCAATACAAATTAGCACTATTGATAAGTAATTAAAGAAAGACTGGGTCACTATATAAAACATCTGTTAAACAGGAGGCATTAACATCTTACTGACCAAATAAAAAGAAGCAGAAGAAGAAGAAAAGCACGGCTCCAAAACCAAAACAAACAGGAGGCGAGCGCACGCCTAAAATCGATCATTTACTCTAGTTTTGTTTTTTTCTGCAAAATATTTGACAGTTTGTCAGTGGGAGGCTCACAGGTTTCCCCCCTAAACTCCACTAAGATGCACAAGTTAAAAACAGGACTTGGGACCTCACAGCTGGTTTGGAGGACCAGTCCTGATGAGACGGCACTCTCACTGGTGAAGGAGCCACATTTTGAACTTTAAGTTATATTCATAAGTTTTTCTCTTTGAACATTCTTGGCTTTAAACCTGGATTATGTCATTTTCTCCACACCCAAAAAGTTGTTCCTGTTAATGATTTCTAAAGCGAATATTAACCGCTACCATTAACACCTCCTAGTAAAGGCTGACTCATTAGCTTTGTCTGAACTGACTTATCCCCTGACTAACACACAGCCTGCTGTGTTTGAAGCAGCGTGTGAAGTATGTACGAGCACTAACTTCATGTTTGGTGACACCGAGCAGGATGGAAACTGTAAACCGTTCACACCATCATTTTCTTATTTTGAGCGGAGCGGCAGGGTCCCAGTAATTCCCTCTGCTATGTGACAAGTTATTAAACCTGCATAACACCTGCTCGGCGGTGAGGCTGTTGTCAGTGCTGTGACTCGGCCTTTTGTCTTCTATTCGCCGTAATCCACGCATGTGTAAGTGGATCCTCTAAGAGCAGGATAACTCCTCTTAAGTGGTCTTAAACACTACAGGAGGGGCTGAAATCCACTAACTTCTCATTTACCTCTGCACTCGGTCCTCGAGGCAAAACCAGTTCTTACCTCGGTGATGGGACGGCACCCTCTCTCAAACACATAAACACATGAAATACGGCGACAGCGTCGGTTAAAGGTCGCTGGGTGTTGAGAGTTTAAAGACGCTAAATGAAGCGCCTCGCTTGTGTCGATGGGTAGGTGGTGAACCCGGACGAGCCCTGCCGGCCCGCAGAAGGGGGAAATGAACCGGAGTGGGGGCGGGTTTGCAAGCGAGGGGGGCTCGTGAGTGAGTCAGTGGTGGCTGCTCTGGGATGGGGAGGGTCACACACAAGCACACTCTTTGTGTGCCTCTAATCCCCCCAGCCAACACAGCTTTGGCCAGGTTTCATCATGAAAGTGCCATGAAATAACTACTTTTTTTCTCTCCTCGCAGTAAATCTCCCCTAATCCTGCGGGCTGTGGAGACAAAGGCCTCCGGGACCTAATCCTGGAGCTTTTAGTGGGGCTGAGGGGCTGGCTGACAGAGCCTCTTCTAAATGACTTATTTCTATCGGACACTAATATAGCCTGACAGCCAAGAACAGTGAAAGGAGAAGAGAGAAAAAACAGGGAAGAGAGGAGCACAAACATTTTCACATATTTTGGAAGTCTAAGCAGTGGATTGTGTTTGAATGGGAAACAAGCGAAGTGAACCGTGGTCAACCCTCAAGTACACAGCATGGGACCAGCAGGGGGGCAGCTCAGGTGTTTTATTGCTGAGTATCAATATAAATGTGAGAAATGTCCTCACCTACAATCGATTTTTGGACTTGTTTTGCCATCAAAACATGTTTGATGCAGGTCTTTGCTTCATTTCTAAACTCTTCTGCATCAAGCATCAAGTATCCACACAGTCATTGCTGAAAACACAGACTTATTAGCCTCGCTGTATCTGTCCACTTTACTGTGGAATAGGTTTAAGGGATAAACTCTATTAACTCTTTCAGCACCGTTAAATCTCTGTTTAACCTGGAAGAAGATCTCGTCTGATGAGGTTTCCTCATTTTACTCATTGTTAAAGTTGTTTTCAATCCAAGAATAAAGACTGTAGTTTGTTTTGTAGAGATGAATTTTGCATTTTGGGCTTTAAAACAAAAGAAATATCTTCCTTTTTCTTTTTCTTGGTCATTGGAGTGTGAGTATACGGAGAAACCTGGATTTTTGTTACACCGATACAAACAGGTCTGAAAAGTCTTCTCCCGTACTAAACTGTTAGGTCAGACTCTGATATGCTGTTGTGAAGTTTCCTAATGAGGTGTTGTCTCATAAAACTGTCCAGTTTGGTTTGAAATGACAAACTTGTGACAGAAAACCTGATTATAAGCTGGAGGTGAAAGAACAGGGATGCAGATAAAGTGTGATGAAGACACCAAAGAGATGCATTCTGGGACATGAAGGCATCCAGTGTTTTTGGAGCTTTGCCAGAACTGAAGTCTCAGAAATATTGTTTTATGAGTTCTTTGCAGAAATGAGCATCAGCGTGTCTTCTTTCTAAGCCTCGAGAGTCCAAATGAGACACCGTGAGCTGAAAACAAAAGTGGAAAAACTTCAAAGTGTTTGCAGTTAAACTAGGTTTTAAAAAAGTCCACCAGAAGTGATGGCGGTGAAAGTATTCTGGCTCCACACTGGTCATTTGGTGCTGGAGGACTTTATTCTTGCTGGTGATTTGATGCAGTCCTTGATTTGGTCTTGTGTCCCTGAGAGGACTTCTAATTTAGCTCAGCTGGAGCTTATAAATTGTTCTCGCAGAGTGGGGTTCAGATTAACTTCACATTGTGACAGTTCATAGGCAAAATATGGTCCCTGTTAGCAAAACAAACCCTTAGAGAAAACCCCCTCCGAGGGGGAGACTGTCAAAACCAGCGGTATGGGAGAAAGAGGGGCCGAGAAGGAGAGGACAATCAAAGGCTGTTATTTTAATCTGCCCTGCCTCGGAGATTAGCCGACCACATTGTTTTAATTGTTTTAAAGGGAGGGAATGAAACGCGCTCTTATAGGGAGATCCTTGGCATAAATCTCTCAAGTTCAATAGTTTCAAAAACTTGAGCTCCTCGCATCCCCCCTCTCTCCCCTCATCCCACCTAATCCCGGCTAATACCTTTCTTTCTATTGGCTAATGGCTGAGGGGAGCCTGGGTAAACGCTTCTTAAATAGCCGTGGGTGAGAATGGTTTGGGAGAATTAAGCCCATGCCACGACAAAGAGCGCTGCTCTGCGAGGATATAAGGCCCAAATTGGACTAAAAAAACTGGACTACCGTTTACTGGCCGACCTGTGTGCGTGCGTAAAGACGCACTTGGAGCTGGATCTCACGGTTCTGCTTTGGATATCAGGTAAAAATAAAAGAAAGGAGGAGATTTGAATAACGTCTTAACCCGGATAGCAGCTTACTATTCTAGTTTAGCTTCCTGTCTGCGTGATGATATCACTGAATTTACGAGCTAAGACTTTTGAGCTCTAAACTGCGAGTTAAACGGCAGTCAAAACAGAAATAGCTCTAAAGCAGAAGCAGAAATGATAACCCACGAGTGCAGACGTGATCCTGGATCCGTTCACATTGATATCACTATTATCGAAAGAGGCAATTATACCGTTTTATCTACTTTGACCCGTTTACGCCCAGAACTTCAGATTCTGTTACATCAGCGTAAATAATGACGTCATTTCAGAGAAATCAGTGGCGTTTATATCAATAGAGTTTATGCTCATTCTCTCTCAGATTTGATTACAATAAAAATGGTCTTTTATTGATTTATAATAAGACAAGTGTCACCGTGTTCCCATTTAATTAGTAGTTAATTCGTTTGGCGGCGATGTGGAGACTTAAACTCTGGATTTTCGATTAACCTTAACTTCGCTTCGGTGGGCAGTTATTGTATCGATACCACAGTAAAGGGGAAAAAACGCACAATCTTGAAGGTAATGAAGTCTCTCTGTTTCTTCAGGTTCAGCATGAACTCCTTGAATTTCTGCGGGACGTCCAGCGGCGGCGTGTACCCCTTCCACGGAGTTAACTCCATGCTGGTGGACCTGCGCCACCAGATGGCGGAGCAGTACCACGCATACTCTGCAGCAGGTCCCACAGTGCACACACTCACTGTGGCGGAGAGGCTGGCAGGTGGGTCAGTCACCACGGTGGGATTACCTTTTTCTTTTTCTCACAATGTACATTCATCTTTTACAGCACAGCATATATCAATAACTACTTATGATCGATATTGAGCCTCAGGGAAGCAGTCTCGTTGCTGCATCAATGATTATAATGTAATCTTTATAATGTAATATTTACAAAAACATCAATATAAGTATATTTTATAGTGCTATTTTTTAAATACTTGTACAGTGTGAGAAAAAGATGTTTGTCCAGAACAGAAAACACAGTGAATTCCATCCCAGACTCACAGTGACCCATTTAAACATGGTGCTTAAGAATTATTCCTAGCTTAAGTGACTGTCGTTGTCCTTTTGATATTGTTGACATTTTTGTTGATCCTCTGTAAGTTGCTGAAAACTTGCCTGAAGTGATGTGCTGCTCCCATTTTCTTCCTGCCAGAGCTCATCCTCGAGGCTCGCTATGGCAACCAGCAGAAGCAGCGCCGCAGCCGCACTGCATTCACGGTGTCGCAGCTGCAGGCTCTGGAGAAAGCCTTCCAGCAGACGCAGTACCCAGATGTTGGCATGAGAGAGAGGCTGGCTGTTTGTATAAACCTGCCCGAGGCTCGCATTCAGGTGAGACCTCAAGTATAATCTTAAAATAAAAATGCATGTTTAACTTTGACTGCATTAAGCTTTAATAGTGTTAAAACACCACTTATTTGTGGCGCATCGGTCGTCCTGTCTTCCTCATCCAGGTGTGGTTCAAGAACAGGAGGGCAAAGTTTCGTAAAGGTCAACGATGCTCCCCTCTGTCCAGAGACCAGAGTCTGGAGGAAGCTCCACATCACAGCAAAGCAGGACACGAGGACATCAAGGCTAGAGACAAACAGGACATCACCTTATCATGCGGTGACAGGAGCATCCCACCGGCGCCTCTTCCTCCTCCTGATGTGACCAAAAGCAGGGATTTAGACTCTGACACCTCACAGTGCCCCCTACGACTTCCCTCTCCTCCGCTTTTCCCCTTCATGGCAGGAGAGTGTTACAGTCACACACCTCACCAGCCAGTTGTAGGAGTGCTGTCCACTGAGCTCGCCTTCCCTCCGGTGTTCTGGCCCATCATACAGCAGCACAGCTCCACCCTCGGGATTCCTACATTGTCACTTACAAAAAACTGTAGCGTCTCCCTTCAGCCTCCTTGCTCTAGTAAAGCAGTGCAGCATCCGCATCTGGGGCTGTAAGTGATGTGGACACCTGAAGCAGTCCTGTGAGAGACAAACCTGACAGCTGCTGAAAGTATACGTTTATATTCTGTGAGTTTCACCTGTCTGCATAAACGGATGTAACACTCTGTACTTTCACAGTTCATTTTTCCTAATCTGCTCAGTGCTATATAGCTTGTTACACTGCTAAGTACTAGGATTAGGGGTAGACAATTAAAAAAAATAGCAAAAGCATTTGGGAAAAGTCATTTTGTAACTGAGCACTGAAGCATAGAAATGTTAAATAAAATCACTGGCACCTGCTCTTTCTATTATTTATTGTAGACTCAGAGTTCTCTTTCAAGAAAGGATTATGGTATAGACCATAGCCGGGAAAACAGTGGAACTAGCTTGGAAAGAAAAGCGACTGGACTTCTTTAAGTTCTTTCTGAACTAAAGAAGCTTCACGGCTGAGAGGTGAAACATCTTCAAGAAACTTAAAGAAGTCCAGTCGCTTTTCTTTCCAAGCACCTTAGACTACAATGGCCTGGGTGACTGAGAACCTACTCAGACATTTTGGAAATGAAGCTAAAACTCTGATATTTCCAGTGGTTTAAAAAAAAAGAAGCAAGTACAAATACCAGCTCACGTTGAGGTATTTGTACTGTGAGGATTTTATGTAACTTTTAACTTCTGATCCAAGATTTTCAGCACTTTTCCCTCCACTACCTTTACTAGACAGTTTCAGTCACTTACATGTAAATTATCCCATAATTCAGGAAATATGTTGTAATTATTGTAAACTGTCGTAAATTGTACATACAGTTAGTAAAATTGTATATTTGTCTTTTTTTCATTAAAATATTTTAAAATCTAAGTGATGTTTGACATGAATTAATTATTAATAACAATAATTAGTACCAATTATCATTATTATTATTACCATTGCGTTATTGCTACAACGGACTTTTACAACCTAATGCATGCTTCAACTATATGCTCCCTGTTTATCTGTAAAGGAGTATTTTTACAGACTGTAAAAGGGTTAGTACTACACTGTAAATTACAGTGTAGTATCAGTACTAGTACTTTCTAAAAGGACGGTAGTAGTAGAGCAGCTCTACACTTGCAGCATGTTAGTTTCAGTTTTACCGGTGGTGCAAATGTGTCAATCAAAAGCAACCGGTCTAGTCTGGAGCACGTAGTCGGGGAGCTACGATCGCCTGATGTTTCTGGTTATTCACCAAAGCGGTTGCGCCGGTTTTCCAGCGTAGCGCCGTGTGGCGTGAGCCCGGGTGACGCTGTGCAGTTAAGGGAGGCTTAAAGAGACAACAGTGAAATCATAGCAACTTGAGGACAAGAGGCGCCAGACGAGGAAGATAGCGACGAACGCAGAACCATGACTTCGACTGCGTTTCGATAGCTAACATTTAAAGGTAACGATTCTTCCGTGACAGCGCTTCATTCCCAGCGGCTGTTTTTCAAAACGCCGCAACGCAGTTTATTAACGTGCCTGGTGTGCTAGCTTGCTAAATGACTAGCTTGAGAGCTAAGCGGTAAGAGATCCCGGGCTGCCGTTGGTGTGCATTCGCTTGTTTAGGATTAAGGAGTTGCCCGGCAGTGGTCCGGGTAATGGCTGTAGCTGTTATCTGAACTATCATAAAAGCGACATTCTGAGGTGACTCAAAGATATATATATTAATATAGTTATATTATAGTATTTTTTTCAGTCGATAATATTTGTAACAGCCTCGCTTGGGACGTTATGTTTCGGTTATTAAGCATTTACTAACTAGCCACGTATATGTAGCTCAGGAAATGTCAGTCAATGAATATTTGATTCTCTGTAAGACTTCGACTTATTTAATTTGAATGTGTTTGCTAACACGTAGCCCGTGTTGTTGTGATACTGTGTTGTTAACAAATTGGCTAGCGTTACATCGTCGGCTGTCCTTTTTTTTTTTTTTTTTTTTTTTTTTTTTAAAGCAGACGTTGGGCCAAGGATCGGTGTTTTTGGCAGGTACGAGCTAGGTTAGCTTAATTCAACTGTGTGACATGTTGGCTTAACTACAACTTGAAATTAAATGTTTACATTCACTTACCGTTAATTCTTAATTAAATAGTCAAGCTAGCTACGACTGAAGGATGTCAAGCTAACTCGGGCTTCCTAGCCAGCGCTACGATAGCTTCAGAGTATCTGGCCTTGCCCGCCGAGCCAGCAAGTGTAATGTTACAGAGCCTTTCTTAAAGCTCATACCGACGGCATTCACTTTTTTAAAACGGCGTTTTCCATTTATCGTTCTTTATGGAGAAACAAATCGGCTAACAAGTATAGAAAGCGAGTCTTTGGGTTGTCCGAAACTAACGCTAAATGACAGCTGTTAAGACAGTAGCAACTTAGCAACTAGCTATCATTAACCTAAGCTAAAAAAGGAAGGTAAGTGACGAGGGAAAATTTGCCATTCCGGTTTGGTTACCGCTGCTCATTTGCATTTTGGGGTATTTTCTGTTGGTTGTGTTCGTATTTACACGGTTTGAAACGGTCCTGCTAGTGTTATTGCTAGTTAGCTTTATGAAACTGGCCTTAGGGACATTATCTGGCTTAGGGAGGTTTCTTTTGGAGGGGGATCATTCATAAATGGACTGTCTTTGTGCTTCCAAATACATTCTCAATACGTGAAATATGTCGCTGTTCGCTTTGTATGTTTTAACAACTCGATAATTATGTCAAATAGCTGCCATGGGAAAAACAATGCACCACTTCCTTAAATGGGACAGACTGAAAACATGGGCAGCCTACGGAAAGTTAACCAAGACAGCAAGATACTGAGGTCATTGGTGTTTTTCAGAAATATTCCCATACTTGCCCAATGTCCTTACATCATGTTTTTATTTTAAATGTGTGGATAGTGTATTGACCTCGGGCAGCTTGGAAAATGAAGTGCCTCACATAATGCACTCTACCATTCCAGGAGCTGCTGTCATCTTTTGGCATGCACAAGCTGATAAGTTTTACTCCGTCACATAGTGTTCATCTTATCTCGTGACCGGCAAGGCTAGTTTCGCCACAATTCCTGTAGTAAGTGTCACCATATGCAAAGCAACCTAGGTATATATGTAATATAGTGCTTTGTTTTTCTCATTGTAGTCTTTGGAATGAATTCTGCATTGGCCAGAGTCACTTTGTAGTAAAGACGTATTTAAACAGAAAAAATTACTCGCTCATCCCTAGCAAACTTCTATCTGATGATACTGTTTTTTATCTTGTGATGGTCAGACACAGCTGAGTTAGCTGTGGACTAGACTGTTTCTGAATCTTTCCAATAATGTTGTCCAGTGATGCAAATGTTGTGATTAGATGAAGCATTACAGCAGTCATTGATCTGTGTAAGTGCCTTTCCATAGGAAAGAGTAGCTGCCCCAAGCTAGCGCCTGCATTACCTGCTCTCTTCAGCAACATCTTAGATCATGGACATGACGGAGTGGCTCTGTGCAGAGACGCCTGCGTGTGGTTGTGAAAGACGACAACAAGATGGTTATTTAGCAGTATTAGCTATGTTGGTCTTCATTATAAACACACAGCACATTGTTACATGGTTTCTTTTAGAATATTTTATCTGTAATTTCTTATGTCTGAGGTCAACAGTTCTCCTCATATTGATTCCTTTATTGAATTTGCTTAGCGTCAGTCTGCATAAATATCTCATTTCAGCCGTAGTAAGGAACAGCCACTGTAGATATAATGTGATACTCATGCAAAAGGCTTGAGTTCGTTTGTTTTTTTTCCCTGACGAAAATGTTAATTTTATAAAGGCCCAAGTGTTGCTGGAACAAGTTGTGATTAATTTGCTAAATTTACCAGCATTTTTACCATTTTAAATTGTTTTGTAGATGGTTTGTAAAGTTATGGCAGGTACCTGCCATTGTAGAGCTTTTATTTCTGCAATTACAGTCCAAATTGTCCATCTCCAAACAAGCTAATTTCTGTTGTAAGCGTGAGTAATGATTGGGTTGTGTGTAAATGATGGCCTGGGCTCTTAGTCGAGACAATACCAAAATACATCACAACCTACGGACTGATTTCTGGCCATGTTTTTCTTTTTCAGATAACAAACCAACATCACCCCTGACTGTTTGTTCCTGCTGTCAGTGTAATTCCGGGTTGCCCGCTAAGCTGTGGCCCTGCATCATGGAGAGCGTCCAAAGTGTCACTGAAGGCTGACCAGAAGGAATGAGGCACTCCAGGAGATGTTCCCAAGTGGCCTTGTGGATGCAGTAGTTGCGTTTCTGAGTGCTTTTTTATGACTAGTGTTGCATGTGTGTCTTTGGACACATCCTAACATCACCTGCCTATTTGTCAGGCGGGGACATGATGCTCTGAGACTGGAGTGGAGAAACGCACAACAAAGAAGCCCCTCTGGTAAACGAAGAAAAAGGGAAAAAGCTGTCCAATAGGCACACGGGTCCATTTGGCTGCAGTTTTGGCTCATTTAAGTGTCTTCTGAACCGCTTCGCATTTTAACAGCAACACCTTTCCTCTGTCCTGTGAGGCGTCTCCCTCCCCCTCCCTAAAACAGTCTCCATTGTCATTGGAGTTTCTATGGTTTGCATGGCTGGAAAATAACCGTGGAGAGGCCAGGGTATCACAAGCTTATGGATTTTGACAAGAGAGGGGGCAAGGGAGAGACAGAGGAAGGGAAAAAGATGTCTAAGACAACAAGCAGCAGGACTGGACATGGGGGCAGGAGTACAGGGAGCAATTCTGGAGTTCTTATGGTTGGTCCAAACTTCCGCGTGGGTAAAAAAATTGGCTGTGGAAACTTTGGAGAACTGCGGCTGGGAAAAAATCTCTATACTAACGAATATGTGGCCATTAAGTTGGTAAGTATCTCTTGAACTATCTCTTGAAATTGAAGACAAAAACCTACTGTTCCAGGTGTCCTCAAATAACTTATTCTGATAAATCTCTATTGTGAAAAGTTATTATCTTAATTACAGCCCAGTTTCATTGTGCACTTGACTGTTTGAGAGTGAGATACACAGGAAGTAAATAAGAACAATCAGACGGGGCCCTTTTCCCACGACCTGCTCTTGTATGCTTTTGAGTCAGCTGTCCTCTGGATGAGGTGAAGAAACTGCGACTGAAAGAACATTTTTCTTAAGTGCATTTCAGTGTTTGTTTGTTTCTTTAGTAACCTTTGTCACTTCATGCACAGTAGCAATTCTTGTAAAGATCATTTTTACACTTTCTTCCCTTTCACCAATTTCTTCGTCATTAGAATAATGTTAATTCATTTGTAGGCTCTTATTAAATAATCCCACACAGGCCTTAAGCTCAGTCAGTAGTGTACTTGCTTTGTGTCAGCATGAACAGTGTTTTATTTTCCCCCGGCAGCACTGGTTTAGTAGCTTTCAAACAGACTGTGAAAACCACATGAAATGTCAAGGCCTGTTTGTTTTCTGATTGCTTGATTCTGGGGCAGCCTGTGACAGCTCAGCCATTTCCTCAGCACTTCAACTTTTCTCTTCACCATAAATTTGTTGCTACTTGTACCACTTTGATGTTTGAAATCTGTTTTTCCCCTGAAATTTGGTCAGTTTAGAAGAAGAGGTCTAACTAACATTCTAGGTAGGTGTTAATACTGAAGCTGTGGGGGCTAGGAATAGGATTTATATATGATTAACGTCAACATTTCTGTCTCTGAGGGAGGTCGTTATCTCTGAATGGGTATTAACTAAAGGTTGTGCTAACCACTAGAAGGCAGAGGTTAGCAAACAGCTGTAATTGCAGTCCTCCTCTTGTCTGAAGTCTTTAATTGTGCTTGGTGCCTCTCCCCCTCTGCCTGTGAACCCTCCCATCTGTTTGGGTATTTTTATCCCCATGGTGTCCAGCTATATCTGGATCTGGCATTAGGGCTGTAACACCACTACGTGGATCTCGTGGCCACTGGACCCAACATCTCCGACTGTAAAATAACAACAGGGTGAAGTCTGCCAAAGGGCTCATCAGACCTGACTTGACTCTGTAGACTCGGGGTTATTAAGGACTTTTTTTGTTTTGTTGTTGATGTGTATTTTCATGTTGTTTTTAGAGTTAAAATGATGACTTCTGTTGCTTCCTTTCAGGTTCACTATCGTTATCTTTTGTAGGCGTACATTTTCAGCATCAGTGTTATTACTGGGCTTTTATTTATCTGATATTTTAGAAAGACAGAAAAACAGCAACATGTAACAGTAAAATTACAATTGATGTTTTGTGTTTGCACATGTGTAGCTTTGGGTGAGTTTGTTGGCAGGTTGTGTACGTATGGGTATAGAAGAAAGGACAGACACAGGAAAGAAAACTCAGTGAATACATAAAAAAATAAAACACACACACACTGCTGTTTTACGGCATCTTAGGTTTTTTCCCAGAGATGGGAATACCCTAATAGTAGAGCCAGGATGGGTCAGGACACTTAACAGCTGGCACAGCTCTGGGCATTACTGGCGTTGACATGAAGAAGGCTTCTCCCTTCACCCAGACTGCAGATAGTTCCCCGTCCACTTGTTTCTGTCTGTCCCTGATCTCACAGCTCTCCGGGGTAACCCCGTGAGTGTCACTGCCTGTCAAGTAGGGTATCTGATTTGTCAGAGGCTGTTGCTGAGCATTTCCTGGCAGACTAAAACAAATAACAGTCCTGTTATCTATGAATATAAGTTTGACATGAGTTGTATATTGTCGTTTTCTCACGGATTTCATTGATCACTGTAAAAATTACAAAAACAGAAAACATGCTGTTTGTTACATGTATGAATCTGTCAGTCAGTTTTCAAACAGTTCACTAATTGTTTAGTATATAAATGTCACATGAAACATATCAGATGTTCTCATGCTGCTTGTTTACTGAGCATCTGACTTAGTAACACAAATGTTACTAAATATGTGTTTAAAAAAAAGTAGAATTTTTTTTGCATTTGAATGGCATGAAAAAAAGATTAAAGTGTGCTTATTCTGCTTTGCTAAGTACTCCTTGCAGGTCTATTATAGACTAGAGCCTGATTTAATGGTGCATTTTGGACAACATCTCTTGGAGAAACTCTGATATACAGTAATGAGCAGATGAGAAAACAAAGACAGAGGGAGAGTCTGTAATATAAATTTCTTTATGCCCGGTCGAGTGAAGATTGTTGTTTTACCAAGAAACTAATAAAACTATTTTCTTGGGATAACAAATGTAATCTGGTTGACGAAAGTAGTTTTTAATCTGCTTTGTTGTAACAACCAATTTTAAATGCTAAGCTCTGAAGGATGGCATGTAATGATTAGTGAGTCTTTGGCTGGTGCTGTTGTTTGCTGAATGCTGTGTTTGGCTGGGTATTTTGGTGGCACCTCTGTGAATCAAAGTAAAAAGGTGAATGTCAGTCTCACCCTGCTTTTCCACTTAATAGCAGAGACAGAGATAGAGTTGGTATGGTATGAAAGGCCTGTGCACTTGATCCTCTGGCAGTGGATCGAGAATTGCTTTAAACGTTGCTGCAGAGAGAAGCTGCTAAGTGCTGAAAGGTCGTCTTTGTTGGCAGGCCTTGTGGACACACAGTAGGTCAGTCTTTGGTTCAGCTGGGTGCTTTCTCACACTGGCAAGTGCCTACGTGTTGGAGGCAGGACTGTACAGACGCTGCTGTAAGTACACTGCAGGCTTCACTCCCAAGGGGAGATCCCAGAGTCTTAAAGAAACAAAACCATTAAATGTCTGCTTGCTGTTGTGGCTTACTGTACACACTAGCCACATATCAGGCTTTACTGAGAGGGTAAAGTGACACGTCATCTCCATCAGAACGTTTTCGTCTAATCCTTTCTATCCATGAGGCATTTTACAGATTTTCATTTTAATACTGCTGTCTTGATGTAGCACTCGCTCTGTCTCACCATCTGTAGTTAATTGTTTTTCGAGAGGTCTTCAACCCCCTCTCAACCACTTCCCTTAGTTTTTGCGTACATTTTTGTTAGCATGTCTACCAGTCCACTTTGAACGGACCTTTGAGTTACAATCTTTGCAGTTTGGTTTTAATTCTAATCCCTTTTGATGTAGCTGGTTGTTTATCGACAGATAGGAATGGCCTGTGATACTTTCCTCCTTCAGAACTGGTATTGCCAGTAATGAATCAAATAAATGAAGTCTCCTCTTTGTGGTCATGACTACCTTTAGCTATGACAAATGTCTGTAATATCTCCTGAACGCAGGAGGAGAGTAATAAGTAGTGTGGTGCTGATACTTATTGTACAGCCAAAGCCTCCCTATAGCTCAGTGAGAGGGGGCTGATGTTGGATGGCCATCTAGGGAGATGAACACAGTAAACACAGCATCCTACTGTGCATTGTGTGCCAGCCACGTGCATGCAGAGGAGTATTTTATGTAGACGGTGCTTGTTAAAGACAGACACATTTCAGATGTGGGGGGGCGGGGGGGGGCGGGGGGGGGGGGAAACAACATTTGTTTTGAGGAATAGAAAGACACCATAGGAATTTATAAACTAGGGCTAGTTATAGTCAAATATACAAGTTGGATAAAGTACAAAATGTCTGATTGGTGCATGTGCTTTTCTGATGTCTCTGCCTTTTACACTTGAACACGATGCCTATCAAGAAACACTGTAAAGCTATTGTGGCGCTTAAAAAAAAAAAAAAAAAAAAAAAAAAAATGCTCTGTTTTTTTTTTTTCACTGTGCAAAAAGACAGAGTGCATATTGTTATTTAGGGAAACGATCTAGCTGAGTGCATTATGCAAGTTTTAGACAGCCTTATTAGGTAGCTTAGTCTGAGTCAAATAGCAGCAAAAAACAACCTTAATCTGTGGTAAATCTGCAGTTCCCCCATCAGCGCTAGAGTGTTTTATTATACTTTATTTATTTATTTTTGTTTATGGATGGCAAATTTGGAGTGTCACTGCTTCCTTCCTTTCCACTAAGTAACTTATACAAGGACAAACGGAGTGAGAAGCAGCATGGTTGTTGGGACTGCAGTATGTTCAGGCTGCTAGACAGCCAAGTACAAACGAAAGCTCGTATCTATTTGTATGTGGCTGAGGCACTGATAATACCGAGCAGATGTTCACTCTGTTAGAAAAAAAAAAGTCATTTAATGTTACTTTACATATTTCACTAAATGTTTTGCTTCCAGTGAGGACCAGTATACACTGGTAACTACAAGGGATGACCATTTTAAGCATAAATACTATCTGATACTCGCTGTGAAATATTTTAGTTATTTATTTTGTGGTTTTAACAGACTTTAATATTGTGCATTTCTCACATTTATGGAGTAATATTTAATATCAGCATACCACATATAATTCATCGGTCTGATATCTGTTTGTCGAGGTGTTGTTCTGTTTTTGTTGGGTAATAAATGTGTTCTTTGTGTGTTACAGAATGTAATAGGGGTGGTAGTTTACATACAAGTGCTGGTAAACTCCAGGATGTAGAGATTGTAGTACAACAAATAGTCTCACAAAATATTTGATCTATTAAAGAACTTGTCTGTTTGAAAATGACCATGCCTAGCATGCTCTGTGAAGGTCCAACTATAGCATGGTCGATTATATACCTTACTCCTTTTTTTTTCTTTTCAAATCCAAGTTTGAAATCATGTTTGGTGAACAGATGATTGTCTCCGGTTGACTCTTTTATGTTCTGTGGCTGAGTCACCGGTGCAGAGGCATATGAGTGAGGCAGTGTATCTGAGTGAAGCCAGTCACAGTGCTGGGTCAGTCGTGATGGAAATCTGAGGGGTTGGATCCAACTCTCTTGTCTGCCTCCCACTGAATCATGATAAGCAGCTCTCATTGCGGTCTAGTTCAGCAGCTTACACCAGCTCGCCATGAGGCAGTTGTCGAAAAACTTTGAAGGAACAAAAGCTCTATCAGCATGTTTGTCAGGAATTCAAGTGACATCTTGACGCTTTAGCTTTGGCTCTCTAGAGTGCATGCTGGGCAGACTGAGTTAAAAGATCCTTGGATGTCAACAGTATGTAAAAGCCTACCTTTAGTCAGCTAGCTAATCCTCTAATTCAGGGGTGGGCAATTCCAGGCCTCGAGGGCCGGTGTCCTGCAGGTTTTAGATCTCACCTTGGGTCAACACACCTGAATCACACGATTAGTTCATTACCAGGCCTCTGGAGAACTGCAGGAGCTAATTTAGCCATTTAAATCGGCTGTGTTGGTTCAAGGACACATCTAAAACCTGCAGGGACACCGGCCCTCGAGGCCTGGAGTTGCCCACCCCTGCTCTAATGAATCGGTAGCCGGCAGCAACACAGTGCATTCATGCAGACTCACATTTGATGTTTGTCAAGATTTTGTCACAGGCATAAAAGCTGCACAGGAATGTCTGTGTCTTAAATGTTGGTGTTTTTTATAGAAGTACATAAAACACTGACACTGCAAAATCGTGACAGCATAAAAAATAGGTTTGAATATGGTGTATGGGCGTGTGTGCCTGTGGAGCAGTGAGTGCTGTGTAATTGTAGCTTCTAAGTGCACATCCTGGTTCAAACCAAAGCACTAGTCACATTTTCCATTCAGCTGTTTCAGGAGTTACACTCGAGAGTCCATCGCCAAATTACATGCAATGTTCAATCATCACCAGTTTCTCACATTTTGCTCCTTTTTGGTCACTGCCGTGAATGCATGCTTCACCGCTCTGCCTTGACTTTCTTTACAGGATTGTAATTGAGGGGGTAAACAAGAGCCAAAATAACCAAACCAGAATCAGATGATGGTCATTTGAAAAGACCTAGAGCCAGACTGACCTCAGGTCGGTCTATTTCTGAGAGTTTGCTTTGCAAGAGAAGGGGGCAAAGCTCGAGTTCAGAGTTAAAGCTGCTCGATGCCATGTAGGAAATTCAGATATGCCGCCGTATTGTTGGGGCTTAACAGGATCTAGGGCAAATGATTAGGAGAGGGACACTGAGTCATTTTTTGTCATGTTGACTGTAGTTAAGCTTGTCAGCTTTGAAATGAAACTACAGGCTCTTTAAATCTATTGAAAAATTTTGTCATATCAGGGAATTAAAATATAAGTGTAAATAAAATACAAGGACTGCTGATTGTTTTCTGTTTTGCATTGCACTGTTACACACACGTCAGCTGTGTGTGTGTGTGTGTGTGTGTGTGTGTTTTTAAGATGTTATAAACAATGATCAGCTGAAATTCTAGCTAGCCTTTATTTACACAACTTGTGGCTACAGTTTCAGAGTTAAACAAACAAGGCTATGCAATTCAGCGTATCAAACTTTGGCCATGACTCGGTCCCGTAAAAGACAAAGGAGACTTCCTATTAAGGTTCATGTCAGTGGAACAACCCATGACTGTGTAGATCACTGCGTAATATGTTTTTCCTGCTCTGTCTGTAGTGGCTGACTTTGACGTGTTTTAAATGCGCAAAGAATTGTCAGAAGCTATAAGCCATAACCGTAATATAAAATTAGGGAAAGCAGTTTATGGTTGCAGTAAATGGCATCTTATAACCACCTCAAAGCCTGATAATAATAGATGTTGAACACTAATTCCTGCTAAGGTCATCTTGAGTCTTGATAATAACATTACATGGTTGTGTTTCTCAATTCATTCAGCTGTGCCACACCTGTCACAGAGCCACTCCTTAACACAGGCAGTAATTCAGTTGGAATATAGTGTACATGGGTCAGAGGCCACCACTCCTTTACTGTACTCGTGTGCATAAAGAAGTGTTTCTTGTCCTTGTCCGTAATGTTCTTCTTCACCTCTTACATTTAAAAAAAAAAAAAAAAATCTTTCTAAGGAAGAAGATTCTTTGGGATGAAATGAATGTCTAAAGCTGGCTGATCCCAGCACTTCCTGATTCCTGCACTCGGTTTTGGGAAACAGCTGATGATTCCATCTGGGCATGTTAAATTTGAGCTGAAACAGGAGAAGAGCTGGCCACCGGCCAGCTGTTGCCCTCGAACACCGCTGACTTCTTAAAACCACCTTCTAACCTCTAGCTTGAATTGAGAGAATCTAAGCACACCTCAGCCATTTGTCTGAGGCCTACGGTGATCCATTAGCACAAGTAAAGTGAGTGTGATGGCTTGGAAGTAAAGATGCACTCTGTTGACATTTGTGTTCCTCTAAGATGAGATGAGTCACATTGTCAGTTTCATATTTTGAAATGGTTTACTGGGAGCCAAGCAAAGGTCAGCAGCTATTCTGAGCCTTATGCATAATGCTGGGTCTGGTCCCTGGACATAGGCATACATATGCAATGTCATCGTGGCTGAAAAACAGATATTTATTTATGAATTACATTACATCCGTGCAGCTGTTGCTTCATCAGTCAATTTTAAGTGTATGATATTGTTCACGGGGGTCAAGGCGCAATCTCTTTTATTTAATTAATATGACATGATGCGTCTTTGCAGCTGAATATGTCAGCTGTAAAAATAATTGTTTAACACCATATAACTGGTCTTCAAAATTAATGTGGTTACAAATATTTATTTTAAATCTAAATTTATTGTAAGTTGATGCTACACGTGCAACCAAAACAACTTACTGTCTTTTTTGGTGATTTCAGCTATAATTTTATTTTATTCTGCTGTAATCTGGTGGTTGTTACTTTACCCAGTCCCTGAGGCCAGAACTGATGTTTCTCGGCTGTGTGGAAATGGAGATCAGATTTAGCCCAGATGACATCATATGCAGATGGTTAATCCCAGGAAAAGGACTTTGTGTGGTGCTGATGGTCTGCTCTGTCTACAAGTCTTTGGAGTCCATGAAAAGTTATAATGCAGAAACCAGCAACTGATTGCTGATAATTATATATTTGTACAAGCTTTAAGTGTTTTGCCCTTAAGGGTCATCCTTCAAATGGCATGTAACATTTAAACTGTGCCATTCGCAGGCTGTTGTAGCTGCTGGATTTGAGGCTCTAAGGGATGTTTTTGTGTTGATATCAACAAGTCTGTAACCTTTTTAGTGTTGAGCTGCAGCTAGTAGTCATTTATAGCTGTTTCAGTTCCCATCTTGCCCATTTTAGTGTGTCTTCAGTAGTTAGACTGAAGACAGCCTATAATGAAGCTGCTTCAGTGTTGTGTCTGAATGGCTGTCATGCTTTTGGAAAATCTACTCCTATTTGTTGCTTGTGAAGTTGTTTATAAGGATTTGGTTTGTCAGTAAGAGATAAAGCTGTCACAATCTACAGCTCTGGGTTAGTTGACTTATTCTTTATTTAGGGTTTGGTATCATAAATTTAACAGCTTAGATGTAATGTCAGCAGCAAACTATTGTGCGGCCTTTTTAACACACACACACACACACAGTACACCAGTCAGCCAGGAGAACTACAATCAGGGACAGATAAATGAAACAACACTGCTAACACCTTTAGGGTGCTTCCAGTATGCTGTGATTATTAATTTAACGTGGTCCACTGATGAACAGTTGTTGAGTTGGCAGCTGGGTCAATGGTGCCAAGGCTCCCTGATGTGTGGGGGGAGGAAAGGCCTGGCCCATGTGTTCTGATCCCACAGAGCTGGCCATTGATTAATCAGAAGCTCAGGGTTCAGTTTCCTGGGGTTCAACTAGGCCAAGGTCCTGAAGCACTTTGAGTGGCCAGTAAGAGTAAGACACTAAAACTGACTGTTTTCTGTATATTAAGTCTTTCTTTTGTTCTAACTTTAGGAATGTGCCTAATAAAGCCCTGTATTTTGTTACTCCACTAAAGATAGCATAGCACCTTTGTGCCCTTTTAAGCACACAAAATGTCCCCATCACCTGACCATTAACCCATCAGAAAGAATCTAGAGCAGAAAACTGCTGCTGGTCTGACAGGCAAATATTGGTGTGAACTTCTGTTATTTTGCTAGACTTGGAATATGAATTGTGGTCCGAGCTGTCGCAGAGTCTGTATGCCACGTGAGTCCAGTAAACCTGAAGGGCTGTTTGGGGGCTCTGTCTTTAAATTCTGGTGTCACTTCTAATGTGGGTTCCTTGGTCCTCATATATAATATAGATAGAGTGTGTACAGGGGTGTTGGTGTGTGGGTGGGTGGGGTGAAGGACCCTTTTCAATCTGTGGATCAGCTGAGTATACATTTAAGACAATGAAAACCTACTATTGTATTCCTTCCGCCATAGTGCTTTTGCCCTGCCCAGTCACGCTACAGGGTAGCTCCCATTCTGAGCATGCACAGTAAGCCCAGGAAGCAGATTTGAAAAGAAAAAAATCTGATTTGTGCAGGAAGCTGAGAAGAATCCTTGTCATATACAGAGATGTTACATCAGTCATTTGTAGCTCGGCCCTGGTCATTCACACAACCATAGCTTAGCCCATCTGCTGGGAATAGAGATGACTCTTAAGTACGTAAAGCTGCCATAAGCCTCTGTTTCCTATTGTAAGCTGTTTTAAAGGGTCCTGCGGGTTGGTGCCATCTGTTTTTGCCCCTTATTTATATATTTAATATATTCTCTCCCTCTCCTCCCTGACATGGCCTGACATGTGTGAGAGACCCGCTCCACCTCCCAGAGCAGTCACGTCTTCTCCCTCAGGCTTCCACTCCTTTTTATTGCCTCCTCAGTTTCTACTCTCTCGCATGTACACTAGTTCTGTGCTTTTCTGTACATTTTTTTTTCTTTGAAGAATTGCAGAAAAATATGTATGTGATGACTCTGAGATCAGCCAAAGGCTTATCCCATCATCATATGTTCTAGAAAACTATGCGTATAGTTCTTTTTCAAAGAAGAGTTTTCCATGTGCTTATTAATATACTATGTTTACATTTGTACACTGTGCAAAAGTCTTGAGCCACCCCTCATTTCTTCATATTTTGCTTCTAAGGAGCCAGGCTTGCTTAAAAGTGCTCTTCAGTCTTTCTGGAGGCCTTTCAAAGTTTTTTTCTAAGGACACTGAATGATTGTTTGTATCTGAGAATATTTATTTTTGTTAAATTACTTAACACTGATCTATGAATCACTGGACACTTTGTTACTACAAGCCTGTCACAACAACACATAATTGTTCCTATTTATTTAGTTGAATCTACAATCCAGCGGTTTTCCACCAGCAAGGTGATACCCAAAGACCTGTTAGCCGTAAACTTGGCATATCATATCATATCATATCATATCACAGCATCATGTGTAATGGGTTCTAAATAATTTTCATGAAACTCGACAAATGGAGGACAAAAGAACTGCCAGGCTTAAAAGAACTACCGTAGATGTGCAGTCATGTCTCTAAGAAAGACTGACACAGGATCTGCCCCCATTGTTCCATTTACTGTTCACTGAAACCTCCTCAGAAATGAGTGAATAAAATCAGACGACACAGATTTATGGAGTGATGAATCCAGATCTGAAATATTTTTAATAAAATCACCATCATTATGTGCAGAGTAGTGTTGGATAGAGCAGGGCGACCAAAAATATTTATCACGATATACATTTGAAAATTTGCGATAACGATATAACTGATGATATAATTGACAGTAGACAAAATACTTTACAACTCCTCAACTTTATTAGTGCAAAAAAAAAAAAACATCAATGTATTTTCACTTAAACAAGCAGCTGTTTTAAGTGCATTAAAATAAATATAAAAATGTAACAGTGCAAATGCAAATTCCTCGCTGACAGTTTAACCAAAAGGCATTTCCAGTGGAAACCGGTCAACATATACTCAGCATAACCATGTATAATATCCACAGAACTTAAAAAGAGGTTATACACACACAATACGGTAATATTATGTTGAAGCACAGTACGTATCACTCTGCGAGGCTCCGCCTACGATAGCCGTAATGCTCCGACAATCCATCGAGCGGTGCGGCTTCGTAGCTTAGCAAAGTCGTACTGAAACATTTGACAGATTTTCGAGCGCCGTGCACATAAAATCGTTTTGAGGTCAGTAAACACAACCAGAGTTCATACATAAGGCACACAGGATTATAAGGGACTCTGTCGATTTTCAGAAAAATCAAAGGATTGATTTTAAGTGTGCTGTATTTTCCAAACAACACGGTAATAACGACGGCCCGCTAGCATGCGCTACCAAAAATAGTGCTTTGTTGTGTATCTGACGGACGAAAGCTAAACCAGTTCCACACCAGTGAAGCTGCAGCATTTTTACAAACCAGTTCAGGTTCATCTGTTTCATTTAACGATCCACTTTCGCTCTTCTCATTCTGCGTTGCAGCCATGTGCGTATGTAAACAAAGGCACTGCGCATGCGCGTTTTACCCATATTCTATCGCGATATTTCATTTTCTTATCGTTGCCCAACATTACACCGGTATTACCGTGAACGGTATGATATAGCCCAGCCCTAGTGTTGGATCATGTTGACAAAGAGCAAAAGGCAGACAATTGAATGTCCTTCAGGAAGCCTGCATATGTATTCCTAAAGACTGCTTAAATGCTAGCTTTCTCAGCTGTTTGCAGAAGTTGCACACTGCAAAACACATAACATTACCAAATAAATCCAGTGGATCAGAGAGGGAAAAAGCCAACTAGCTATATAACACTGATCACAGCTGTTTTTGTTTTCCCCACAATTAGGCACCTTGATTAAACCAGGACCTATGTGGGTGGCATTTTAGCACACAGGCAACACTATAGCAAGGTTGGTCAATGCCCTTATGTTTTGTTTTGTTTTTTTAAAACCACCTCCGCTAAACCGTCTTCTGAAAGCACCTTAAACAAAAGCCACAGGATGTATTTATAGCCCTGACAGCCATTTATCATAAAAGGATGTAAAGTCCCTCACAACATGGTTCATACTTTGTGTTCACACTCCTACGTTCTTGCAGGGCACCAGAAGTAGACGATGCTCCTGATTTGATAAAGGCCTAATGGAGCGAATGTGGGAGCTTGACAGCCTTTCAGCTTTCAGTTTATATAATTTAAAATAGAAGTGCTTTGGAATTAGATGCCCATGGGAAACAAGTTGATCAAAGTGAAGTTGCTGGGCTCAATAAAGTTTAGGGAATTTTCATATTTTTGTATGTAGAGTAGCTGACTTAACACACAGAAAGCTACAAAACTTTAGGCACGTAAAGCCAGAACACCAAGCACTAAAACTTGGGTTTTAACAAAGGCTGTGGCACAGCTATTGAAGATTAAGGAGAGGAATTAAGTTGGGTGTGTTTGTTCTATCCCCTTCACGTTTGTCTATAATGCCCTTGTCATCATGAGAGTGGGGTTAATCAGATTACATTTTAGGTTGCAAAGCTGGAGCTTGTGATATAATGAACATTATGTCCTGGCGTGTTGATTATCAGCCATGTCATCACAAAAGCCTGTTGTACACCAGCTGGAACTGCTCTTTATCCTCTCACGTCCCTCAAGTGTGACCTGAAACTTAATTAAAGTTCTGTTTGGCATTAAAATAAGTAAAACGTGGTACGATAGGTATTTAAGTTAATTGCAAGGCAGTGCAATCATAAAAATGCACGCGAGGTTGTTCCTCACAAACATTGCTCCCTTGGGGTAAAATTCACACTTTTATGGTGTAGGGAGTTTAAAAAGTCCCTGAATTGTTTTACATAGGGCTGTGCGATATGACCAAACTCTCATATCCCGATATAAGACATCCATCGTCCTGATAACGATATAAATCACAAAAATTTAACATTTTCTGTAAATTCTGTGAATCTCGGGCAGCTCGACTTGCGTGAAGTGTTTCCAGCTGGGCTTTGTGTACCTGGAGTGTTTTAGCCGATGCATGAAACGATATTTTTTTTGGTTATAAGTTGTAGCGGCCACCGTTTTCGTTGTGAGTATTTATTACACGACGTGCTGCGGGGAAAAGCCTGTTCTAACGTTTGAGTCTAATGTTTATTTTTTAGCACCTGAATAGGGCTGGGTATCCTCACTGATTTCTAGAATCGAATCGATTCGATTTGAATCTGGGAAATTTTGCCTCAGACAGTCAGAAATCTTATAATTCAGATCAGTACATTTACATATTTTTGTATCTATAAAAAGGAAGCTGACACTCGCAAGACTTTATCAAAGGTGTGAGCATCACAGCAGAGGCCTTTGTGTCAAAGTAGCTGAAGATAAAACACAGAAAAACATGAAGGTGATTTTCCTGTTCTGGGATTTTATAAAAATATTCTGCAGTAGATCAAAAACGAAAGAAAACCATTAATCAACTTATGAACGTTACCTCTGAAGTTACAGCGGTTTTATTAGAGACACAGCTGAGCGTTTTGCATTTTGTATAATGTTAAAAAGTTTAAATTTGTTCAGTATTGAACGGCAGAAGTTAGGTTTTCTTTTCGGAAGTAAGTAAAAGGAAAAAAAACATCGGCCAACAGCGCTGTAAATAATGGGAGTCTTGTGCATAACAAGCAAGTGAATAATGCAGAAAACAGATTTCGGGGATAGACGGGAAACTGTTCTTGAAGGAGAGAGAGAAAGAGAGAGAGAGAGAGAGGGAGAGCTGTGCATGAAGTGTGATTTTATCCTGGTGGAAGCAAAACAGCAAAAGTCAGAGGGAGTCCATGACGATGTTTATGTGAAGCGTAGTTTGGATCTTCTTTTGCTGCTGGTTCGGTCAATATTGTTTGGAGAGACATCAAACTAACAGCTTTAGAATCGGCGCAAAAAGGGCGTAAACACAAAGCGTGGACCCGCCAAAACATCAGAATCGGCGAGCTGTCGGCTTTCAGCCCCGACCGTGTCCGTGCCGTCAGGTGAGAAAGGCCACATCTCACTGATTCTGATCCGCGGGTCCGCGCTTTGTGTTTACATCTTTGTGCAGAAGCCGTGTTCCTGCTCTCATTTACTGTTTTAATTGTTTGGTGGTTGTTGAAATTTTGTGAGGTTTCACCTGAGATTCTGGAATTTTGGGCAAAATACATTTATATAAAAAAATTGATTCAGGATTTTAATGAATCGATATCACGTTATCCAAGCTAGAATCTATTTTAATCGATGAATCGATTATTAAAACCCACCCCTACACCTGACGTCTCTTTTTTGCTTCTCATCCGTAAACACTCTGCATACTCTTTCATGTGATTCCGTTTATTTTGAAAAGTCTCAACAGGATCTTGAGCTTTATTGTGAAAGGCTTATGTGGAAAACAAACAAGCGGACAAGCGATGGTTTTACTGTTGTTGTTGCTAACGACAACGCATAAAAACAGGCGCTTGTCCATCTGTAGTGTGGTTATATTATAAGAGAAAGAGAGAACTTCAAGGAATTAATATAACCACTACAGTGACCATCACAACGATGAACAAATATTGCCGTAAACAGTTTATTTTGCGACACCACGAAACAAACGACAGCGTAAAATGAAACGATAGATGTTTTTATATCATCATCCGATACATATCGTTATATCGAACAGCCCTAGTTTTACATTTATCTCATTTACAGGAAAACTTTTTCTGTGTCAAAAAAAGCAACTTTTGATGCAGTCACCTGTACGCACGCATACGTACACAACCTGATTTGTGAACACTCTTCCTTTCTTCTCTTTTAGGAACCTATAAAATCCAGGGCGCCGCAGCTCCATTTGGAGTATAGATTTTACAAACAGTTGGGGAATTCAGGTAAGAGACTTCACTTTGTATTTTCTTTTTCTGTATTTAGTTTTTCCCTCTAATAGCGCAGGCGGGAGGTGAATGTGAATGGACGTTTTCACACTAGATTGACCTGTGCTGCAAGTGAAACCTTACGCAGAAAGACAATCATGAAGATGGGTGATTAATTGAGTTTAATCGTTAGTTAGGATTTTGGTCACTGCAGGTTATGAAACAATGCTCTTGTTTTGTCTTGTTTTATACGTCCAGTGCACCAATTTCTCTTTAGTGATTTACTTTCACCACCTGCTACTAAGGACACTCACTGCAAGTCGAGATATTGGAAGTGTAAACAATATATAGCTTCTACCTTTGCTCGCTTCTTCCTTAGGAAATAGAAATCATGTCATGGTGTCATAACTATGAACCTGCAGCAGCTCTTCCAAGGCTTGTGAGATCTGGGCCTCTTCTTGCTCTAGTTTGCAGCTGCAGGCTTCGTGGTGGTGACTGGTGGTTGCACCTGCACGATGGGCTTCACCATCAGCTCTCACCCTCCAACCCCGCCTGGTTAAATTTTCTTCTTTTGAGTTCTCTCCTCCTCTGTCTTTGTCATCCTACATATGTGGCTGGTCTCTAGCTACATTCATAAATGTGTAATGTGTCTGTCTCAGACACTGTATTCAGGATGTTGAGCAACACGGTGGCTTCTGCAATCCAGCGCTCGCTCCTATGTATTTTGAATGGACTAGTTCTAAGTTTATGAGAATGCATCAATTTGTTGGAAGACCTAATTACACACCAACCAATGTATATTTATAAGTACAACATTTTTTCAGTTAAACTGAAAAAGACCGACTGTACCTATTTAAATGAAGCTTACTTGGACGTTTGTTTGTGCTATTCTAAATCTACTCCAAGTGCTCCTGTTGTTGCAGTGATTCTCGTCTGTTCGTCAAGTAAAGTGCATGTGTCCTGGTCTAATTTAGTGACACGTGCCTGCTTCTTGGCTCCTTGTGCCAGAGCAAAAACCCTCCACTGTTGATACGGAGGTGGGGCATTAGGGCAGTCCTTGGCTATTTATAGCTGGCCCTCTACAAGCATTTGGGCCATTATGGTGTCTGCTTGGATAGCTTCCCTAGTCTCCTTAGTCACGATATCCTCTGCCTCTCTGTGTGCTGCCTGTACACTGTAGGGAAACGCTCCAAGGTGTGTTGACAGGGTGTGGCTTGTTTGTCTGGATGGCACTCTTTGGTGTAATCTCTTCATTTGACATTTACATTTAGCCAACCATAACTGTACCTGTCACCTCCAGTGCCACTTTCCTTTATTATAGCAGAGGATTCCTGCAGTACAAGCCTGTTTCCCTTGCATTCTTCCTTTCAGTTAGACCACTATTGGTCTTTAGCTTTATTTTTTATATATATGTGTGTGTGTGTGTGTGTGTGTGTGTGTGTGTGTGTGTGTCAATGCACCTGCTTAGCTCTGATATTGTCTTTACTCAAACTGATTTTGGGCAAAGACACACGATTGTCCCTATCCACTTGAATTCAGCGATGCAAAAACATATCCTCTCCATTCCTCTGTTTGTTGTTCAGTAGCCATCCCTCAGGGATACTAAAAACCAACAAGTGATCATTGGCCTTTTTAAAGTATCTCTGATGTGGCTCACAGCCATTAATCCCACACATGGCACTGTTGGGCTGTTTTAGTCCTCCCCTGTCACTCACCGGGACAACGAGCCAAAGAAGGGACTCCCCACCATTTGACCTTAGAACTGAAGAAGCCTCTCGGATGAGAGGTGAAACGTCTTCAAGTAACTTAAAGAAGTCCAGACGCTTTTCTTTGCAAGCTCCTTTGACAAAGAAGCCCAGAGTATCACACCGCTTTGGCTTGCCTTCTTCCCAAAGTGCTGGAACCACGAGCAACCACACACATGCACCTGGGTGTGCACAATAATAGTATGCGTCATGAGACCAGGCAATCTTCCTTCCACTTCCTGTCCAGTTTTGATTCACACATGCCCATTGTGAGCATGGGGCGTTGGACAGGGTCAGCATGGACACTGAGTGACTGCAGACTTCCATACGCAGCAAACTGTGATGTACTTTGTGTTCGGATAGCTTTCACTGAGTAAAATTAGGATTCTCAGCAGTTTGTACTGCAGTAGCACTGCTGTAACAACCCCACGAGCCAGCTTTCCCTGAACTCCTGCACTTTCTGTTTTTTCTTCCACCACATTATCCTTTGAACACTGACTGCCTAATAGTCAGGTGCCAGTGTAATTGGATAATCAAGGTTGTTCACTTGAACTGTCAGTGATTTAATTTGTTTTAGGTTGAAGTAGGGCTGGGCGATATGACCCAAAATTCATATCTCGATATTTTTTACCTGGACGGCGATATAAGATATATATCTCGATATTTTTTTTAAAGCCATAAAGTAAGAACAAAAAGAGAGTTCTTAGTCAAAGCTGTGTCCCAGATGTCACACAGGCACTTTTATTAACATAGAGCATAGATGTACATAAAATTTATTCAAAAAATGATTAAATAATAATGCTCCATAAATAAAAGAAAACAATGTTGTTTTTGTGAGTAACAAAAAGCTCACAATTGAGCAGTCAAAATGTAAACTAAAAGACGCAGAGCATAGTAACAAAGACAGATTTCACAGCTGCTCTGTTCCCAACTTCTACTGTGTGACTGACAGTATTGAGTTTGAAATCCTCTTCGTAACCACGTCTCTTAACAGGTGCCATTTATGGTCCTTATACACAGTAGGGTAATATTACATTGAAGCACAGTACGTATCACTCCGCGAGGCTCCTCGATAGCCGTAATGTTCTGACAATCCATCAAGCGGTGCAGCTCCGTAGCTTACCAAAGTCGTACTAAAACATTTTTTGACAGATTGCTGAGCGCCGTGTACCACATAAAATCGGTTCGCGGCCATCAAGCACAACCAGAATTCATACATAAGGCGCGCTGTAAACTTTTGAGAAAATGAAAGGATTTTAGGCTGTGCAGCGCCTCTGGGCTGCATGGCGTTAGCGTGGTTAGCTCGTTAGCGTGGTTAGCTAGCTAACACGTTGACGGCGTCCAGCCCCACGCACGGGGCGACGCGCAGTAACTCGTTAACGGAGATTTGCCGTGTCCATCTTGTCGCTTCCTGCAGGTGAAGCGATGGGGGAGGAGGGGGAGTTGTGTTCAGTGAAGGAGGGGCGAGGCAGAGTAACGTTGCGTAAAGACAAAAGTGGACGAAAGAGAGGCAAACTTGCGGCTCCACAAGTATAGTTATAACGTAACATAGACTATATCGATATAAAGGATATTGTCACATCTTATATCTCGTATAAAAATATATCGATATTTTTTAAAAACTCGATATATCGCCCAGCTCTAGGTTGAAGTATATTATGTTCCTGTTCTAAACAGGTTCAGTAATAGTGATTTGCTCCGACCTGTGCTAGATGTCTTTTGTGTTAATCTTTTGCAAACGGAAGCATATACACATGAGTAATTTCTGTGGCAAGGCTCATTTATTTTAAATAAATGAAGCGATCTGGCTGCTTTCTGACATTAAGAGATGTTCACATTCAACAGGTGGCTACATAATATTGTCAAGGTTTGCAAACTGTGTGTGTAAATCAAGGAAAATAATGGGGAATATCTGACTCTATCAAAATGTGATTCATTCTTTTGCTACTTGCACAACACTTTAGAGCTGCAGTATTAGAGCTGAGCAGAGAGGCCTCATCTCCAGCTGGTGACTGACCACTACATGGTGATATGTCAGGAAGGCTCACTTGACCGTCTAGCATGGGAGGAATCAAGGCGATAGATTAAATCTACTTATGTTGTCAACTTGGCTTAATGGGGACATGTGACCCTGTTAGTCCTGCCCAACCGGAGAACCTCAAATATGTCACAGCAGGGACTACTCAGCGCTTAACGCCCAGGAGGAGCTTATCTGCACACTATTAATTCTCTCTTGTCCTGAACAGATCCCCGCTGTTGGGAATCCTGTCTCCCACTTTGCAGATTTTTGTGAAAATTTAGAATGGATCTGTTATTGCAGTTGCTTCTGCTACCAGTAGCAAAACAAGTCATTGATATATCCTTTTAGAAGAAGTCTAATGCTACCAATCGTTCACTTTACCACTGTCAGGGGACTGGCTTCAGTTTATAGAGAGTAGGTATCATTTAATGGCTTTTTATAGCCATGTAGCTCTTTGAGTCATCTCATCACGCCTGCATGGATGTTATGTAATTAGGGTCATTTGTATGGAGGTCTCCTCTCGAATATTGCGGCTGTTAATATTCAGAATCATGAAGGCTTTCAGTGGCATGACGCGGCACGTTGGTGACACAGGATCTCTGTTGATAATGTTTTCTGCAAATCATTGAGGCTCATCCACCCACCTGCTGTGACCCTGGAAAATCATGTGCTTTTATATATTTACTGCTGCTGGTATTATTCAAAGTCAGACTGATAAGATTATTTTAACAACTGTGTCCTTAAGCTGTGGTGTCATCGGGCCACACATGCTTCCGCGGAGGTTAAAATCTAAAGTTATCAGATATAATGAATAATTAACTTACGTAAACTCAACAAAAGTATTGCTGTTTGATCCTCAAGCTGCTGGTTTTTAACCTGACTGCATCTTCGGAGATTGTTGTGCTTTTAAGCTGTGTTGCATTTTTAGCTCCCGGCTCAGTCTTTGAAAGCTCGAACGCTGATCATATTTCAGCTTTGTGAGAACCTCTTCAGAGCAGTGAACCTAATGGAAGTCTCTACTTCTCCTGCTCTCTCCTCAATATACTCGACTCTCTAATCTAAATCTTTAATATGGATTCCTTCTCCTCTACCCTCCTCTTTGACGCTGCCCCCTCTCCCCCAGACTTCTCCTCTTTGGCGCTTAAGGCTGACATTTCATTGTAGGCCAACATTGTGTTCGACTAGCATGATGCCGCCTTCCCTCTTGCTGTGTCGCCTGAGAAGGACTGCCTGCACATACAATTGGGTGAATTGTCTGAAATTGTCAAGACAGCAAGGGTCAGAGCGCCACTGACGCAGGCTTGCAGTGAAAGCCAGAGCTTTTCCCTGCTGAACACACAGTTTATATTTTTGTACGACTTTGTGTTACGGTTAGAATTACAGCCGTTTATCCTGGTCAGGGCGTTTTAGTTTGCTTTGTGTGTTGTTGAAGGATCCTTGTTTTGTTGTTATGCTTGAGACAATATCCTCTGTTGCACAGCTATTGTTGTGTCATGGTCTATATTACATTTTTGACAAAAATCACCTCATTTACTCCCAGCTGGTCCCATCAGTCATTTTTAGACTCGTTCTCGCAGCTGCTCTGTGTACAAGCTTTGCTCACCCGCAGAAGATTACGATACACACTACACTCTCCTCTCGTGATGAGTTGAATGCCCTCTAGATTTGGGCCAAGCTTTGACGAGCAGGCCTCCGAGTGATCTCTCATCACTGCCTCATCTGCGGTATTAGACCACAGACATGCATTTAATTGGTGATTCCAAACTGGCCGTTGGTTTGGATGCATGTTGGATAAAACACTAACATGCAAAGAATGGAGTCTTTGGTGTTTATGTTTCAAGTTTATATATTTCTTTTTAAAAAAAGTCAATGTGGCTTTTAGTATAAAATGTTTTTAGTGGTCAGCAAGAGTATAATGGTGCTCTATAAATGTCAATACAGTCCATTCCATCATCACCAGTGAAATCCTAGAGGCTAAAGTGCAGACGGACGTGCTTGTTTGTGTGTATGCGTGTGCATGGATGCACTGGGGTCCTGTTGCGATGTTAAACTACCATTAAGGCAATGCAGAGTTGTGCCCACTCTAAGCATGTTCCTGGCAACTGATTTACTAGCTGTTATTTAAATGGGAGAGAAATACGTGACTAGTCCTAAAGTCAGATCCTCAGGTCTTTAAACAACTCTGTCATCTCTGTCTCACTATAGTTCCTTCTTAGATTTGTATGTTAGAGCTTGATCATTCTTTTAGTATCTGGTGGGAAGACCACTGTTGTGGTTTAAAGGCATATTTTAATGGATGGATCCTCAGCTCTGTTCAGCAGCGTTCACCACATTCAAAGTGAATGAGAAACAACAGCATTAAATCCTGAAACACACGTGTGCGAATCTGTACGTCAGTCCTGTGCACAGCTTTGCAGACCGTCGCCTACATTTTGTAGCCGTTTACCGCCCCGTCAGACATGTGTCAAACAATCATTCTGTGGGTGGCTCTTCCACACTGCAGAGTACTGTAGTTATAACCTATAAGAGAACTGATATCTTTGTTTAGTTTCCATTTGGTCATCTCTGCTGTCACTCCCTTTCCTTTTCAGCAAATCAGCATTTAATCTATGCACAGCATCGTCCCTGTAGGTTTTTAGAAGTCTGGACACAAGCGCATTTGTGTAGGTCGCATACCCGTGATCTTTCTCTCTGCGTAGCCAAATAGCTATGCAAATGGACACAAATGTGGTACCATGAATTGATCATTAAGCTGCAAACTTTGTAGCTTTGGCTCAAAAGCCCTGCTCATGACTACAAAAATGTTATAAGACTGGGAAAGAAAATCTGTCCAGACAAGCAAGTCTGTTCTTCTTGTGCTTTTGTAATAAATAAATAAACAAATAGGAAAATGAGTATATTGTTAACCCAAGTTTTAGCCCACACAAAGAAGCCTAACGTTCAATCACTAAAACAAATTTTTCATCTCAGTAATGCAAGTAAAGACCTGTATCTTAGTAAAAAAAACAGGTACTTAACTTTTTTAAAATCTTTTTTTTTTCTTATTTTGTATAATGGTAAATTTGAAAATTCACAAATAAGAACAATAATTATATTTAGGATTAAAAATATAATTTTGGTGAAAGAGCTTGTGCATGATGGTGGATTAACCATTATAAAGAAATGATAAATCTGGATCCTCCCTGGTCTCAGTAGTTGTTGTTGTCGTTGTTGTTGTTGTCGTTGTAAAGCGCGTGGAAACTGCAGCCTCAGGCCAAAACACTTTACCGTGTAACATTTACACAAACTGATTTTAAGAGATTTGATTTTCAGATGCACTTGCATTTTTGAAAAATTAAGCAAGACTTTACTGTTCCTGATTATTCCAGGGGAGGGGGTGTTTTCGTAACAGTTTTGCCACACCCCCAGAAGTTCCACTGTCAAATCTGATATATTTAAAGAAGGTAAATACTGCCGGGTTGATCCTTCCACATTCTTTAGAAGTCGTCGTATACACAGACTATGATGGGTGTGGCAGTTTCTGGTAACAAAGGCTTTGTACAGTTGTTGGTTGGGCGCTGCTCACATTCACTGACACCTTTCCCTTTAATCCTGCTTCAGAGGACAAAGAAAGCACTAAGCCACTCCTGTTTCTGAAAAACCTGTTGAGGAAATAAAAGTTTGCCTCACTCTTTCTTATCAACAAACCAGCACCTTAATTCAGCACACAGAGCACTTTGTTAATTAACAATTAAGCACTTAATTTATGTTAACACTTAAAACATCATGTTTTCACTGCTGTTGTTTACAGTTGTTGTGACTGACTACAACTGACAGCATGTGAGGGCCTACCAGGAATTTATGGTGTAACAAACTCTGGCTTAGTAACACAGTGACAATAAAAGTCTCAAAAGTGATTATGCAAAGCCGATTATCAATAACTGTGTTGCAGTCAATTCATTTATAAGGCAAAATCTAAAAAGTCTCACTAACTTTGTTATTGTGTCTCCACAGAGGGAATCCCTCAGGTGTACTACTTTGGTCCTTGTGGGAAATACAATGCCATGGTGCTGGAGCTGCTTGGGCCCAGTCTAGAGGACCTGTTTGACCTCTGTGACCGCACCTTCTCCCTCAAGACCGTCCTCATGATAGCCATACAGCTGGTAAGGCCCAAAGTGGGAGAGGAGTGAGCATATGTTCAGAGGAGCTTGCTTTGGTGACATCAGGCTTCCCAGAAAGTTATTCATAGTGCAACTGTGAATACAAATGTTGTCGTTAGCGGCTTGTTCCAGAGGGCAGGTTTACTGACCCCTCAACCTGACTCTGAACTTAGTGGGTAAATACCAGAAAGTCTGAATTTTAGTTTATTAAAGTGTTTGCCTGGAAGATAGCTCCATTATCACTGCAGCTAGAAACAGAGTAGAGAAGAGTTCAAAGTTCTGTAGTATCTAGTTCCAAATTTACTTTGTGTCTGAATTCGGTGTTAAAATCTTAGTTGATATAAGATGACAGTGGTAATATTACATCAGCATCATCAGCCACAACATGAGAGTATGAGAGAAGCCTGTGCATGTAGCATTTACTCTTTTTTTCAGTCAAATTAAAAGAAACTTTAAAAGCTGAGGTGGACATGCTTGCTGTGCTGTTGCAGTTGTGTCTTTGGTTTGGCTGCCGTTAACATTTTTAATGGGCAGGCTTTCTTTTTATCGCGTTTTGCATAAACTGCTTTGAGTTTTCATGTTTGGAAACTGTTCAGCTTGCAGAGCGATTAAAACTTCAAACGCTAACACCGATCGTTCACCTAGATAACACGGATGGAGTATGTCCACACCAAGAGTCTGATCTACAGAGATGTGAAGCCTGAAAACTTTCTTGTTGGGCGGCCAGGAAGCAAGAGGCAGCACACCATCCACATCATTGACTTTGGTCTGGCCAAAGAATACATAGACCCCGAGACCAAAAAACACATCCCCTATCGGGAGCACAAGAGTCTGACTGGGACGGCACGCTACATGAGCATTAACACACACCTGGGAAAGGGTAAGAAAGTCTCGGGAATACACCTTCGGGTTGATTGGCTGTCTACACTTGCATATGCAAACTTTATTTGCATGAATATTTAGTATAATGTGAATGTCCTAACTGGTTTGCTCACAAATGCAGCATTGCAAACAAATGGCATTAACCTGATTTTTACATACTGTTATCTGTTTAGTCACTGGGTGTTACCTGAATGTTGGTGATGTACGAGATAACCAGGGATGCTTTAGGATTGTTAAATGAATCATATTTTTCTGATGTCTTGTTTCGTTTCTGGGTTATTTTGAAGCATTTTAACCAGTAACCTCACAGGCCTGTAGCACAAAGCAGCATTACGGGCCTAGCATGGTAACTGTATGTCATTAACCCTTTAAAACCGTTTAGAGCGGGCACGCTCCGTTTTGCGTAACTATTTTTAAATCCCGGTAGCTCTGCAACCACGTGAGCTAGCGCAATCATTTTTTTTGCATATGAAACCGGAGGAGTTGTACTTACATCTTATGCCATCAGCTTGTCCTCGGTCACAGTTTCCTTCCACATATAGCTTTGCAAAAACTGCATAAAAAGCACTTGCAGCAACAAAAACATCATATTCCAGAAACACGTTTTGCCGATCCGATCAGCTGTTTGTAACACTTCCTACGTCCATCAGCACGAACTATCGCATGTCTGCCATGACCTGCCCGAAACTGGAAGTGACGTCATTTTGCGGAAATGTAGTTTTTTTTACCATCAGGGCCTCATGAGCCTATACTGGTGTTTTTAAAAGTTATGTTTGACTTTATGACTTTCTGTGTGGTTTCTGGGATGCTTAGGACTCATATTGCACTGCTGGAAATAGTTTATTTTGATGCATATGCTGCTTTTTTGCAAATTTGCATTATATTTATTTTCGTTTTTCCTGCAGTGTATAAAAATTGGTGTATTTCAAAAATAAAACTATGAAGACACTCAAAATAAATTTCCTGTGGTGGGAAACTATTTTGTGCAACTTTTTTGTATTTACAGTTTTGAGGGATAAGCTTCTTAAATTTCTCTAACTAGAAATATATGTTAAAAAAACAAAAACGATTTTAAATTTTTTTGTAGTTTATTGCACTTTTTTGCAATTTATGTAATTACTATGCACTTAATTCATACATATTATTAAAATTTAGGCTATAATGGTTGTATTGATGTATAGCAACTTGAAATGCTCCCAAAAATGGCTCCACAGCATGTAAACATATAATATAAGCTCTGGCGGACTTGGTTCTATGGTAGGTCTTAAAGGGTTAAACCAGAGTTTTCAGTGTTACAAATGTGGTCATTTCTACAGAAGAGTTGAAAACAAAAATAGCCATGACGTCAATAAAAAAAAATGACGATATGTTCGTGCTTTTAGAAAGTTATTAACCTCTGTAAAATCTGCTGCTAGTACTCTTGTCCTTTTTTGGGCACATGCTGCCAGCAATGCCTGTTTTATATAAATGTGTGAATAGATTGTTAAACCCTGGAGTGGCTGGTGGTTATCACATTGATAACAACCTTCATGTGACCGCTTAGCGTGATTGCCATTGTTGGTGTACACCTGATAAGGATAGATCTCAGTGTGTTGTTGAACATTGATCGGTTTGTTGCCTTAATCAGTAGTTGCCGTGAAAAGCTGAGTCCGCTGCTTCTTCGTGACGCACGATTGGCCATCTTCATGTTGAGGCTCGATAATGTTTTTAAGACGGGAACAGTGGACTCGTGCTTTGTTTCTTTGAAGCCACTGTTAGTCTTGCCAGCTGGTTATAAAATGAATTTGTTTATCACAGCTAACCTCATTTTCATCCTGATCTTGTACTTCCAGAACAAAGCAGAAGGGACGATTTGGAGGCCTTGGGTCACATGTTCATGTACTTCCTTCGAGGCAGCCTTCCCTGGCAAGGCCTAAAGGTACTGCAGCAATTTGTCTCATGCTGATATAACGCTTGTCTTGTAATCCACTCGATGCGTGGCGTAGCGGTTTCTTTTTTGATACTTGACACCCACTCAACTTTAGCATCCTCTCAGACTGGTGACATTTTAAGGTCTCGCTTTTTAGAAACTGAAATGCTGAGAAACAGTTAAATAGGCACAGTTGGATACTTCAAATATTGTCTCTTTATTTTTCTGTTGAATTTACACACCTTTTTCTGCACAAACAATCAGATGCGACAGGAAACCACCTTCTGCACCTTGTTTTGCTTCCTAAGAGCTGTGAGAAAAAGCTAACATGACTAAGGAGCACGGCCACAGTTGCAGGTGTCTGAAGGGCCGGTTTCAGCAGGCTGCAGAGCTGCTGTGGTTGCTTTTTGAAGGCATCGGTATCAAAGGTGTACACAGAACAGAGTAGAAGACAAGACAACTCATCTGAACATTTGCTATGTGGGTGGAAGCTCTTGGTAGATGAATGTGAGGGATGTATAAATGTGGGGGATGTTGGATAGCTCTGGCCAACACAAACACACAACAGGAGAGTGAGCTTGAAAATCCACTGTAGCTTATCGATCAATATATTGGCAGCTAAGGAACTCGCAGAGTTGTGCTGAGCCCCTGTATGGAGTGTAAAACTAGACCACCCTGAAGGGTTGGAGGGGATCTGGTTGGTTTAGAGCAGAAGAACATCCCATCCTGTGTGATAGAAACTTAAATAACAGCTGAGAAGCCTTTCACTTTCCTGTGGCAGTGAGGTCAGCGACAGGTTGCCCTAGATTTGTGGGATTTCTTTCCCCACACCAACAGAGATCTACAGCTGAGATGATGTTGCAAAGTGCTGATATCGACATGATGTGGCAAAAGTGATCGAACTTCTGTGAGTCCAAAGAGCCGCGGCACAAATGCAGGCGCTGCACATGTGATATCACGACTTGAGAATCTGTCTGTTTTGAATATTGGACATGTTCATGGACGCCTCAAGCAGCAGCACATGTGCTCATATTTAGATTAGAGTAGAATTTATAGTACAGTAAACATTTAAACTTGTTTCCCCTGCAGGCCGACACCTTGAAGGAGAGGTATCAGAAAATTGGAGACACCAAGCGAGCAACGCCGATTGAAGTCCTTTGTGAAAGTTTCCCTGGTCAGTAGAGCGCTATTTTCCTCCTTTCGGGTTTATTTATTTTAAATGAAAGTGGTGTGGATTTTACAGTATATATCCTTTGGTACAGAAGAGATGGCCACCTACCTGCGCTATGTGAGGAGGCTGGATTTCTTTGAGAAGCCGGATTACGATTACTTGAGGAAGCTCTTCACCGATCTGTTTGATAGGAACGGCTACGTCTTCGACTACGAATACGACTGGGTCGGCAAATCGCTCGTGAGTGCCTTTCACTGAACCCACCTGACCTCTGCTAGCATCATCAGCCAGTTTATATTGTTGCTCTAACTGTAATTATTTCTTAATAACGCAAAGCTAATTATTTTTGCAAACCCGATTACCAAATTGCCAAAAGCGTCTCTCATCACGTGGGAATTAACATTATTTATTTTTGTTTGTTGTTCTTTAAATTTTCTCACTAAGGTTGTTTTGTTTGTGCTTTTGTTCGTTTGCCTTGCAGCCCACACCGATAGGCCCCATCCCCAGCGACACGCCCGTGCAGCCCAACAGCAGAGACAAAGCACAACAGCAGACCAAAAACCCGGTGAGGTTATCAGCAACAACATTAAAACACAACAATCACCTCTCCCGCCTATCAGTATAGTTGCTCGGGTGACCACCCAAACCAGTCAGGTTTATCCTCGAGGTCACTCTCGTTGTTTCCAAATGTAAGCAACTTCCTGTTCACGTCTACAGTCTGACTGGTCGGCAGTGACGCCCGTCTCCCCACAAAGTCCGTAAAGTAAAAACAAAACGAATGCCTTTGTAGCAAATTAACGGGCACGTGCCGTTACGAGGGAGACTCTCCAGCTGTGAAACAAAGCATCGTTTTTGACTTGGATTAATTCTTCACACCTTGCCACGCTAAGCTCAGTCATTGCATGCATGAGTTGAAAATGCAAATTGCATTGTTCACACCAGTAATGACAAAGTACAGACGAGTGACAAATAAATGAAAACAAAAATCTAAACTTTAGGAAGGTGACGATTGCCAGGACACCACCTGGATTTTTTACACCTCCTGAACTCTCCGGAGGGTTTGAGCACAGCGCCGGCGGAGAGCGCCGTCTTATAGCCAAGCTCAAAATGTGCCGTTGGTGTTCACCTGGGCTATCTCCTGACTTTTGGGGCCATAGCATATGATTCACACTATTTTCATAATCACCAAACCAATCGGTGACTATCCTGGAAGAGATCACTCCTGTCAGAACAGAAATGTGTAACCATTGGCTAAATGCAACCACTCAGCATAGCATTGTATGGATGAGCAGTCAAACATCCCTTTAGGCTCCTTCTCTCACCCCAGCTGCCCCCCCTCCCTGAGCCTGGTTCTGCTGGAGGTTTCTTCCTGTTAAAAGGGAGTTTTTCCTTCCCACTGTCGCCAAAGTGCTGCTCATAGGGGGTCATATGATTGTTGGGTTTTTCTCTGTATGTATTATTGCAGGATTGACCTTACAATATAAAGCACCTTAAGCTGTATAAATAAAATTGAATAGAACTGAAAAGTGGGCCCATACCAGGTGGGAGATGCCAGAGTCACCAGATCACCTCACTGTGGCGATCAGGGGTTCATGTTTTTCCTTTAATTTGTCATCCGTCTTTATTTGCTTAGTCTGTGACAAAGTGTAGACTTTTTGTTGTTAATAGCATGCTATCCGAGCCTTGTTTCTTTTGTTTTTATATAATGTTAATGATAGGATAATGATTGGTTGGTTTTATTATGCCAAAAAAAAATAATTCTATAAATATAACCAGTGATAACAAGTAATTTTCCTGATCATGAAGTTGTACTAGGTGAGTCTGACTCATCGGTTCCAGTAAAGCTGTACAAGGAATCCATTTGACTTTATGATTGACTTGTTACTGTGGACTCTAGCCTCTTTTTATGACTCTGTATTTAATGCGATTGGCGCGGCGATAACGTTCCACCTTTGAAGCTCGCAGCGCACGGCCTTCTGCACCATGTACAGTAATGACTGTAAAGCTTTAACATCCTGCTTAAAACAGCTTATCAATAGAAAGTACTGGCTGTGAGCATCTGTAGCCAAATGTCATATTTGTACATATATTTTTTAGGTCAGTGAAAGCAGAGTGTAAGAACTGCTGTACTGTAAACCCGAGTCCACGGCTAAGTTTAGAGAGGGTGATGACGTGGAGGGTTGTTGCTCAGCGGTGCCGGCTGAGCCGATCAAGGCTGTTTTCTTTTACTCCTGCATGATTTGACTCGAGTGTCGATCTGTGCTTCACATAAATTTTTGCTTCCCTCTACTCCTCTATTAACATAGTTCGTCTTAACAAGCCTGCTTCTGCTTGGGAGATGTCTTCTATAATTTTTGTTTTTCTTTTCTTTTCTTTTTTTTAATCCACCCCCCCTCCCCGACTCCTCTCATTGTCCTTCCACATTTCTGCCCTCACCCCCTTCAACCACATTGCCTTTCCCTCACTCTTCCTTCCCTCACCCCCTGACCTATAACCCCCACAAACTTCTTCACCCCCCTCTCCCTTCTCACCACCTCACACCCACCTGCCTCAACCCTTTTTGCTCTTTGCGTCAAGTCGCCTGAGCCCAAAGGAAGTGAGTCTCAGCCCACTCCCGTGACCAATAAGGAGACTCTGGGGTCGCACCTCACAGCTGAGCGGCTGGGGGGCTCTGTTCAGGTACTGCTGCTGCTACAGCTGCTGCTTTGATGGCTCATGCATGAGGCCATATAGGTTTGTCTGTGTGTCTGACCCCCCCTCCCCCCCCCCGCCCCCCCTCTCTCACTGACTTCACACTGCCTGCCCATTAGATGCTCTGTCTCGACTCTGTGCTCGAATCAGACTGTGTGAATCCTGTGTGTCACTGCTGTCGGTCTGCTTCTAGGCTGCTTGCATTCAAGGCCATCCAAAGATGACATCCAGCAGTATCTTATAAAAAATAAATACAGATTACTGTACAAATAAATAATAATAATATAATAGAAACACTAAAAAGTCTATTTTTGTACGTTTATTCTATAATATTTCTTTGTGTTTTTGCTGTTTTCAGTGTGTTCACTCTGTCACCGGAAATAAGTCTCTGCAGAAAATGTGGTGCACAAGCGCCACCCAGTGTCGGCTAATAGAATTGCAGTATTTAAAGGATTGGTTCACGTTCTTGTCTTGCAGTCTTATTCACATATCAAGTTTTCCCTGCAGTTTTCCTTTCTCTTGTTCAGCTGTCCATCAGCTGTTTGTTTTCAGTGTGTTTCAAACTGACTTTAGCAACAAGAAGAGATTTTGGAGTAAAAACAAAGAAAGGATTTCTTACCAGCCTCAAAAAGCAGGAGAAATGATCACAGCGAGGAAAATCTTTTTCAATACTTGTTCGGTGCCTTATTTGTGTTTGAAGACAGAAATGAACAGTGCGAACCTGTCCTTTAAACTTTGTTGGCTTTAGCTGGCTCATCCTGGGTTACTTGCTTAACTGTTTTCTTACCTGAGAGGGCGGCTAACTTGTGATAGTCAAGGTGCATTTATTTGATCCTGTGAATGTTCATCAACTGGATTCAGTCTGGTGTCCTTCTCTAATGGTGCAGGTGATGAGCTCAACAAATGGCGAGCTGAACACTGACGATCCCACAGCCGGACACTCCAACGCTCCCATCACCGCTCCCACCGAGGTTGACGTACCTGATGAAACCAAGTATGGGGGATCCTCACATTCACACACAGAAAACACATGCTTTTCTTTTTCAGTGCTGTCCAATGAGTCCAAATTCAAAATTGGTGCTGAAAAGCATCTAAATTGTTTTGTGTTCTTGTTGTTAGCTCCTCCGTGTAGAAGCCTGAGTACAGGCAGTGACTCAGTCACAGTAACAAGCTGCACTTTGTGCTACTTTAAATATTGTTTCCATGCTTCCTACTTCAGTTAAGTTAGGTTTGTTTACATAGAAACACAGCAGTGCATTTATTTACACCGTTTTAACCTATTACAACAATATAAAGAAGAAATCAGATTTTCTCTCTGACAATCAAATATTGGAGCTATGACCTGCTGTAAATATGCCAGCGTCTGTTCTACGCCTGACTAAAGCATCAAGTATGAGCGTGTCACTGTCATATCTCTGTAGCGTCCTGTGTATGTCGACCAGTAGCAGCTGAGGCACAGTAGGAATGTTATCAATGGGACTTAAAGTTCACCAGCAGGGAGGGGAACATTTTAACTGTTGCACATAAAGAATATAACTGTAAGTGTAGTTAAAACTCCTTTATTTACTGTGACTCAGCTGTGTGTCAGTAATTTATGAGACTACACTCAAAAAACAAAAGCAGTGACTAGGCTGTTATTTACATATTAGTTAAAACACAACAGCCTCTTTTAATGCTCAGAAATATGTTTGAATAAATATGGCTTGTTTAATTTAGAAGCAGTTACATCATCTTATCTTTCTGAAACATTCTTCGTGTTCATGTTGTCTTTTTTCTACGTGATTCACAGCCCACAACTTCGCTAGCTCTAGTTAAGCTTAAATAGGCGACCAGCTAGATCAGCATCGTCATAGTTGAGCTAAGCGAGTCTTTTCCATTAGCACCTACTCAGCTTAACTCGACTTTTTCTTACTGGGTTTTGGTCGTTTTCTGCTACAGTTGTGTACCACCCCAGTAGCAAGGCGGCTCGACAGTCCTGTGACGTCATTCGCATGAGAGACAAACCACAACGCAACAATGGAGGACAGTATAAACGTCTGCACCCCTTCAGACCGCGGTGTCATCTGTGTGTCGCTGTGCTTCAAAAATAGCAGATTTGATTCTTTTGAAGGAGTCGCTCTCATTCACTCACATCACTCCCCGGATAACGAGGGGAATGAAGTCTGTTGATGTCACGTTTTTTGACTCAACTCGGCTCATGTGGATGACGCTAAAAAAGCACCTGGTACCTGATGCTGCCGCCTAGTGGAAAACCCTAAAGACCGAGCAGAGTCGAGTCGATTAGGTGCCACAACTGAGCTATTAAAAGTCCACGACTTCCTTAATTCATTTATAACTATTATGAAGACAAATGATGAGATTACAGTAAGTGAAATGGTTAAAAGAAAGGAAGCCAGATTAGAACTGGCTGCTGAACCCCAACCCTCACAAGTCGTGTTATGTACCAGTATCTACATGTGTGTAAATACCTGCTTTTCTAAAGGAAGCCACGCCTCTGTGTTTGTGCAGGTGCTGTTGCTTCTTCAAAAGGAGGAAGAGGAAAGCGCTCCAGAGGCACAAGTGAAAGAAGAGAACAGAGAGAACTTGAAACATTGTGGTCACTGTCAAGTTTTAAATGGAAGCAACTACACAGACACCCCCCCTCCCCCACCGCCCATTATCTCTTTCCAGCTACCCCCCCTCCCCTCACCTCCTTACTCCTCTCACCTCATTCCCCGCTGTCACATGTACCTCCCCGCTTGAGTTCTCTCTCTCTCGATCCCAGCGAGCGACGGGAACGTTGCAGTCACAGCGACTCCACAGACTTTTAATTCCTTTACAGATGAAAAATAAACAAACCTGCATCACCACGTGAGGGCAGTGTGAGGGGGAGGGGCTCGAGAAAAACGTTTAAAGAAAACAAACAAAAAAAAGCTGTAACAATGAAACTCGAATACCGTGGCGTGAATATGAAAAAAGATGCTGTTTGAAACAGTTGTTGTATTCTAGATTCCATAAAGAACGTGTGTTGTTCGAACAGTCAGCTGTTGATCAGGGGAAACCATTCAAGTGGTTCGAGTGCAAGAAATCTGCTCCTTTATTAGGAAATTGTTAATTTTATTTTCTTTGGTGTGTCTTTTTTGGGATCAAGGTGACAGAGGAAAAGGTGAACTATGCTGATGTTAAATCTGAGCGACACAGGAAGCATTTCATCTATAAATCAGAATCTGGAGGATTTTTATGCATTTTTTTCTTCCTCTTTTTGTTTTTTTTGTAAGTGAATCCTCAGTTTTCAAAGTCAAATCCTGCATTGAAAACTTATTTTTATGTTGTAGTGTTCTGGAGTTCAATTCTTTCCTCACTCTGGCTTTCTTCTATTTTGTTTTGTCTGTCGACGCGGACTTTGTAGCACAGTCACTGGCCTCAGGTACTGTGGAAGAATGAGAGGAACCGATATTAAGCTCTCTTATTATTATTGCACTTTTTGGAGGAAAAAAACAATTACAGTGGAAAACTTTAGGTTTGAAATTAACAATTAAGGAAACAACTTAATAAAGACTGATCTAGGAAGAGTCCATGATGCTTATATTTGAGTTATGGCTGAAAAATGTTGTCGATTCTCATGAAAGAAAAGGAGATGTCTTTTTTTTTTCATTTTTATTTCTTACATCAAAAATAATTTACCAGGAAATCATAGTTTGTGCCTTTCTAAGTAAAATGTTTAAAGCTCAAGTGAGTGTCCCGCAATGACATTTTATCTAATCTGACCCTAATGCTCACTGGATTACTCTGTGTGTGTGTGCGCATGTGTGTTTGTATTTTTTTTCCCAAATCTGGAGGTTTTGCAAGCAGATGACTGTGTTCACATCCCTGTCAGTCACTTATAGGTCAGTATACATCCTTCTCTCTCCTGCTGTAACGCCACATCTGTACAGTGGTGGCGGTTTGGCGTGTGTGCTGTGCCGCCTCAGCGAGACGCAACGGGCAACAACCCGCATCTGTCTGACCCGCTGTTCACTTTCATCTGGAGGTCACAGATGGGCAGTGAGGTCAACTCGTTTAAAGGGTACATGAGGTCTGGGCTGCTGTTTTCCATCAAACTGTACTTGACAGAAAAAATTACATTTTTTTTGTGTGTTTTGTCATGTTTCCCATCAGCCCCTGTTTCATGTAGCCCTTTAATACCTTTTTGTTCGTCTGACGGCCTGCTGCCTCAGTGTACATCGGTGCCAAACATTCTCCAACAGCTTTGAAGATTATCAGAAAGATTTTCCTTTTAATTTTTACGTTGCATTTCCTGTAAAAGTGAGAGAGGAGGGAAAAAGTTGAAATTCCTCTAGATTTGTGAAAACCCCCACAATGCATCTGTTCAGCAGCTTTTCTTCACAGCTCCAGCTGTAATCAGTGTAACCTGTTTTTGGTTTTGATGAGCCGTCTTGCTGTCACGAATCGGTGGCCTGCTCCTTTAAGGACACGATCGAGCCTTCCTACCGGTATGATTGTTGTCGCACAGGGCTGATCATGTGATTGATGACGAAGTGAAAGGCACGACACGTCACAGTTTCGGTTTACAAACGGTGATCTTGCTCATTAATGTGGGTGGTGTCAAAGAAGTTTACGGGATGCTAAAGATTTAATGTTTTCATTGAAACCAAACAACCTCGGGATGTATTTAAAGTCTCGCGACACACTTGGATCGAGCTTCTAATGAATTAATGTTTTACCTTCTCAGTTTAGTGATTTATTTTGAAAGGGGAGATAAATGTGTGTCTGAGCAGGTTTCGGAGACAAATGTGCTTAAATAACCCGCCAGGTGACGTCAGAGGAGCCAGCTGTCTTTAGTGTCGTAAACGTGGCTTCATTAGACAGCGCGCGCGACAGCAACCCAAACACAGGTGTGACTCGGGGTGATCCAAGACTCCCCCCTTTAGGCCCTGAAGTCACTCTTTGAAAAGTTGGGTGGGGACCTGGCTTTGCAAAATCACTGCGTTTATTAATTTTATAATTCAGGTTTTGTTTTGTTTTTCTGGAGATGGCGGGGTCGACCGATGTAAATTCTGCTCTCCGTCTCTTAGTGTACCTACTTGCATTATGTATTTGTAAATATGACAACGACAGATCTCTAATTGTGAATAAAGCAAAGTTTTATCACAGGAGTCACCGTGGAGCAGTTTGTGTGCCTGCTGATCTTTGTCGGTCTGCAGGCGGGTTTGTTACCCGGCGGGACCGTGTGGGCTTACTGGTTAACCTGCGATCACAGCGCAGTTAGGCAGGTGTGTGTGTGACAGCTGATTGGCCAAGAAGCGGACGGAGTGTGCGTGCCTCTGATTGGATACGGGCCACACCAGGACAGCGGGCGTCGGGCACGGTAAGAGGAAAACATGGCATCCGCTGCACGCATGACCGGCGGCCACCCAGTAATGATGGGTATATTCAGTACAGAGGTAATAACTTCCATCAGGACATGTCCGAACATATTGGTAATGGAAGCATCATAATATCCTCATGGTAATAATTAAATATCCTATATATATAGAACTTCTTTTAAAAAGTTTCTTAAGGTACATTTTTCAGTTGGTTTAATATTTAAAAAACATTTAAAGGACTTTGCGCGTTTGTGTTTCAAGAACTGACTCCTCGGTGGGCCCATGCCCTCTATTTCCTTCCTTCCTCCATCATCATCATCATGTTTTCGGAGGAACTTCAGCTCAAATGATCGGTTACTCACAGCATGTAAGATCAAACTGATTTAAAAGCATAAATGTAAAACCAAAAACATAATTTTTAAGTAAATGGAAAGAGAGACAGCTGCTGTTACCAAACTACAGGTCAACTTTTGTTTGAGCTTTTTAAGCTGCACTTAAAAGTCACTTTATTATCGGTTATATCGCTTCGAAGCATTTATGACATCTTTAGGTTTCCTTCCTGCTATAGCGGCTTTCTCTTCTGTTAAACACGGATATAAATGTCGGTTTTACATAAATACATCTTAAGAATTTCCCCAAAAAACATTCATCAGTGTGAAGTTTAAAATCAGTCCCTTTCAAAACGTCCTGTGAGCCAGTTTAGTAAAAGCTGGTGACTCAGATAATGTTATATATGGGACTAATAAATCATTAGAAACACGATTTTTCATAAGCAGTTTTATATTTAAAGTGCTCAAATAAATGTATTTGCCAAACTACTGAACTAAACTGATGTTGTTGAGTTATCTCTTGGTCTGACTGTGGTCGTGGTATTTTTGGTATTTTCCACTTGAATCTGAAAACATCAGCTCTAGTCAGATTCCTTCCATGCCTCCCCTTTTCCTTCTGTGCTTCCTGAGTCTCCTCCTTAGCTTTAAAGAAATATCAGGCCTGTGCAAAAAAAAACAAAACGTATGGAAAAGTGTTCGCTGCGGGTTGCCAAATATCAAACGCTCCCAGAACAGAGCAAATGGAGCTGCATATCTCAGTGCATGCTGGGGCCTGGACTTCCAGGCTGTGCACAATGTGGATCCTCTCCATCACAGACCTCTTTGTTCAAGGCAAGAAAGGAAATACCCGAGAGGTTTCAACACCTCTGGCAAAATCAGAAATTTCATCTGAGCTGTCTCTTTCACAGAAACTGGTTCTCATAATAGGTGCCAGGGTATTGTTCTCTTCGATCTTCCACATGAGCACAAAAGAGGCTGGTTCAGCCGCACAGGGATGATCACCTGATCTTGCACCGTCACAGGAAGCTGTAGTTCACTCTTGGTTCACTGAGCCACCCTTTTACCAGGTGGAGCTTGAATCTGTGCTTTTGGCTCATTCAGAAAGTTTCTAATAGGAAAATCTCTTGTGAAGATTTTACACTGACACTGCCGAAGGTGCTGGGTTCAAATGTCTTGACTGTCTTTCTGTGGCGTCAATTGGTGATTATAAATTGACACTAGGTGTGTATGTGAAATCTGAAATCTCTAGTTGTTAGGTTTGTGACGAGCTGGCAGCCTGTCCAAGGCTCGCTCAGCTTCCTGCCCTGTGTTTGATGCTGTGGATGAGTCGGGTCAGCCTCTGAATTCTCACCACCTTCAAATAAAATAGTAGTTCAGTACATTTAACTTCTAAGTTTAACACACTTGTATAAAAACACCAATGCACCACAGTTTGCGCTGGATGCTATCTCGGAGCATCTACGCCACCAGAGAAAGGTTCAAGGTTCAACTTGAATGCACACAGAAATTAACGCTTTCACATTCAGGCTCATTTCTTCTGTCTGTTGTGTAAGACTCCATGATATTGAGCTCCGGCCGCGCAATGAGTTATGTGGGTTTGTTCAGTGTTTTGTGGCAGCCGAGTAATAACTTTTCCTTTTCCGTTCTTAATCTAAACTTTTGTTGCCATCATAACTTTGCTGATGTGGCTTTGTGTTCTCTTTGGCTCTGAAACCAGTCAGCCAGCTCGCAGGCGTCAGTGCCAGCGTTTTTCATTTTCACTCTGAGCTGTGGTTTAATATTTATTATAATAGCAGAGCCGCCCAGTGTGTACACCACCTCTCTGGGACAGCTGGGGTGGGGCTCCAGCCACCTTTACAAAGATTCACCTGTGCTGTGTTTGACAGTGGGAGGTTCTGTCATTGGAGACAAAGTTACTCGGTGTAACTTTGACAGTATGTTAAACTGGAACAGTCATAAATCAAATATCATTGAAAATGGGCAGGAGTACGGCAGCTGTAAAGAACTGTATAAAATGTATTTCTAATAGAGTGATGAAAACACATCATTTGTTTTGTCACATTTAGATTATTGTTCGACAATTTGGTCAAATAACTGGAATAAATTCGTATAAGTTGCAAATTGCTCGTTTAGTTCTAAACTTTCCTTTTAGTACAAGTGTTGGCCAAACCAGCCTTGTGTACATTTCTCTAAGTGTAAAAGGGAAGAGTAATTATTCCACAGTTAGATTTATTAGAAAAATCATCGTAGCAAAAGCGCCAAAAATTCTTTAGAGCAAACTGTTATTTTTTTGTGATGTACATTAGGGCTGCCACGATTAGTCGACTAGTCACGATTACATCGACTATTAAAATCGTCGACGACTGATTTAATAGTCGACGCGTCGTTTGAAGCTTTGTAAGATCACAAAAGACGCAGGAATAAGTAGTAGGATTTAAGAGTGTAATAACGGACTGAAACAAAAGATGGCAGCACTGCACGTACAAGGATGCCAGCTGCCGTTAAACCCCGAAGAAGAAGAAGTAGCTGTGTCCCAGAATTCATAGCGCAGCCCAGCTCAGTTGTCAACAATGGCGGCAGCTAGTTAGTTTTAATATTACTCTTATTATTCTTTCTGGGTCACAAAATAAACGTTTAACATATTTTCAGGCGAGAATGTAGCTGTGTAAACCTCAAATATCTGCTCAGTTTATCAAGACACCACATATTTTCAAAAGCGCTCCGACGTTTTCGGAGACGTCTGTTAGCCACTAGCTCGATAGCTAGCCGGGGGCTAGGCTAACTAGAGCCGTGAGAACATCGGACTCCCGGCAAATCGTTTTCAAACCCACCGCTGTCTTTCGCTACTCAGGTTAAACATGATATATAAGTCACTTAGATAACTTAAAAATGTTATTGTTTGGCTTCTTTTTTAGTATTTTATTTGTTCCTGAGTAAATCGGTTTGGCTGAGATTAAAGTTATAGTTTTTACACAGCTGAATAAACTCAAGCAGACAGCTGATTATCAGAAGTGTGAGATGCTCGAGAATATACTCTGGTGTCCTGTTATATTTTAGATAGCAAGGAGTTTATTAAACTTCACCGAAACAATCTGCAAATTTAATTAAACTTTAATAAACTATCATCTTGTCTTTATTTTTAGTTAGCACAGACCTTAAACACTTAAAGCTGTAAGCTAATGATAGTGATAATGATAAGAGCAGATGCTGCTAGTGCAATAAGCTGTACGTTTTATGTCCAATGGATGATGATCTGATTAGTCGACTAATCGCAAAAATAATCGGTGAGCAGTCGACTATCAGAATAATGTTTGTGGCAGCCCTAATGTACATCAATATACTCCACGCGTCAGTCAACAGACAGGCAGCGTTTTTTGTTACCTGCCTGTTGAACTAACCCAGTGCAGAGGAGAGTACAGTATAGAGCAGTGATGGTGGCATGGAATTCACTTCCACAGTTTTTGGTATTAAGAATGAACACAACAACTTGTAAAAAATTGCAACAGTATATATTTACACAGGAATAATCCTTAGAATTGGTTATTTGCTGTTAGGTTTTCGACATTTTATGTGATAAGCATGTTGGTCCCTGGGATGGAGTTAATCATTTAAAAAGGAAATGAGCTACTGTGAATCCTTCAGATGTTTATTTGTAACAATTAATGTCTGTTTAATGTTGAGTTGTTGGTTTTAATTGTGTTGTTTTGTTAAAAAGTTCGTCAGAGCCCAGGAACAGTAGCTACTGCTATAGCATGAGCTAATGTGGATCCTAATAAACTTAAACTGAACCTCCATGACCCTGAACTGGCTAAGCTGTGAGGAAAATGAACAAGTGGATGGATGTGGGTTATTATACCGAGCTGTTCTTGGAGGTTGTGGGTTTTCCAATAGCTGCATTTTGTTTTATCCTGACGTATATATAATAGGTTTATATACTATATTCCCACATGGGATCACAAATCCACCCACAGTCGGTATATGAAAGCAGTTATATCAGCTGAAGCTGTGGCCTTGTGTCAAATGATTGATTTGAAAGAAAAATTGGCTTGAAATGAAATTGACTTTTTTGTTTGGTTTGTGCCACTTTGGTGTTTATGGACAGTAAGGTTTTTAGGTAAAAGGATTGCTTTGTGGTTTTCCCAAAGGTTGATTCTGTTCACCTGGACGTTTTCAGTGGGAGAAACGTTTGGTGACCTCTTCAGTCTTAGTCGAGACTGAGTGAGAGTTTCTGAGCTGTTTTTTAGTAAGTAAGTAAAATGTGTTTATTAAGCGCTTTTCACAGACAAACAGTCACAAAGCGCTGTACACAAATATTAAAAGAAACAATACAATCAATAGACATTATACACAATGTAAAAGATCAAATGTAAATAATGTAAAAAAGATAAAATATGTAGATCAACAAAAGACTTGTTTGAACAGAAAAGTTTTTAACTGCTTTTTAAAAGAATCCACAGAGTCAAGCAAACGTGATTGTAGTAATTGTGTAAACTGTTCCACAGCCTTGGTGCAACAGACTGAAAGGCTCCGCCCCCTTTTGTCTTCAGTCTGTACGGGAACCAACAGACTCTGAGTCTGAGCGGAGACGCCGTTTAGTGCTCTGTATGTTAAAACAAGAATTTTAAAGTGAATTCTAAACTCTGTTGGGAGCCAATGTAAAGAATATAAGACGGGAGTGATGTGAACACGCTTGGTAGGACGAGTTAGTAGTCTGGCTGCTGCCTGAAGGCGAGAGAGAGATGATTTATCCAAGCTAGTAAACAGGGAATTACAGTAATCTAAGCGTGATGACACAAATGCATGAATGAGTTTTTCCAGTTCAGCTGAACTGGAAAAACTTCAGTGTGTTGCTGTTTCTAAAGGGACTGTAGTAATACTGGCAGCAAAGTGGAGCTTTTTGCTTATGGATCAGTGGGTCTAACAGACAAGGTGTCTAATGGTGTTGGGGTCATACTGGTCCAGAGAGTCCCATCCTGCAGATGAGTCCCTCTGTGACTGACACCCAGTGGTTATCTGTGTCTTAAAGTCTTTAATGGACGCTGAAAGAAAATATCAACCAGAAAAATACGTCTGATTTCAGGACACACACACACACACACACACACACACACACACACACTGCTTTTACAGAGTAATTATTTAGTGTCTGTAGCTGAAGCTCGCACTGGGACAGGGGTCCCTTGGACTGCTTTGAGGATGCGACTTGTCTGAAGCAAACTCTTGATATGTTTGTATTTTGAGGAATGAGGTCTTTTTCTTGTTATCAACATGTGAACATTCCCTACAGTAACAGGTGGTGTGTGCAGGTCTGTACGCTGGCTCCCTGCAGGACTGCTTTTTAAACAGACTGGGATGTGTTGGGTTCAAACTCGAAAAAACAGTCAGACGTGCTCCCTCACACACAGACAGTGTTGGGGAGTAACGGAATACATGTACCGCCGTTACGTATTTAAAATACAAAATATGAGTAACTGTATTCTGTTACAGTTACCGTTTAAAAAGGTGGTATTTAGAATACAGTTACTTTGTTGAAATAAATGGATTACACGGCGGTACTTCCCTGTTTCATATTGTGGCGGGTCAGGACTGTTTGGGTTTTGTTTGACAGCTACGTTCTGTTGTTCCAGGCGGCAGCGTTACGGTTGCCATGGTTACAGGGCGACGCTCTTTCTCTCTCTCTGCGTGTTTCCTGGGTGAGAGAGGCCTTTTTGTTGTTGTTGTGCTAAGCTAATAGGCAGAATGCTACAGGCATAGCTCTAAAGAATGTAGCATCATGGGCAGTGTAGTCCGTGCTGCAGGGAGAATGGACTGCCATACACGTTATGTGTCTGTGAGCGAGGGAGGGAGAAAAAGGAAAAGTACGAGCTGTCATCGAGCAGAAACGGGAGCTGGAAGCATGTAAATATAATAATAACCACTGCAGCCAAGAAGAGAGCCTGACGAGCCCAGTTGTAAGTAAGCTATTAAGACTCGACTGTACACCGTGTTCGTGTTTTCCTCCAAAAACAATAAGTCCTGTTGGAGCAGCCTTTCAACGCCTCTCTCTGTCTCTGCTGGCAAAGTTGACCCAGACAACAAAGTAAAGCTAGTTTTCAGCTACGAGCCGACACAGAACCCACCGTATTAGCCAGAGGTCCCTTTACTACGGTTCGGAGCCGCGGACCTTCAGTAACAGTAATAAATCACAGCAATAGTACATTCATGTAGTTGTAAACAGCATGATAATATATTAAGTAATCCAAAGTATTCAGAATACGTTGCTCTCATTGAGTAACGTATTCTGAATACTTTACAGAATACATTTTGGGGCATGTAATCTGTAATCTGTAATGGAATACATTTTAAAAGTAACCTTCCCAACACTGCACACAGAAAAACATAATTACTGTACAGGGACTAAATAACCTCTGATATGATGGCAGGTTTACATATATGTTGGATTTATGCTGATTTCTCTCAGATTTTCTCTCAGATTTGATGAATCTCGCTGATATATGAGTATATTTAGACATAATTTACTGATTGAGACTTAAAAGTAAAATCTGTACAGATAAAGCCAGGTAAGCCAGGCTACCATCAAGCTTATGAATATGTAATGCAATGCCTTACTGGAGGAATTTAGGCTGCTGAATTCTATAATTATATTAAAATGTAGCTGCGTGACTGAGGATTAAAGTTACAGCTCTATTTACAAATGAAGCAGCCGATTACAGCTACATGTCATGGAGGATTTGGACGTGGACAATCACAGTGACTTGAGTTTTCATTCCTGATTTAAAAGGAATGAAGTAAAACATTCCTCTCCACGTCTCCATTGTACTCTTAGCTGACCTGGCACTAGCAATGTTTGTGGCACCAATCCAAGGAGGTGAACCTCTTGAACTTCACTCTTTTTTTGCACTGCTTTGATCTTGTATGCTCTAGGAAATGAATAACCAAAAATTGATTGGTTGTGAGATGAAAATAGAACAGTGAAGGAAAACCTGCACGAGACAAAGTGTGATGTGATCTTATTCTTTTAAAAGCAAGTGTTTCTTTGTTTGCCCCCCCCCCCCCCAGAAGAAACAGGACATTTTGAATTATGCCATGAATCACAAAGCATTGCACTAACATGAATCATGCATATCACAGTGTTTTTCCCGGAGTGAAATACCAAAGGTTTATTTACAAGAACTCCTTCTTTAATCCTTGTTTATTAAGGTTTATTGAGGATAACAGTGTATCAGAGCAGCATTAAAGTAAAAATACAGGGAATAAATGAGCAGTATTTGTTTATATGGCACTATCATCTCTACTACTATCACTATTTTACTCTATCAGACTTATTAAAAACACCACTTTTTTTCTCCATTTATTAATTTTATCAAACTGTATTAGAACTGCTGTTAAGTATCAGTGTTATTTAATATGAGTGTTTATGTGACAGTACACTGAACACGTGTGTTGGCCCCCAACTGCAAACTTTTATTCTAATTTTATATCTGACTTACTGTATAAACCTGTAAAAACTCCTCCAGCCAAATGAATCAATAAATACACAATTAAAAATACAGCTTTTATTGAAAACAAATCTTAGCAAAAGTTTTAATTTGTATTTTTTCCCCTCTCTGTGTTATTTTCTAACTAGTGTAAAACTTGAAGCCGGTTTGTTGATGAGCTTAAAGAACTATATCGTCTGGCGGAAGACTATGCCTGCTTCCGTTTTTTTGAACCCTTTTGTTGCTAAATGTTATTACTATGTGTCTGCTGCGAAAACATTGCTTTCTAATAATGCGCGCGTCTGGTGTGTCGTCGTGCTAAGGCAGAAAGCGCGACCTCTTGCGGTTGAAAGGCGGCGGTGCAGCATCATCGCGGCGGACTAGCGGGACAAAGCACTTGTTCAGAGACCGCTCACTGCGCCTCTGTGCCGGGGACAGACGGCTGCTGCAGACGGAGAAACCACTTCAGCGCTGCTTTCAGATAGAGGTTTACTTTAAACAGAGAGACGCATTTTTCTACGGGCGCTTTAGTTTTCCAAACAGCTTCACACTTTTAAAGGAAGGAGAGTTTTGACAGGAAATAAGGGCGGACACTGGTCAAGTTTCTATCCCCCCCCCCTTCGGCGACCTCAGGTAAGATAACCGTGAGGTGGATAGAGGTAATGTTAATAGCAGACTGTGACTTTTTTTGCCTCTAAGAAGTGAGGTAACTTTCTTTAATGTCTCATAAAGTTGTTCATACTTGCCGCTGTTACAGCGAGTGTCGGATTTACATTCGTTACTTCGACAGGTGGGCTAACGACCCCCGAGAGTCCTGCTAGCTAGCTTACGTACGGTACATAAATCTGTTTAAAACTACCAGAATCCCTGTTGTTCGAAAGAGCGCGAAACCCCCGCCTGTTTTGATTTCACGACGAGTATTTAGTTTGAAGTAAAATAAATCACGGTTAAATCCAAAGTACTTGAAGCATGTAATCGGTTAGACCGCTGTGTTGTGTTGGTGCTTACCTCAGTGATGTATGTACCCAGGTTAGCGCTTATGAATATAAATACATGTGTGTGAAGTTGTGCTTTGGCCATGCAAAATACTGCACACCTTACAGCGCCTTGATCTTATCACCCTTCATATTTAAAGCAGAGCTACTCTAATGGCTGATCCGACTCTTAATGCAACCTTTATTAAGACCGTGTAAGCGTTGTAGACACCAGGGGTCTGTTGCCAACCTCCTGCTTCAGTTTGCCTACTTTTTCCTCAATCAGCTGGTTATTCTGTAAAGTCATTGTTGGGGGTCCGTGTGCCTGTCTTTGTGTCTCAGTCTGGCACGGAGAGGGTTTTAAAACCACCAGGTGAAACACGTCCCTCAAGCTTTTTTCGTGTTAGAGCATTAAAAGAAAGCTGTGATTATTCCCCACAGATTTTATGGTGCAGGAGCTTTGTCAGTGGGTGTTTTTGAGCAGGAAGTCTTGGCTGACTCCCGTGTGAGTGTGCCAGTGGGTCGCAGCCTACATCGGGCAGGGGTCTAATAGTTTTTGACAGATGTACGGCATGTGACTGTATAACTGGAATTCCTTTATGAGCGACGGATGATAGAGACTCTGTGTTGTAGTGGTGCTCAGACTGTGGCTGGTGGGCGTCTGACGTGACCTGACTTCGGTCCAAGCACTGCGCTCTCTGCCCAGCCTCAAAGTGAGCCAGGCAATCCAGTGTTAGACAAACACATGTACTTCTACTGCTGTCGGTGTTGTAGTACTCCTGCTACAGTAGTTACACTGTATCCAGGCCAGTATTGGGAGAAAAGCTTCCCAATAAGTAATCCCCATGTTTTTGTGGGCTATAACAATCATTGTGCTGCAGCCACAAACATCTTTCTTGTTCATGTACAAGCTTTTAATCTGAAGTAGTAGTAGTAGTAGTTTTATTATTTATTTAAAACAGAGTATTTTAAGCATGTAGTGGCTTGTTGGCTGATTTCTTCCTGAGATGACCTGAGGTGCTCTGCTTTTGCTAGTGCAATCAAGTGGAAATTTTAGGGAGAAGCAATTAAAAGTGAGGTAGAAGTCACGCAGTCAGAGCTGAGTGGTGTGGACATACAGAAATGATTTTACTGCTACAATATAGCCTCCATTATTAACATTGCATTAATAATATATCCTACAGCACTGATATTGCATTAAAGATGTTTATTAAAGCTATTGCCACCATATTAACCTTTTTATTACATATAATTATTTTATACACATTGCATGTTTGTGCTCATTCAGAGTTGATGCTCAGTCTATTAAAGAAGGTTTTAAGCTTTGTGAAGACATAGCGCTTCACAATCTATTGTGTAGGTGACTTGGAGCACAGGAGGATTGCGTACACGCTTACAAACACATAATCCTGCCAGGCCAAAGGCCCGAAATTCATTTAGCTTCTAACTGCATTTCAGTTTGCTTGGTAACAGATGACAGAAGACCAGTCAAGAAAGGACAAGCCCTCTAGACCATCTAGGCTTGAAATTTATTGCCATGTATGGCAGGTGTTCTAGAAAGAGGAACTTCTGTGTCTGTTTTTTGCCATCTCAGATGTACCATTTACTGTAATCAATGTATTTGACCTGTAATCGATGCGAGAAGGGGCGTTAACCCCGATGTTATAAAAGCATTTTCAAGTGTATTCATAGGAGGAGACGTTTGCTGATGTGATGCTGCAGACTTCTCCTCCTGCGTTCATTCAAACTCATTGTTTGATTTCACTCTTCTGAGCCTCTGTTGTTTTGTTTCATTGCTCAACATTTATTGAGTTCGGGACAGTGGGCTGCTGTAAAAAGCTAAATTACCGATATAAACAAACAGTAGCAGGAACTAAACGAGCACCCAGCTGAGAATAAAGGACATGCTCATCCACCTGTACCCCCCTCTTTCTGTTTTTCTGTTTTCTGCCTCCGTCCGTGCAGCACAGAGGAGCCCTTGTTTGATCGTCCCGGACACTGCCCCAATTTTCTCTCTCTCTCTCTCTTTTTTTTTTTCTAACTTTGGTTTCATAGCAACACTGTTCCCGTGACGGGCAGCCTTGACTTTTGGCCCTCCTGCTCCTGAAACAAAGACAAGGAGTTATGGAGGGCAGGAGAGAAGCGGGGGAGAGAGTTAAGAGACAGGGCAATTGTCAGGGGGTTGAAGGATAAGGAGGACCGAGGGAGGGTATAATGGGAAGGTGTCTGAGATGGAGGCTCTGAGGCGAGACCTCTTCTTCCATTGTGTTCACCCGAGTCCCATAAAAGAGAGCAAGAGTTATGACACTGTGGGCAGTGCCAGGGACTGTGTCTCTCTCTGTGTGTCTAAACTTCTGAATGACTCGACATCTTAGGCTTTTCCTTCTTTTCTTTTTTTTTTAAAAAATTACCAATAACTAGGGCTGCCACAAACGATTATTTTGATAATCGAATAGTCGCCAATTATTTTTGCGATTAGTTGACTAATCAGATCATCATCCATTGGACGTAAAACGTACAGCTTATTGCACCAGCAGCATCTGCTCTTATATAACTATCATTAGCTTACAGCTCGAAGTGTTTAAGGTCTGTGCTAACTAAAAATAAAGACAAGATGATAGTTTATTAAATTTTAATGAAATTTGCAGATTGTTTCGGTGAAGTTTAATAAACTCCTTGCTATCTAAAATATAACAGGACACCGGAGTAAATTCTCGAGCATCTCACACTTCTGATAATCAGCTGTCTGCTTGATGTTTATTCAGCTGTGTAAAAACTATAACTTTAATCTCAGCCAAACCGATTTACTCAGGAACAAATAAAATACTGAAAAAAGCCAAACAATAACATTTTTAAGTTATCTAAGTGACTTATATATATTTAACCTGAGTAGCGAAAGACAGCGGTGGGTTTGAAAACGATTTGCCAGAGTCCGGTGTTCTCACGGCTCTAGTGAGCCTAGCCCCCGGCTAGCTATCGAGCTAGTGGGTAACAGACGTCTCCGAAAACGTCGGAGCGCTTTTGAAAATATGTGGTGTCTTGATAAACTGAGCAGATATTTGAGGTTTACACAGCAACATTCTCGCCTGAAAATATGCTAAACGTTTATTTTGTGACCCAGAAAGAATAATATTAAAACTAACTAGCTGCCGCCATTGTTGTAAACTGCGCTGGGCTGCGCTATGAATTCTGGGACACAGCTTCTTCTTCTTCGGGGTTTAACGGCAGCTGGCATCCTTGTACATGCAGTGCTGCCCTCTTCTGTTTCAGTCCGTTATTACACTCTTAAATCCTACTACTTATTCCTGTGTCTTTTGTGATCTTACAAAGCTTCAAACGAGGCGTCGACTATTAAATTAGTCGTCGACGATTTTGATAGTCGACGTAATAGTGACTAGTCGACTAATCGTGGCACCCTACCAATAACCCCCCCCCCCCCCCCCCCCCCACCGAAACATCGCAGCACAGAAACTGAGTAAGAAAAATGTCAAACATCGTCTTCCACCAGCTCTGTACGTGTGTCTACATACTGTTTTAAATTAAACTTGAGATTCGGTTACACTTTATTTGTTGAATGATAATGCTAACTAATGAGTTGCAGGTGTAACGCTTTGTTATACTCGTATTTACACCACACACAGAGAGAGCACAGTTTTTAGTAACATAAAGGTAACAGAGGCCTCGAGGTCTTCTGCAGGAAAGCTGTTTACGTGCCTTTCAGTGAAACATGTTGGCCTCCCACTCCCTGTGCAGCTCGGTGTTAGAAGAATGGGGATTGTTATGTCGTAAACTGTGGCCTTGCAAATCTCTGTGTAGCAGAAAAATGTTTTAGCTGGATACTGAGATGTGAAATATTCAAATTGTGGACATTGTGAGGCTAGAGAGACACTTCCACAGCCTGTAAAGAGGCAGAAAGGAAAGTATTGTTGTTTGGATGCTCTCCCTGTCCTGGTACTGACGTCTCCGTAATGATTCTGACTCGGCTGCTTCAGAGACCTCATAACTGCGGCTATTCCTCTCATTTTTTCTCTGTGTGTCTTTTTCTATGTGATCTGTCCAAGAGGTGATTTTCTCAGCCAAACAGAAGGAGAAAATTGGATAAACAAAGCTTAGTTGTGTCATCATAAAACGCACTCCCTTGTAAATGGTAAAACATTTACACTGTTCCCTTGTTTGCTAGTCACACCTAGTTTTCCCGTATCTGTTCATGTAGCGTTGCTCATATCAGTTCAGCTGAAACGCAGCTCAGGACGGCTCCTCCCGCCTGTGCGCCGTACATTTTGATCTCTTTGCTGACGGACTTTTTGTGTGTGTTGTTGTTTCTCTTTACACTTTCAGACGTCTTTGAGCGATGTTTGACAAACAGCATTACGAGAGTCCACCGGTCTACAGTCCCCCTTTCACCCCTCCACCCAACAATGGCTTTGGGCCCGCGGCGAGCTTCCACGGCCCTCAGAGCGACTACAACATGTACCCACCTCCACCGGGCTCCTACTACATGGAGGACAAGCCGCAGCACTTCTACAAATGGCTGTCACCTCCTGGGATCGTCAAAGCCATGATGGTCACAGTCATAGTGCTGTGTTTGGCGATATTCGCCTGTGTGGCTTCCACGCTCATGTGGGATATCCAGTACGGGTACGGCTCGGGAATGGGTTACTACGGTTCTGGGATGGGCTACGGCAGCGGCTACATTGGAGGCAGCTACGGCTCGGGCTACGGTGGTTACGGCGGATACGGAAACTACTACGGCTCCGGCTCCTACATTTCTCCTTACTCGGCCAAAGCTGCTATGATTGCCATGGCAGCCATTAACTTCGTAGGAGCACTGGCCTTCTTCATCGCCAGCTTCTCTAAAACCAACGCAGTCCGCGGCAGAAAGTACTTCCTGGCTGTCTTGATATCCAGCGTTTTGATGGCTGCCCTGCAGGTAAAACTGCTCTTTTTTTATTAACACACACAGAGAGGAGTTCAAGTACTTTGGTGAATAATCTTCTGAAAGCATAATATTCATGTGAAAACTTTATTTATTTGTCTCCTCAGTGTTTGCCAGGTTGTGCTATCATAACTGTAAAATATGGCAAATAATCAGTAAAGCAAAGAACTCTCGACAAATTCAAACTAAACAAGGTACAAAACTAAATAAAAACATCATTGCTGGACAGTTTTAAAGCTGTAAATATATTTTTACTAATTTTCTGGAGATAATAGAAGAGAACCTTCATCTGATGGAGCGAACTCTGACTCTGTGCTTCTGCATCACAGAGGAGACTGAAACATTTCACTTTACTTTAAATACGTCAATTATTTACAAAAGCTAGCATAACATGGTGAATAATGTACCTGAGAGCTTTACACAGCATGCCTCATTCACACAGGTGCTTTCTGTCTAGCGTTCACACACATTTACACTCCGATGGATGCAGAGAGCAACTTGAGGTCAGTATCAAGGATATTTGGCAGCCAGGGATCAAACCACCAACCTTCCAGTTATTCGATGACCCGCTCTGCCTCCTGAGCTACAGCCACCCCAACGTGACCCGAGCTCCCTCATAAACCTCCCGTTTAGGACAAAACCTTTTGTAGTCGTTCTCATCAGCTGTTTGACAAAAATCCCCAACTCCCCTGCCAAAAGAGCTCAACGTTTTCATCATCATGCAGCTAAAATAATTTTAGCTGAAGACATATACTTAGATTGTTGTTGCACAGACAGTAAAGCTTAAAGGGAAATTAATTTACAGTCATCACTGAATCTCTCTCACACACACCATGTTTTCATATCTTTGTGGGGACATCTCATTAACATAATGCTTTCCCTAGCCCCTTACCCTGAGCCTGACCCTGAGCCTGACCCTGAGCCTGACCCTGAGCCTGACCCTGAGCCTGACCCTGAGCCTGACCCTGAGCGTAACCTAACTGTAACCCTGACACGAAAACCACATTTTGAGCCTCAAAAATGTCTTCAGACTCGTGGGGATTTTGGTCCCCACAAAAATATGAATAGAGGGAAACAAACAGATTGTTTAGCTTTAAGTTTGTAATATTGGGCCTGTAGACGGTGTCGTTGTCCACTGCAAACAGCTGATAGTCATTGTGATACTGAGCTCAGTGATGTAATGATATAATAAGTAGAGGTGGGAATCACCATACATCCCACGATACGATATTATCACAATACTTAACACACGATACGATATTATTGCAATTTTTAAAAATATTTTGCGATATTCAGATTCTGTACATAAAGGTAAACTTTATCAATATTCATTTTCTCTAATATCAAAGTCTCACACTCAGTCTTTCTCTCATTTCAGTTTGATTGTTGACAAACTGAACGGTTTGTATTACAGTCTAGTCCAACTTAACTGAATCAACCATCTGGTACAATTATAGCTATTCTGAACTATGCAGTTTATGAAAACTATGCAGCCCCTTCAGCAACTGAAGAATTTGAAAGTAAATTAAAACAAAATATAATTTTACATTAAATAAAAAAGTTTTAAACTTCATTAAAATAAAACATGTCTTAAATTAAAATAAGTAAACTGTCATGTTTATTGCTGCCATAAACAAGTTAAACACATTTGGACAGTGAAGGAATGTCAGGATTCTTGCTCAGAAAAAGGATCAACATGCTCTGAAGTCAGAGCACAAAAACCTTTTTGTAACAAAATATCGATTTCTGCTGTCCCTGTATCCATACATTATTAGCAAACAAAATATCACCATGCTACACAGTATCCATTTTCCCCCCCACCCCTAATAATAAGTCACATGCACAGATGCGTACATGGACAGCAAGCATCTCTGTGAGAGCTCTGCTCTTTCAGGTTAATTCAGGTGGATAGTAAACTGGAACTCCATTAGGATAATAAAGTGTATTTTTTAACATAATCATATCATCATCAGTATTTTCCTGCAAGCTTCCCATCTCACTCCTACGCTGACAGTCAAAACTGGGAACGCCTTTCTTTGTTATGAATAGTATTTAAATTTGGATGTTTTCTAAAACCCTAAATACCAGAAACATAATTTGAAGCCGAATACTTCCACTCTTCACTCTGTTTAACCACTGCATACAGATGTTAATCCAGCACCATTATGTTTATTGAGCTCAGTGCACAGAGCTCGACTCTGGAGCCAGTGTGAAGAGAGAGAGTCTTCATTTTTGTCAGAATCACAGTAGAGTCTGACTTTCTGTGCTGACCTGTTTACTCAAGCTTTCACTGTTGTTTCATTCATTTACTGTTAACATAAATATTTATTTTTTTAAAATGATTCCACTTGATTTAACTATTAAATACATACTTATGAAAGCCAGAGAGCCAGTGAACATTTGTTAGTCCAACGTGGAAGGTGTCTGTCTCCTCCTTGTACTGTAGCCTTTGGACTCACAGTGTGTTCTCCACACATGTGATAAGATTGCTGCTGACTGTTTGCCATCATGTAATCTGATGCTGCTGCCTCTGAAACATCTCTTAATCAGCCCTCAGATGTCACACGTGTCTTTACTCTGACACTAAATATGTTGGTGCACTGTTTGTGTCTTTCAGGGCATCATAAACATCGTCTACATCGTGGGGGTAAACCCCATGGCCCAGAGCTCCTCCAGTATGATGTACAATCCAATGCTCATGATGTGCCAGAATCTTTACCAGACCAGTTACTCGCAGATGGGAGGAGTGGGAGGCTTCCCCATGTACAACCAGTACCTGTACCATTACTGCTTTGTGGACCCACAGGAGGTCTGTAGCTATATTAAATAAAGGATTTGTTTCCAGGATTATTTAGTGATGATGCTGCCTGATGAACCTGTTTATTCTGAAATGGTAAAAAGTCTGTGACAGGTTTTCTTGATTGATTTGTTTTTTAATTATTTCTGTTTATCAACCGTTTAAAAGTGAAAACAGTAACGACTTTAGTTGTTTTCTATTATCTGCTTGTTAAAACCTGTTCAAACGGTGGAGTAAGTGAGATTTCCTTCTCATATTAGTTCTGTGCAGCATTGTGACTCATAATGTTGCTACACATTTGTACTTTTTGTACCAGGATAAACCAACTTTATCTCGGCGCTTATCTCTTTCAAAATGTACTCAGACTCATATTCTTGTCGTTACCAGGGAATTGCAATGGCATGTGGATTCCTGGTTGTCTTCGCCTTGAGTGTTGCTGCTTTCTTCGCTCAGAGGACGAGAGGGAAGATCTGGCGCTACGGCAAACCGAATATTTACTGGGAAGAGCCTCTTGTTGGTGGGAAGGCCTCAGAGGGCAGAGATGTAGAGGACTGGGTAAGAGACAACAGGATGGTGGACACAGTTTAATGAGTTTAAATGGAGGATTTAAAAAACTAAATCGCATTTCCTTCCTGCATTCCTGCATTTCCTTTGCCCCAAACTAGCCTAGAGTCTATGCATGCAGAGCTTGGAGTCAAGTGAGCAGAGTTTAGCCTCAGGTGGAGCACAGCAATCACAGACAGATTTGATTAGACGATGAAACGCTCGACTACAGCAGGGTTTGTTTTGTGTCTTTTGCATAAACGATTAAGCCAACTTGCTTTACCTCTCTGTCACAAATCATGTGATTTGTTGCTAAATGGCAGCGAAGTAGGTGAGCAGGTAAGCTGTCAGTGACGTATTCACCTTGTGTAGATAGTCATCAGTGATAATGACAGGTAGGCGATTGTGGTGACCTGTAAATAGCCAAGCAGAGACTTGCACATGCCCTATTTTAGTTTGATTACCCCTGCTGTTTGTAACATATAACTCGCGTCGAGAGACAGTTGATTGGTGTCGATCGCCAGTTTACTTCTCTCATTTGCTTTTATTGCCTGGCTTTATGAGTTCACAGTCCAAGAGGAGTTTCGTGTGTGATGTTGTGAAGGGTTCAGCAGGGAAACAGTAACGCTAAACTCAGTGTTTCCTCTGACTGAGTCACTTTGTTCAGGGTCAGGATGATAGCAATCGGTGATTGTTTGCAAATGGCCTACAACCTGGTTTCACTCTGAATAATCATTAACCACCCGAGGAGACGGTAAGCAGGCAGGTGGTTTCTAGAGAGCCTGCCGCTGTGTTTTTCTAAAAGTCCACAACCTTTCAGTCATGCAGGACCAGGCACTGAAACGTGGGCCGATAGTGAATGAAAGCATCAAGAGCGCCGTGTAAGAGATTTAATTATAGTTCCTAACCAGCCGTAACAGGATAGTCTGATGAATTAAGGATGCAGAGAAACGTGCGCTTTTATCTAAGAAATGTTTTCAGTCACGTAATGTACTGCAGGCTTCCGGCACAGCACCTCATCACACTAATGGTCTTTATTTCCTGTTCCCATCTAGTGTTTGTTCAAACATCATCCGCTCGAATGTCAGAAACAGATAAATATACAAATGTGGCGCATAGCAGATACATGCCAACTACAAAAGAAAGAAACAGATTAATTATGATGTTAATGATTAAACAGCACACAGTGGTTCACACTGTTGCCTCATAGCGAGAAGGTCCTGGGTTCAGTTCCACCATCAGGTCTTTCTGTGTGGAGTTTGCATGTTCTCCGGTGTATCCTCCCTCTCGCCTGCTACATAGACTGCTACATTCTTGCCTAATATCATTTGATTACACTGGTGTGTCGAAGGACGCTGGGAGTCACAGTGTATCTCTTGCAAAGATACCTGAAGTTCCACCAAACAGACGTGTTGCACTGGTGAGTGATATAGAGCCGTTTGTTGTTGAGACAGCTCGTCGTTCTCGAGAGTGTAACATAGCACGCAGAGGTGTACAGGCAGAGTGAATGAGATGAGCCCACAGTGACTCGCACTGCTGCCTAATAATGGAGCACAGTGACGTCATCGAGCTCGTTGCAGGAGCAGCGATGAAGTCTCTTCACTGGAACAAATTTCTCCGGGAAGTCAAAACACCAAAGTATGTTTTTAGTCACAGAAGAGTTTGTACAGTAAGATGAATGTTAGAGGATTTAATGATCAGTGGGAGCAGATAATTATAAGTTTACAACATGTATGATCTGTAGTCTGTGCGTCAAACTTCCTGCATGAAGACTGCGCTCTATATGAAGCAGCCAGCGTGTGCCAGTGTCTTTCTCCTGCCCTTACGTTCCTTATATTACTATCATTATAATGATGACAGCCAGTCACATTCACACTGCAGGCTTTTTTATTACTTTGTTGACACACTACCTGTGTCTCTGCCACAGAATGAGTCATCAGCCTCGTTTGGCTCCTTTAAGCACCAGGCGAGTGACAGTCTAAGGCTGTGGTCGGTCTGAGATTGGACCCGTCTCTGTTGTTGAGCTCAGGGAGGCCTGGCTCGCTCTGATGACCTCACACACAAGCTGCATTCAGCTCGCCCGAGGTGGTGCGCTGCATTGTGTCTGCTGCATGAGGTCATCAGAGTCGGTTCCTGCAGGGCTGTCTGCAGCATCCTGAGCTGCTTCACAGTTAGAACATGTTCTCACAGGACATTAAGCAGCGTGAACTCAACATAAGAATGAGAAAATATTGGTGAGAGGTGGAGAGCAAAGAATCGGTTACTCTTCCACATTATCACCTCGTGTCTGAGTAGTTAACTCTCTGATTAGTCACTGCTCTAACAAGTTTCTGTAAAGACCATCATCTCTGCTTAATTACCTCAAATAAAAAGTTCCTTAAAGTTATGCAAGCCGACCTTTCCCGGCTGACACAGACACATCTCCTGATTTTCTGCTTTTAACGGAGACTTGAGCCTTAAGAGTCTCCATCAAGACTCTGCTTCTTTGTCTATGCCCCCTAATTCCTTCCTTTGTTGACATGCACTTATGCCTCATTTATACTGCTGCTCCATGGGTCACCGCCTCCTCATCAACATCCAACATTGCCTGCGAGACATTTTTTTAATCTTCCTGTCAATCTTTGCCTCCTGGCTTTGCTTCAGCAGGCCCAGCACTCTCAGACATTCTTACCGTGCTCGCGCTCACAGACGCTGTGCTTCTCACTGAGAGGACATTGTTGAGATTCCTCCAACAGGATTCTCCTGCAGCTGCATGAAGCCCTGCTCGCCCCCACCCAAGCGCTCCACCCAGTGTGATTATTGTTTTTTAGGGGCAAGGCTGATGTTTAGCTCTCAGGAATTTAGCGACGTACCACCTAGAGAGCGGAAAACCTGGTCGATGTTATCACAGGAGTAGAGCTGTGTACGGTGGTTGGTTAGTAAACCCTCAGAGCGAGGTAGTAGAGATAGTAGAGATAGTAGAGCGCGTTTCAAGGCTGCTGCTTTGTTTGCAGGTCTAATCATTGATACACTTAGTGGATTAAACACTGACCGGCCCTGAGGCCTTCACTGTGAGGAAAGCCGTCACGCTGTCACCTGACCTCACAGGAAGGACTTGGAAATGCAGGGAAACGTTTCGACTCCTTTTGTTTAACGACAGACAGGAAGGGCAGATCCGTTCCAGGTGTCCGTGAAGACGTGAGAGAGTAGAAAGAAGTGAAGCATTGCTGTGTGTGTCATTCACTGCTTTAAGATTTAAGGATCTGAAACAGGCGTGCAGTAAAACAAACATTTTATTGCAGTCTGAAAGAATTGGTTTATTTTTGGCTTAGTTTTGATTCATAATTCACCTCCTGTAGCTCTCCTTTGTTTTTGCTCTCCTGAGCTTTCCGTGCACTGCGAGCCGAGCTGCTCAGTGTGGAGTTGGATTGCAAAGTGCAATTTTATGCCTGACTGCTCACTCAGACTTAAAGTACTAATTACTAAACTTTTATCTCTTTGTCTTTGTCTTTAAAAGCCATCATTGAAGCCAACGCTTTCCTTTATCACTTCCTACTTTAGTATATTTCACTGCTTCAAAACTTTACTAAGTAGAACTAGTAAATATTATGAATGACACATTCCCAGTAGATGGTTTTGGTGTACCCGATGTGTTAGAGGAGAAACGAGGCCGTGTGCTGGTCTGGACTTTGAGTGCTTCAGCTGTTTGTTTGCATCTGCTGAACTTGCTCTCTCTGCTTTTTCCGTCCTGCTGAAGGTGAACAATGTGGAGGAAAGCCGGAGTGTTCAGGATGCCCCGACCCTGCTGGTGTCAGAGAAGGCAGGCGGGCCGCTTAACGCCTCAGTTAACAGCGTCGTCTCCTACTCCCCACCCAAGGTGGAGAGCAGCTCCTACAATGACGATGCGTACGACAACAACGAGTAGGTGGTTCACTTTTCTTTGAGTACTTATCTCAACACCGTGAGCTCGCAAATATTTGTCTGGCATGTAGAGTATATACTCTGTGTTATTATTATTGTAGATTGTTATTCTTTTCTTCGTGCTTCCTGATTTGTGTCACTTCAGTCAGCTGTGTGAGGTCAGAATAAGAACACACACTTTACCCTGAGCTCAGGACTTATCATTGAACATATTTATTGTATCAGAGGAAGAGAAAAGAAAGAGATTGTTACAAAATATCTTTGCCACAGATTCTTTGGCTCAATGATGCAGAATTAATCTGTTTATAATTATATATATTTTTTTTTTTTTTGGGGGGGGGTCCTCTGACAGAAAGCAAAGCCCACTTTAGAGCACATGGCTCACCCAACCATGTTAAAATCTACAAAAACATATTGCACTGCCCACAACACAGATCCGTGTGTGTGAGTGCTTGTTGGATTAATTTTCCCTTTTGTAAAAATTTCATGTTGTTTGAATTCTCTGAGGACGTCAGCAGGATATTTGCATTTCTGAAGCACCTTGTTTTTTTGCAGTGTTTGGATACAAGCTGCGTCACAAACACTTCCTTCTGTCTTTATCTATATATATATGACTGTGCTGTTAACAGCACAAAGATTTATACACACACTTTACGCTGAGTCGATGTGGTTCAGATTTTCCTCACAAGGCAAACAGAACCTGTGTTTGATAAGCAGCAGAGATGCAATGTGCACAGTTGTTTTTTTAGGAGCTTGTAATATCTGTGCCATTGGATTTGGATTCCTCCACAAATCCCCACAAACCCACAGAATTGACTGTGTCTCTCGTTCTCATTATTAAAGAGCTGTAGCTGCTTCCTGGTCACTGCGAGCCTCCATACGGCACAGAGTCAGATTGTAGATATGAGCAGCAATAATCATAAATGGGTTAGTAAAGGTCTACCTTTGCCTTCCTCCATATGGCGTCTGCCCGGGGCATTTAGGAGCACTCTTTTATTATTTTGATTATAATGTCGTTAGAGCTTTTTATCTTTGGTTAAATATTTTTAAAATGTTCGACTACACCTTTCTGTGAAAACTAAAAAAGTTAAAGGAAGCTGAGGGAAAAGGAAACAGGGTGGCAGCACACATGATCGTCTTTTTTGCAGTGACTCTGGGTCATATTGCACGATGAAAACAATCTGCTTTTTTAAATCTTAGCCTCATAATGCAAAGCCCCCTCCCCAAATCCCTTTTACATGTAATTCCAGTCTAGCTGCATAATGTAAGAAAGTAGTATCGATCATTAAATCAGAGATTAACATGGAAAAACTCTGCTGACGTTATCGATTGGTTTTGTCTGTTTCGTGTGCTCTGCAGCGTCAAGCACGTTATGGTTTAAATGCTGCTGATCTTTTCCATGTGTGGGATGATGTTTGTCATTACTGTTTCCCAAACTGATGAAAAACACAAATGCAAAAATCTCTTTGGTGAAAAACAAAAGGCTCGGAGCTCTAAGCTCTTCTAAACTTATAATCATTACCCCCTCGGGGGGGTAAGCCTGTGAAAGAAGAAGCCGCGTTCTCATGTCTTTTTTCTGCAGGTACTCTGAACGGACAAACAGCCGACCATCGGAAATGTTCTTCCACAGCGGGGGGACCAGCTCGAGCCCCTCAGAAGAGACGGGCGGAGGCCGCAAACCCTCCGCAAACAGGGGCAAGAGGCGCAGACGTAACCCAGAACTGGACGAGTCTCAGTATGAGACGGAGTACACCACGGGAGGAGAGACGGGCAATGAACTGGATGCAGAAGAATTGGAGAGGTGAGAAATAATCTTCTACTTTATCTGTGAGCTGCTCACTCACAGTCTGGATTAGAGAAGAAAATGTCATTAGGCAAAAAAGTCAGGATGGGGATTGCAGTCGAATGCTGTCGTGCCCTCGGGACCTGACCTATATTCTCTGACACGACTTAATTCCTAAGCTCAGAAGACCATGCACAGTACCTTCATTTACGGAAAGTGCAGGGAGAACATCTCTTGATTTGAAACATGTACGTTTAAAACGGTAAAGTTACAGACACTGAAAGGACGAGAGGCCGCGGCGTTTCCCTCGTTCTGTCCAGGAGAGCAGTTAATCCTCTAAAGCATGCCGCCTCACATGAGCTGTACTCGGGAATAATTAGAGAAGTGGGACAAAGGTACAAGGTCCATTATAGAGACAGGATATTTACACTGTGCATGGTTACATTTATTCACACTTTCAGTATCCCAGAGCGAGACATTTAAAGTTGAACTCGCCACAGCTGAACTTTCACAGTGTTTCTGTGCTGAAGGAATATCAGTCATTCTTTTATGCTGGCTTTGATCACTTGGCCTGGACGCTGAGCAGCAGCTCACCTTTTGCATGAAAGAAAGGGCGTAAGCACTTTACACCTTTATGGGCCTTAGGGCTGCCACAAACGATTATTTTGATAGTCGACTAGTCACCGATTATTTTTGCGATTAGTCGACTAATCAGATCATCATCCATTGTACGTAAAACGTACAGCTTATTGCACCAGCAGCATCTGCTCTTATATAACTATCATTAGCTTACAGCTTTAAGTGTTTAAGGTATGTGCTAACTAAAAATAAAGACAAGATGATAGTTTATTAAATTTTAATAAAATTTGCAGATTGTTTCGGTGAAGTTTAATAAACTCCTTGCTATCTAAAATATAACAGGACACCGGAGTAAATTCTCGAGCATCTCACACTTCTGATAATCAGCTGTCTGCTTGACGTTTATTCAGCTGTGTAAAAACTATAACTTTAATCTCAGCCAAACCGATTTACTCAGGAACAAAATAAATACTAAAAAAAGGCCAAACAATAACATTTTAAGTTATCTAAGTGACTTATATATATTTAACCTGAGTAGCGAAAGACAGCGGTGGGTTTGAAAACGATTTGCCGGGAGTCCGGTGTTCTCACGGCTCTAGTTAGCCTAGCCCCCGGCTAGCTATCGAGCTAGTGGGTAACAGACGTCTCCAAAAACGTCGGAGCGCTTTTGAAAATATGTGGTGTCTTGATAAACTGAGCAGATATTTGAGGTTTACACAGCTACATTCTCGCCTGAAAATATGTTAAACGTTTATTTTGTGACCCAGAAAGAATAATAAGAGTAATATTAAAACTAACTAGCTGCCGCCATTGTTGGAAACTGAGCTGGGCTGCGCTATGAATTCTGGGACACAGCTTCTTCTTCTTCGGGGTTTAACGGCAGCTGGCATCCTTGTACATGCAGTGCTGCCATCTTCTGTTTCAGTCCGTTATTACACTCTTAAATCCTACTACTTATTCCTGCGTCTTTTGTGATCTTACAAAGCTTCAAACGACGCGTCGACTATTAAATCAGTCGTCGACGTAATCGTGACTAGTCGACTAATCGTGGCAGCCCTAATTGGCCTCCTCATACTGGCTCTGTTTCAGGATCCAGTTTAAAATGTCAGCACTTGTCTTAATGGTTTGGCGCCACCTTATTAAACTATCACACACTGAGGTCTGTGAGCCAGCTGCTCTTGGATATTCCTAGATCCAGATTCAGTTCTAGTTGAGCTGGATTTTATTACAGAAAAAGCTTTTTTTTTTTACTTAGTTTTATTTAATGATTTTTAGCGTATATTTGCAGTTGATTTGGTGACTGTTATTATGGTGCATATGCTTATAAGCTGGTTGTTTTAAATGTGCTGTAGAAGTAAACGTTTACTTGACTGATAGAGTTGATAACTCTGCATTTTGACTGGTCGAGATTTATTTGCGATGCTGATGTTTGTCTTTCTTTCCTTTGCTGTCTCTCCATCATTTATTCCTCTGCACCACCTGCCTCCCTTCATTCTTTTCCTCCAGCGTGTACCCAGAGATAACATCGGATGATCAGCGACACGATTATAAGAGAGAGTTTGACGCCGACCTTCGGGAGTACAAGCGGCTGTGTGCTGAGATGGACGACATTAACGACCGGTTGAACAAGCTCAGCCGGCAGCTGGACACGCTGGACGACACCTCAGCCAAATACCAGGTGAGATGAAACCTCTCCTCAGAAAGTCACGACACGGCTGAGCTTGGACACGGAAAGGAAACTAAAGCAGGATCATAGAGAAGCTTCCCCTCAGTGGAACTCATTTCACATAATAAATACGATCCTGGACCTGCAAAGACGACAAAACAAACATTTACATTTGTTCTATATTTGATGTATTTATTGTGTTTGTCACTTAAAAAACTGCGATGATAAAGTCCGCCTTGGTACCTACTCGGATCGACTCGCCACAGTTTTCAGGGTTTTCCATCAGGTCATCGTACCTGCGACCCGAGCAGGTACTAAAATGTGATGTCGTCAGACTGCACGCCACTGATTGGCTGGTCAGTGGCGTTATTCGCGGAGTCACGAGTTGCGTTCCCCAAGCGTGACAAGGAGCCACACAGACTAACCTGCAGTTTATATCGTCGCCTCAACGTTCGTGGCGCATACTAATTACGCAGCAAGACACTTGGATGCGTTGCTATAACAACGATCACGCCAAGGTTATTATCGTTAACGAAAACTAACGAAATAACAAAAACTAGAAGTGAAAAAACATTTTCGTTAACGGAAATAAAAATAAAAACAAAAAAAGGAAAACTAACTAAAACTATAATGAGTGTTCACAAAACTAACTAAAATTAACTGAATTTATAGCAAAAATGTGTTTAGTTTTCATTGATGTGTGCGTGTCATACAATAGTCAAGGGTGAAAATGAAGTTTAGCTTCCAGATTGTTTTCTTGCTGTGTCTCATTATGCCAGCAGGTGGCAGCACGTTAGTCGAGTCGTCTGTGTTGCTGCTCCGTCCACGCGCAGAATCATGTCAGGAAAAGTCGGGAGCCAGAGTCCAATTTGGGATTACTTTGAATATGACTGTGTTTTGGATAAAGCAAGTGTCTTGTAGTGGAAACAGACAAATTATGAGGGACATTTCTAAAGGGAAAAAATCCCACAAACCTTAAAGTGCACTTGAAAAGCTCACACAAGAAGGCTAACCTAGCTTAGCTTGAGAAGGTAAGGGAGCACACTCAACCCTCATCCCCAGAAAACAGAAGCTAACCCCAGGCAAGGCAGCGTGATGCATCCCGAGACAACAGGACGGGGATATCTACACAACTGTGTGAGTCAATTACCTTCAAAAAGTTTATCAATTCACTTGAACCAAAATTACGAACACCCGGTGCTGCGAGAGTTAATAGTCTCATTGGGGCCAAGATATACATTTTATAGTTGCCTGGTATCAATGGTTGTTCATCTGCCTTTATTTATTTAAAGAACCCATAGGTGGGAATGTGAGTTGTCTGTCTCTGCGTGTTAGCCCTGCGACAGACAGGCGACCTGTCCAGGGTGCAGTATGGTAGCTGGAATAGCAACATACCCAAGGATGAGCAGAATGACTGATATGATGAAACTGGGATTTTGTTACACTTAATTATTGCAAACACAACTAAAACTATAACTGAAACTAATCAAAACTAAACTGAAACTAAGGATTTTCAAAAAAATAAAAACTAAACTAAACTAGCAAACAATTGGTAAAAACTAATTAAAACTGATATAAAATTGAAAATCTGAAGTCAAAACTAAATAAAAATAAAAACTAATGAAAATTGCAAAACTATTAAAACCCTGGATGACGTACATTAGGTGGTTTTCAGTTGTAATGGAAAACCAGTCGATCATCTATATTAAGCTCCTAGAGTCACACGCAGGAGCCTTTTCCATCATTACTCGTTGGCTTTTAGAAGCTGATCGGTCCCTCGCTGTTATAAACATACTAACGTTTCTGAGAATTGTTACAGGGAGTTATGCTAATATCAGAGTTTTCCATTAACTGTCAGTTTTTGTAAGGTTCATTTCTCGGATCACAACTCAAACATGTCTGACTTTGTAGTCTCTCGACTTTGACCTGGTAACCGATCCGTCGATGCTGCGCGACTTGGCCTTTATCGAGGGTGAAGAGTGACTCAGAGCCACTGTGTTAAAAAAGTCATTGCTTATTAAGCTCTCTGTGCATAAAAGACACAAAATGTGAGCTTTAATGTTTTCTTTGTGCATGACGATCACACCAAACCTTATAACCTCTGTGTTATTCCCCAGATTGTAGCTGAGGAATATAACCAGCTGAAGGACCTGAAGCAGGTGAGGAGACATATCAGACATTTTTTTATTAACTCACCTAAAACAAACATTATTTATTATTATTAAAGACCTTTGACCCAAAGCTGTGTGGAGTTTTTGTTTTAACTGGCTTTTCTGTGCTGCGTCTGCAGACGTCCGACTACCAGGCTAAGAAGACAGCGTGCCGTCAGCTGAGACACAAACTGTTCCACATCAAACGCATGGTGAAGGACTATGACAAGAACCACTGAGGAGCACCCACTCGCCCCACAGCACATGATACACTCCAACATGCCACAAAGACTCTGCTGAGACCAAAGTTAAAGGACACACTCACGCTCACGCACACACGGGGAACACGCTGCAAGTTTAATGATCTACTGTAAACAAATAATCGCTGATTTTGGGAGAGAATGAGGGGAGGAGCCTCCGGCCTGTTCAGCCTCAGTGCTTGCAGGGTACGGCTACTGCTGAGGATCAAAGGCTGCGGTTGGAGAGAGGCGGTTTGAAGGTCATTTAATAATTAGTCGCCCGAGGTAACGCTTCGCTCGCTTTTCTGCGCTTGCTCTCCGATAGGCGACTTTTCTTTGTTTTGTCCTCCACAGATAAGAGTCGGTGATGTTGTAGGCGAGCAAACACTCGCCTACAACACGTCAGCCTGTTGTAGCGAGCCTACGTCAGCCTCTGTGTGGCCGACGAACATTAGCCGAGGGTTTCTCACGTCGGCGTTCGTAACGACCTTAAATGTGGCTGAACTTAACAGCTTTCTTTTACCGTTTTTTTGCTTTTGTCGACACTGAGATTTTTATATTTTTTTACAGATGTTGTGACACCAAAACTGGCCAACAGGCTGTGTGTGGCAGTGTTGTATTGTGCGTTCTTTTAACGAGTCGTGCTCTTCGTATATATATATCAGAACAAATTTACAGTTGGTCTCTAAAACCTCGAGATTCATTCGTGCTTGTACATACTGTAGGCTCATAGTTGTGTGTTTAAACTATGCAAATTAGTCAAATTAACCACAGTGTCTATGTTTTCATCACACTCCTGAAAAACCCGCCTCGCCGTTTCTGTCGATAAGCTGAACTCATTTGATTCTTTGCCAATGAAAACGAGCTTTAATCCTCAGCGTTTGTGAAAATCTACTGTACACCTTAAATTCACGTAGACTCGCTTGTGATTCGTCTTGCATTTGTATTTTTATGAAGAACATTGTTGTCATTTTAAAAACCATTTGCGAGCCATTTATTTTTGTAAGAATTTATTTTCTTTGACGCTATTATAAAAAGACCATTTTTGTAACTGTGTACCTCCATAAATGATGTTGTCTAAAAAGTATTGAATTTAGTGAATAATAAACATTTCTAATTCTCTATTTGCTCTGGAGTGCATGTGCAGCGAGTCCCCAGCAGGGGGAGCAGGAGCGCTGCTGATGCAGCAGTGAGACTAATGTGAGCTAATACTGCCCTCTGGTGGTGCGTTTCTGTACTTCATGCACTTTCCTGCTTCTGGTTTTAGTCAGATTTTTATTTCTGTTTCAAACTTTTCTCCACCTCTCTGCCGCCGGCTGGAAATCAGCTTCTGGACAAATCCCGATTGATCCTAATCCGTTCCTATCATAAAGATTGGCTGTTGATCATCAACAATCCTTCAGTTTCAATACTTTTGCCTTATGAAACGGCGCTCCAGCATGCTGGAAATTGCTTAGGCTACGTTCACACTGCAGGTCTTAATGCTCAATTCTGATTTGATCAAATCTGATTTTTTTTGTCTGCTCGTTCACACTACAAATAAAATGTGACAGCAAACGCGCTCTAGTGTGAACGCTCAAAGCGGCCGCATACAGAAAAGAAGACGTCAAACACAACGCGCTCTGTTTAGACCCAGACCAACAGTATTGTGTGATTGTTTCTGACTTTACATTTCCCAATTTTGCTTTAAAATATAAAGTTATTTTATTTACATATGTCCTAATAATGATCCTTATTGCTGTTTTAGAGGAGCGCTGCTTCAAAGGATAGTTGCAGATTTCTGTCAGAATCTGCAGATTATGCAGCACAAATAAAATGTTCACGTTTCTCCAACGTTGTCTTCCCAACAGTTTCACTGGATGGCCAGGAAGCGTTCACGATGTCTTCTCCGGCGCTGATAATTAGCGTCTGTCTTGTGTCAGTGACATAAAAGATGGATTTAATGTGACATGACCATCAAACAGCAGCTTTCTAAAACATCGGATATGTATCGGCTTCAGTACCACATACGAAAGTGACCCAGGTCGGATTTGAAAATATTGGATTTGTGTCGTTCACACTGTCACACTATGATCAGATATGAGTCGCAGAGGGTCAAAAAAGTCGGATTTGATGCGTTTTCACCTGCAGTGTGAACGTAGCCTTAGACTGTCTCCGTTTTAAAGGAGGATGTTTTTAGTCCCTAATAAGCAACTGGAGCGTACAGGCTTGGAGGACTGATAAGACTGGAATAGATCACTTATCACTCAGGCTTTGGCCCACTGGCTGATATCCAGCTTGGGCCAACACTGTAAATACTGACTCTTGTCTTGTGACTCTGCACACGATCACAGGAAGATGTAAGACTGAAGCGACAATGGACACAAAGTCTGGTCATGGCTGCACATTGTAACGTTTGTCACCAGAGCAACTATGCACTCGTCACCAACACTACTAAGGTTTGTGTTGCCACTTCCACTCACATAATTCTGTTTGTGTAGCAGTCAAGTGTGAAACGAGTTGGCCTGCGGGGCTCTGATGAGGTCACCGACACAACCCCTTCAGCTGCATTAGCCCATGCAAATCTGCACATGCTCTGTTCAGGCTGCAGGTATCAGTTATTTCCATCACACATCTGTCTTCAGCAGTTCATTTAAACCTGTCATGAGCAGCTGAATGAGTTTTATTGCCTCCAACAACCAGTCACGGCTGTATTGTTTCACCTTTCTACACGTTGGTGTGAAATGTGGTCGTAATTAGTGCACAAATCAGAGACCGAATGAGGAGTCGCCAAGAATGAGGGACGAGCTCATCACTTAGTCCAAGTTTGTTTTCTGAGAGAAACCCCACCTCCTCCACCCCTGCATGTAAACGTGCCTGACACAGTAGTTCCCGGTGGTCTCTTCAAACATGTTACACATGAAGTTATTCGTCACGTCTGAAAGAAAACGCACCACTCAAAATAACGTATACGTTTATTTCCAATGCAAAAATAACGCGCGGGCGTCTTTTGCACGTTCCAGTTTTGCCGCAGTCACACAAAGATGATTCTTTTAAACGTAAAGCTACACAATCAAATCACTGGAGTTTACATCGAAGCGGTGAAGTCGTCTGACGGCGCGAGGGATCGTGGCCTCGCTCGCCTTTTTTTTAAACGACATAACTGGAAATGTAAAAAGAACAGAAACGATCACCGACTCGTCGTCTTACTTCAGTTTGGCAAAACAAACATCACAATGAGCTGCAGGTCGTCGCGCTAACACACCAATAACAAAGTACCTCTCACGTCAGAGCGCCGTTCACAATCATCTCGACACAAAATAATAACTCAAACCACATCTATCACAAAAGCACAGAATAATCAGCAAAGCGGGCGTCACCTGATTCAGTGTAGCTAAATGATCTCAAACGATTAAAGTCACATGAAACTTAACATTTTAATCTCTATTTTTGGCTAAGACCTGCCCGCTGGGTCTTGTCTGCTTACAGTGGTAGCAGCGCCTTGATCCCTTTGTAAATATCTTTAACACACATACTTCTCTGTACAATCTCCATCTGTCACCGATGTACAAAACATGAGGTAATAACGTCCGACTGGGATGCGACGTCCCGAGGAGCCCGGCTGTGTTTAAGTACATTCGCTTGATTTCTAACGGCAGCTTCTGCAGCGCCGTGTAACGCACTAAAAGGAAACAGTTCAACATTTTCTGCTGATAAATGGTCGAGGAGGTCGGCGCCGCTCTCGTGGCCGTTTGAGGCTTCAGCTGCCGGCTTTAAGCTCAGAATAGAGACGAGAAAAGAAGATCGTTGGAACCTCCCAGCACCTCGTAAAGGGGCTAAAAAAGCTTGTTGTGCTGTCTGCTGGATTTGGTACCTTTGCACAGAGCGAGCTGAAGCTGCTCAGCTTCAGTCCTGAGTGTTTACTTTGATCTGTGTTGAACAGCATACGAAACAGGTGTCGTATATACATCTGAGATGCAGCCTCCTCTGTGTTGAAGCGCTGCTTGTCTTCACAAATGCTTCGTCTGGCAGCAAAGTCTCTTACTTCAGCACAAAACGTCACACAGCTTGCGTGCGACCTGCACGCCGCGTCCCGGCCACAGCAGCGTACAGCAAGTGGCGCTGCTATGGCTTCGTTCAGAGCGCACTCTGTTTTCAAGTCACACTGGGGGCGATGGGGGAGGAGGTAGTGCCGGCACGTGGCCTCGCGGTAAGCAGTTTTACCGGAATGAGGGCGAGAGAGGTCTGCTGCAAACGTTCGAGACGATCAAACTTTCTTTTCCCTGAAAGCAGCTTTGGTGTCATATCGGGCAAACTTTGCAGAGCTAACGAGAGGAAAAAGCGACCGAGCTCTGAGTCATCTCAGTGCGATCTCACTCCGGAGCTGGCTTTACTGTCCCGGAGCGTAGGGCCAGCTGATGGAGCTCCCCGATAGCTGCATGTCTCGGATCAGCGTCTCGATCGGCGTCTTGCCCACCAGCCGCATGAAGAAGAGCTGGGAGATGAGGCTAGCCGGGACGGCGCGCAGTGCCGGGAGGCGCAGCAGCAGGCGGCCGAAGCGCTGAGGCTGGTTGGGGTACTGCAACCTCTCGTACTCCGTCAGGGCGACCTGAGCCTTTTCCTGCAGGGACTCCACGTGAGCCGGGTCTGTCAGACCACAAGCGTCTAAAGGCAGAAAAACAGAGGCTGTATCATCACCTGATGAAGTGCAAAATGTTCTGCTTGCTTTTTGTCTGAAAGTGTGTGAACCAACTTTAAAAATAGACGTTTCTGCTACAGATTGTGTAAAACATTCACTTCTGTGTTACTTGTTTACATTTTCCAAAGCTTTCGATTGGACCAGATTGGAATCTTTTGGTGGGCCGATCGTGGTCCCTGGACCTTATGTTTGGCACCGCTGTTTTAAAGTCTTCTGTAAACAAACCTCAGAGATCTGAACTTCATTTTGGCCAGTTTGACATTTGTTTGTGTTTATTTATCATTCTTACACTTTACTACGGTGTAACCCGGAGTAAAATCCTGCACTTATTTCCTGCCATTGAACGCATCGCAGGTACATGACTCCAACCACATGACTTTGCTCAGCCAATCAGATGGCATGTGGGTCATGGTAAGCCTGTCCCGGCTTCCTCCTGTCAGATGCCTGGAGGCGAGCCAGGTGACAGAGCTGTTGCAGGTTTGTGTTGGCAAACACTTGCTTTTCCCGTTTTAAAGCATTTCTTTTAACACCCACTAACTTATGCAACTTAGATGCTGATTACTGTGAGCCAGAGCCGTAGTGTTGTTGTGCACTGAACAGAACGGAAGTGGTGAGTTTGAACTTTTAATTGACTGTTTTGCTACCAGCTGACGCTAATTGGTTGCTGCTGGTCCAAACAATTTGATTTTGATTTGACCGATATTTCTTGAATAAAAAACGTTGTGAAGCTATATAGTATGTATATAGCAGTTGAAATGTTTCAGTTAAATTGGTTAAGTATACTGTTTTTTCATTTACTTATAAATTGTGTACACAGGAACAAGAATAACTTAATGTTTTTAGCTTAATTGGCTGACATTTTTGTATTCTTGTGATTTCTTTTTGGCCTTGTTTATTTGATGCAGGCCAGGTGAACCTTTTCGGGTATGAAAAAGGATGGCGAGCCAATGAACGGCTAGGAGCAGGACTTATTCTGCAATTGAAGCTTCCACTGGTTGGGTAGGAAGCTATCAAAGACGACGCTCTGTCCCCATTTTCCAAATACACTGATTTCCACACATACACACCATTCCCCCCATTTCTGGACAATAGCGCTTGGACATCTCTCATGGACATTCAGTGTGCATCAGTGTTTTTAATGTTAACATGTGTTGTTTATGGGGAACTGTTTTCTATATTGCTTGGTATAAGCCAGAAGAATTTGCTTAGTTGTCTTTGTGCACCCCCACTGGGTTTTTGATTAATTGAATAGCTGCAGCAGGAGTGATTATTTAAGTTTTCCTTTTCTTTTCTTGTTATTTTTCTTTGGGGTTTGGTTAAATACATGGTACCTGCAAAAGCATTTTGTGTTGTGTGTATTTATTAATTACTGCCCATCAGCTCCAGTAGCATTCCTAAATCTTCTGATTAATAATAACCATAATATTTCACTCAATACCTAGCCTGTATTAATTCATTGGCGCTTCATCAGTGTTACTGCTGAGTAACAGGATATCTGTGGTTTGGACTACTTGATGATGTCAGAGGTCAAATCAAAGCGTCTCCCTGAGACGGCGGTGATTTTATTTCTGGGAAACGTGTGACGCCTCCGACGGCTTTGTTTTGGTTCTCTGTGACCAAACCGTGGGATCAGTTTACAGTAAAGAGATCGCGCCGCCCTCGAAAGAAGAAGATCCGACTTACCAGGAGAAAACAGCGCGATGGCTTTGAGGCAGCTGTACTCGGCCGAGTCCACCTGAAGCCTGTTCAGCTTTTCCACCTGGTCCTGGAAAATCCTGACCTGATCCATGAAGGACACGACGCGCTCGGCGGACATGGGAGACGAGTGAAAGCCGGCCGCTGCCAGCAGAGGCGCCATGTGCAGCGGGAGAGCAGACTGAGCCGCGTTAAGGATGAACAGCTCGCTCCAGCTCAGTCTCAGCAGCGCCACCTGTGGAGCGAAAGGGTCACTGTGAGCCACGAGTGTCTGTTGCTCAGTTTGACTGCAAGTCACCGCGCTTTACACCTGACCTGCTCTGAAACCGGGAGCTCCGGGAAGTACGGGATGTTTCTGGCCCACTCGATGGTGCTGAAGAGGAGACGGGCTGCCAGCTCGCAGATGCTGTCGATGCCCATGACGGAGGCGCCGCTCGCCGATGCCTGCATCTGTGCCTGGCCGTACGGCGCCCCGTAGCGGCTCGGGGGATACGGCTCGGCCCGCAGGAGCTGGGAGATGAGCTCAGACACCGGCTGGCCGTTGAAGTAGTCCGCCCCAATGTGACCTGGACCCACACCCGCGATCCCACCCGCCAGGGAGTTGGGGCTGATACCTGAGTGCGATGGAGGGATGCGACCCCGCTGGACGGCTGCAGAGAGAGAAAACCACTGAAAAGCTTCAGCTCAGAGAGCGAGTGACACGCTGCATGTATGCACCCTCTATGTTCTTGCCCCATAAAGACGCCTCGTACAGATCAATAAAAATGTGCTTTGATGACGGTTTGATCAGTTTACAGATGTTTCCGAGGGCAGAACACCAGCTTCTGAGAAAAACCCGACCCTGAAGTTCTAGCAGCTGAAACACGACACAAACCAGTTCACAGCAGAGCTTCGAGGGGTCGCGAGTTTACAGAGGATACTTTTATTAAATCAGGTGTTTTGGCTCGACAGCGTCCACGAGTACAACATAACTAACATAATTAGCTCGGTCCAAAAGTGAAATCTGAAACTGCCGTGGGTCAGGTGGTGCAGCGCGTTATTCAAGACGCCTCCTGTCTGCACGCCAAAATATTGTTTGCCATGATACTCCACCCGCGGTTGCACCTGATTCATCCACTGGAGTGCGTGCAAATGTTAGGAAGCCCTTAGCTATAGCTCGGGAGAGTCAAAGATAAGGCCCGGGGCCCAGAATCGGCCCTGCAAAGGCTCCAAATTTGGCCCACTGGACAGATTTAGGAAGGTGAAGCAGGGTCATGCATACGACACCAGAGTTTTCTACTTTACTCCGATAGAATCAGTTTAAAGATCCACGGTGAGAGAAAAATCACATTTTCTGTGAACGAACTAAAAGTTTCAGTTTTACTGTTTTGCAGCAACGAGCTAGCAGAACTCCTTCAGAGTCGTGCTGACAGATTTCTGTCATTTCACACGGCAGCTTCTCTTTATGTAGAAAAACGAATGTTGCACTTTATCTCAGGGATTAAATGTGTAGTTTAATCTTAAACAGTGTGAAGAAGTTTAAAGGCGTCTGTGTGTGGCCCACGATGTAAGATGAGTTTGACGTCCTCGCTGCAGATGTGACTGAATAACACAGATTAGCAGCAGAAACGGCTTTAAATGCTCAGGTGAGTAGAAAGGTGCAATACAACGACACTGCTTTAAGTTACAGTTACAACAATTATCAGCTTTTGCTCCTCAGTCACGTGGACGTTACGCTCTCCCAGCTCAGGATTAAATGTTTGCTGGGTATATATTTGCTCACCTGGAGGTCACCTCTTATACGTGAAACATTGACTTCTCAGGTGCAGGAGATCAGCTCTTTACGAGTTATCCATTAGAGCTGTTTGTGTTTTTATTGACACTGTCAGACAAAGGCCGTCGTTTGCTCAGTCAGTGACCTCTGCACTTGTTTGGTTTATTAAGTGTCAAATGAAAACAGAGTTAACCTGTTACAACAGCTCAGTTTCTTTGCAGGTGTTTAAAAACAAACAGAAAACGACATCATTAGATAAAAAGTTAGTTATGCTGTCGATCTGTGAGCAGCAGATTAGCTTCACAGTACGTGTGACTGCAGCCATCGCACGTTTTTCAGCACATAACTACTAAAGATTCGCACCGGCACAGGATGAAAGCGCCGGCGTTTTGTTGCTTTTATACATCTGAAATCCTCCGCTCTGCTGGACCAGATTTCCGTTTTAAATTACAGCGAATCAAACGTGCTGGTGTCAAAGTCTCGCTGAAGGCAACCTGAACGGCTGCTTCCCTCACTGGGTCAGAGGTGACGCGCACATTTCCAGGTAATGTGGAAACAGCGCCTGCGTCACGGCCGCGCTCGGCATGGTTCACTAATAACCGCAGGCCAAATGTAACCCCTGGCACGCCGCGCCCGTGCGCGCTATGTATGGCACAGCGTCTGGTGTCCACTGACACAGACCGAAATACAAGTGGGGTAAGGTTACAGCCGAGCACAATTACAGCTGAGGTTTTTGTCAAGGCGACGGCAGCGAGCTGAAATGCTCGCACCCGTCCAAGACAAAGGTAACGAACCGTTTTCAGCATGAAGCAGAGTCGGGCCGTCGGTCGGTGGTTTTCCTCGTGTGACATTTAAGCATTGATGCTTTCTGCTGTTTCCTGAAGCTCAGCTGCTGCATCTGAGTGACAACAGCTGACAGATACCTGGACGATGTCCCAGTAGGAGCTTCAGAGCTGTTAAGCAGCAGCAACCAGCATCCTCTCAGTGCGAATCAGAGTTCCCAGTTTAAATGTAGCTCTGCCATCATCAAGCCCAACAAAGGCGCCGTGTGCCTCCACCTCAGCTATCTACAGCACTAAAAGCAGCTCACACATTAATGCATCGGTAATAATAATGCTGATGCTTTCAAACGGAGCATTTTCCACTCGCTGCTTATCCTGAAACCTGAATTCCTCGTTGCTGAAGGCAACAGAGCAACAAGTTGTAAACACAGCATTCGTGACCTTTCGAGCCGATACGACCGGCTTGTCTGTAAATATTTGTGAAATTTCAGCAGATAAGGAGCCGACGCGAGCGTTTCTGAATACGGGGTCATTATTACGCGGCTCTGCTCGCCGCGGCGCAGGAGTGCTGTGGATGCAAACATGGTGATGGGTGCACCTTTCAGTGGGATCTCCCACCACGGCAGCAACACGTTTATTATTATTAACGACCTTTAGCAGGAGTCGGTTTGAACTTTCCATACCTTCTTTGCGCATCCCGACCCGGAAGCACTTCTTCAGACGGCAGTACTGACACTGGTTCCTGTGGTGCTGGTCGATCTGGCACTCTCGGTTTGATCTGCACAAACAAACATTTAAAGATGAAAGCCGGGACTGAACTTAACAAACAAACTTCCTGTATGGGATTGAAATCTCCCTCCTTTCTCTCCCTCCCTCCCCCCCAGAGTCGTGATAAGTGAGCTGGAGTAGCTGAAAGCTATCAAAGCTCGTGACCTTTGTAAATCATCAGCTCTACACGCCCTTGCGTTGCCTCTTGCAGCAGGTTGAGGTGTGCAAACATTTCACAGGGAGCTCTTTCAGCCCCAGATGTGACAAACCGACAACACCAAAGAAAAAAAGGACGTTGCACTCAGAGGCAACGCTGCAGGAGAAATAAGTTCACTGGGCGGCTGGGAGAGGTCTCAGTCACAGAACTGAGTTGCAACATAATGTTCCCGCGGTGAAGAATAATGGGAATGCTGACCTTCTGGAGCAATCCTCACATGACTGACCTTCAGTGCTTTCATTTCTGTGTTTTTCTCTTTTTTTGGCAGTTTGTGAGGCTGGATCGCAAACTTCAGGAGTGAGAAATGGACTAATCTGCTGAATGACTGTATAACAGCTTATAAGAAAGTCATGCACTAATGTAATCAGATTACAGAGTGTGCACGGTGTCTTTAGAGATATAAGGGCATATATTGCTGCAGCTGTGCAGACAGATGCTGCAAAGTCTAACAGAGACTTCGTTTGTTTTTAACTGTATTAAAGAGGTTAATAAATATTCTCCACGTGCAGAGCGCCGCGTGCTCTCCGTACCTGCAGGAGTAGCTGAGGTTCCTCCTGATGCTCCTCTTGAAGAAGCTCTTGCAGCCCTCGCAGGTGAACACGCCATAGTGCTTCCCGCTGGACTTGTCCCCGCACACCACGCAGTCCACCACGCAGGCCTTGTCGTCGTCGCCGACGTCCACGTCGCTGCTCCCGGCCCGGGGCGACCCCTCCTCGTCCTCCCCCCTCCTCAGGTAAGCCTTTTCCCCGAGTCCGTTAGCGCCCCCGTTGGGATTACCCCATCCTCCGCTCACCATGGCCATGTTCTCTGAGACGTGCAGCCCCGCGAGTGGATCATACACAGACCTGCTCCGTCCCACCGCCTTCCAACGGGCTCTCAGAGTCTAAAGCGCCGATTCCGCCCCCGACGGCAGCGATCCGAGGAGATTCAAAGTCACGGGGGGAAATTCCGCCTCTTGACCTTCTCGTCTTTGCCTCGAGCTGACCTGTGGGTCTTTCCACGTTCTGTCCTCCCTCTCTTCTTTAATCCCCGGCTCTCTGTCCTGACCTCTGATCACGCTGGCTTCCCGAGGTCCGACAAAACTTCAGACGCGCACACACGAACACGGCGTGCGGTTCAGAGTTCAGGCAGTGAAAAGGGTGCAGCCTCGCTCTTTTCACAGGAAACAATAAATTACACTTGGACTCCCTCCCTCTCACTTTCTTTCCCCGTCTTCCCCCTTTGAAAGAAAAACTCTCACCTATCCCTAAGCATAGTCTGTCTGTGTGTGGGTGTTCAGCGCACGACTTTCTCTGGGAAGGACGAGCAGGCGGGAGGAGAGTCGCACACAGCCCTCCTTCATGCAGGGTTAAACTGCCCTGCCCTCTGCTCTGACTTATAAACTCGTCCAACCAGTTCCTGTCGCGCTGAGGTTTTTATCTGTTCATCAGCTCCAGCCGAGACTCACTCTTGACTTGTCGGGGCTGATAGTGATGGAGAGGAGGAAACGATTTGCCCCGAAAAATAAGCCGAGGAGTTTGGGAAACTCTGACGAATTGACTGCCTGTTAATCTAAAAGTATATTTAAGGCTACCTGCACTCGGCTTGATATGAAAATAAGTAAAGAATTAGTTATTTTCACTCTCAGCAGCAAAGTTCACGTCCTGTTTCTGTCGTCCGGGTGAAGTAGAGTTTCTCTCGTGATCTCTTTCCACTGTTTTAAAGTCAGCGGGGGATCAGATGTCACAGAAGGAAAAAAAAGCAACAACAAGCTGAAACAAAAGCAGAGTTGAGAAATCTCTTCAGTCGCAGCTGCGTCTCCTCTCACAGCTTTAAAGTGCTGCCTCTCTCGTCCTCCTCTTGTTTTGTCAGTACTTGTCCATCCAGCAGCAACAACCAGAGGCCAGAACTTCTCGCTGCATTCCCTGTCGGCGAGTCACGGTGTACTGTTGCACTCTTTGCTACGCCGCCTGTCCTTTTCCCCCCTTTCTGCCTTTCCTTCTCTCTGCTGGCCCCAGCAGGAATAAATTAGGCAAACAACAAGCGCAGGAAAAAACACGGTCAGCGAAAGCCCGGCGCCGCTGCTGCTGCGGCGGTGGAGAGCAGCCCGGAGATGGCCTCGTCTCTCTCTGAATCCCCGCTCTGTGTGTCTGCCTCCCTCCTTCAGGGAGAGTGAGCGTGTGTCTGTGTGCTGAGGGATTTGACACTGCTATTCAAGCCCTGCTGTTGCCATGGCGCTGCTCGCCTTATAAGGGCAGCGGAGTCAAAGAGCACCGAGTGGGCTGCAGCCACACACAAACACACGTACACAGAAAGAATGCCTGACTGGCTGCCGGTTTCTGCCCTGACCCCGGGCCCGCCTGGGAGCAAAGGGGTGGTAGGGGCGGCGGCGGTGGCGGTGGGGGGAGTTAACCTCTATGCTGAAAGAGAACGAAGACCAGGGGGGGCTCGACGAGCGCACGGCATTCACACTCGTGCTCTCCACTCCGCTCTAATCCCAAAGACTTCCTCCGACTTTGTTGACCCAATAATAACAGGGAGCGCCTGTTGTTGTTGAGCAACTTGTCAAAAGGTTATATGATACGCCGCCGGCTCCTTTTCACACCTGCCGCGCACACTCACAGGCCTGCACGAGGCGCGGCCCGCAATCGGTGGCGCGACCTTTCTTTTCCACATCGAGACGGAGGATTTCGTTTATTTGGATGAGCAAGAGGAAGATGTGATTTTATGCAGACATGGTGGTCAGGAAGATGATCGGTGCAGGGACAGGAAGTGATGTGGGAAATAAGGAAGTGGGGCCATGCAGTCAGCAGTAAACATGTGTTTTAGTTGTCTAACCTTAATCTTACATACATATTTGTCCTAAAGGGATTCGCTGGTCGCCCATCTCCAGTCTGGTCATGAACATAAATAATCTCCGCCTTCATTCGTTTTTGCTTCGGTCATTTTAATTTAAACTCTTCCTCTCTGAAATAACTGGTCTCTAGTCGCACTGCCTTTATCAACCAAGTTGCGGCTCCTGAAGACCATCGTTATACCGACGGCACTGTACGCAGTGGAGACTTGGAAATCAACTGCAAAGTTCAACCGCCATCTTTACGTCTTCCAACAACGTTGTCTTCGGCAGCTGCTCAAGATCACATATCGGGATCGCGTTGCCAATGAAGAAGTATATCGCCGTGCAGGAGTAGAGCCGCTCCATGTCCAAGTCACCAAGCGTCGGTTCAGATTTGCCGCTCACATCCTTCGGCTACCGGACCCGAGACCTGCCCGTGTCGCGGTTCTGTGGAACCCGAAGAATGGAAAGAGACGGCGAGGAAGACCTAAAATAACATGGAGGAGGACTTTCCTTGAAGATTTACGTTCAGTCGAACTGTCATGGGATGAAGCAACAACTGATAGACCGGGTTTGATGGCGTTCTCTTGTCGCCCGATGCGCCGATCGGCGCGGGAGGATCTAAGTCTAAGTAAGTCTAGTCGCCACACTGCTGCCGCTGTATTGCCAAAAGTATTCAGTCGCCCATCCTAATCACTGGATTCAGGTGTTCCAGTCACTTCCATGACCACAGGTGTATGAAATCATTCACCTGGGCTTGCAGACTGTTTCTACAAACATTTGAGAAAGAACGGGTCGCTCTCAGGAGCTCAGTGATAGGATGCCACCAATTTCCTCACTACTAAATATTCCACCGTCAGCTGTTGGTGGTATCAAAACAAAGCAGAAACAACTGGGAATGACAGCAACTCAGCCACAAAGCGCTAGGATGTAAAGTCACGGAGCGGTGAGCCGAGGTTCGCCAACTTTCTGCAGAGTCAGTCGCTACAGGCCCCCGAGCTTCATGTGGCCTTCAGATCAGCTCGAGAAGCGTGTTCAGATGGGTTTACGTGGTCGAGCAGCAGCTTTACGTCGCCAATCGCGATGAAAAGCACGCTGGACTCTAGAGCAGTACACACGTGTTCTCTGACGTAACAAATCACGATTCGCCAACTGACAATCCGATGGACAAGTTTGGCGGTTGCCAGGGGAACGGTAAGCGTCTGACTGCATTGTGCCAACTTTAAAGTTTAGTGGTGTGGGGTTGGGCTCGGCTCCTTAGTTCCAGCGAAAGGAACCCTTAATGCTTCAGCCTACCGATATTTTGAACAATTTGATGTTCCCAACTTTGTGGGATCAGCTTGGGGACGGTTCCAACATGGCTGTGCACCAGGGCACAAAGCCAGGTCCGCAAAGACATGCATGAGCGAGAACTTGACTGGCCTGCACAGAGTCCTAATCTTAACCCAACAGAACACCTGGACCTGAACAGAACATCTGGAGCTGAACAGAACATCTGGAAGAACGGCCAAAACTTCCCATAAACTCGTGGAAAGCATTCCCACGAGAGCTGAAGCTGTTATAGCTGCAAAGGGTGGGTCAACATCGTATTAAACCCTGTGGATTAAGACCAGGACGTCACTCACAGTCACATGCGTGTGGAGGCAGATGAGCAAATACAGCGCACTTTTACCTCATTCTTAACCACAGCGCAGGTTACTGGCACAACTGGTCAGCACAGTTAAGGCCATCAGTAGAAAAAAAGCTCATTAAAACGTTTTTTAATGATTCAGGTGACTTTCTGTTGGACCGCACCTCATTGCACGTGCACTGAAGGAAACCCTGAAGAAATATTCACAACTACACTTTCCTTTACTTTCCTTTACTTGCTGATAAGGCAAAATAAATAAATAAAAATCAATGTCCTAACTAAGATAACCCGATCCTTATTTCCTTACACTTGAAAGCAGCAGGATGCACTACAGCTTATCTCTAACTCGTCCTCCAAGAGGTTTTGTTTATATATGACTAGTCAGTTTTCCAAACATTGTTTTCATGGAAATCATAACTGCTTCCTGCATTGCGAATGTTGGCCGTATGTCACAAGACTCTGACACCAGAAACCGGGGTACATCCTGAGTCAAGCGTGCAGTCGGAGCAGTGGAAGTTTACAGTTTTGGTAAGATGTTAATCAAGGTTACGAGACACTTTTAGTCATTCTCAAAGTGAACTTTCCCGTGCGCAAACGTCTAATGTTCACTTTTTCCTTGACGTTGCCCAAACCCAACCACAAAAATGTTTTCGTAGATAACAAGAGCACAGTCATTTTAGATAATGCTGGATGATCAGCGCTTTGACTCATCCATCCATCGTCTTGGCGGTGGGCAGGACTCCTGTGGAATTCCTGGCCTGCTTTCCCTGCCACACCGGCAGTATTGTCATGTGAAGGTCTCCGTGAAAAGGGGAGGACAGAATAAACAATCGGAGCCTCCAACCACAGTTTCCAATAACAGCCTCCAAATAGAGAGCGAGAAAAAGGAGTGAGGTATTCACTGTTGCTTCCAAGCAGGCACGGCTTAAAGAACCTCTATGTACCAAAAAGCGTTTGCTCATCACATGTCTTTACGGGAATTCCCCCTGAATGACAAAACGCGCTGTCCCCGTGGTCTCTGAAAGAACACGTTGTCTCTGAAGATTTACCAAAGTCAAAAGCTGATACAAAAAATTGGCAGCAAAGATTTATTTGTTTTCCAGCTTTGTACATGTGAGCGTTTGGTAACTTTAACCTACATCCAGCGCATGGATCAGCCTTTTGTCTGGTTAAGAGGTTATCAGGGTTTAAGCTGCTGGAAGTTGAATTAGTGCTTTCCTGTAAGCCTGAGCGTGTTTGTGTGTTAGCAGAGGTCAGACCTCCATTATATAGAGCTGATTGTGGAGCATGCTTAAAGCTCAGCTCCTAAATATATCTGTTTGTCATACACAGTGAACACTTTTCTAAGACTGCACATTTTTGAGAGTGATGATTGACTCTCCAAACTGGACACAGCGTAGCTCAATACTGACCTGAAATAGTGTTTGTGCTTAATATCATATAAAATGTGATAAACACGAACAAAGCCGACGTGAGAAAAAAGCAGATCATTAGATCAGTTAGATCCTGTAAATTAAGCCTTTAATTTGAGCAGCTCAGAGCTCGTGTGACCAAAAGAGCCCAAATCTTGCACTTTTGCTTATAAACACCTGACCGCTTTGGATGAAAACATTATTCTGTCCTGAAAGCATATAAAATATATATATTCACTAATTAAAACAGAAAAATATTTGCCACTGACAAAAATCACATGCTTTATATTAAACTGTGGTGCAACATTTTTAAAGAGGAGGTCACGCCGTTGACCTTTCTCTCGTGCTGTGCTCAGACTGTGACTTTAGCATAGCAGCTGCAGCTGCATCTGTTTGGGTGCTGCAGCAGTTCGACAAGCATGGCCGAGTCTTTGAAAGTCGGAGGCAGCGCACGCACATACCCTTGTGCATAAGTACCGTACATGTGCCTTACTTAACCAGAGGTTAGTGGGTGTGTGCGTGTGTTTGTTCTTTGCTCTTTGACCTGCAGGTCAGGAATGCAGCTGCTCTCAGCGTGAAGTCGGCTGTGGCGCATTCTCAACGCTCTCTGGAGCCCGGAGCGATCCGGGACCCACTTTTCGTACGCTCACCTGAACACCACATTACACGGCACACGAGCGTGCACCGACGATGGATCCAAACTGTTCAGATTTGGAACAATCGCACAAATACTTCTGTATTACACCTCCTTGCAGCTGTTTCTTAGATGTATAGTCTACATATTTCCTCTTTCATAATATCAGTCTTACTCTCTGTTCTCCTAAACCTCATTTTTATTTCTTAATCCTTGTTGTACATTTATAGTTTTGTACCATCTGACAGAATAAGGCCCTCACCTGTGCCCTGTCAGCTTTGTCGTTTATTTTGCACACTGTTAACTTGTGGGATCAACAAAGTATCTATAATAATATTTTTATGCTGTAATAATATTTATGCTTTTCAGTTCAAATCAGTTTTATTTACACAGCGCCAAATCACAACAACAGTCGCCTCAATATTGTACAGTAGACCCTACAATAATACATACAGAGAAAACCCAACAGTCATATGAGCCCCTATGAGCAGCACTTTGGCGACAGTGGGAAGGAAAAACTCCCTTTTAACAGGAAGAAACCTCCAGCAGAACCAGGCTCAGGGAGGGGCGGGGCCATCTGCTGTGATTGGTTGGGGTGAGAGAAGGAAGACAGGATAAAGACATGCTGTGGAAGAGAGGCGGAGCTTGTACTGACATAAAATATGTTTTCTTTTTTTAACATCTGTGTGAAATGATTCGTGTACGTATCAAAGGCTCGTGTGCTAACATGGCTAATGTCACCGGTGATAGTAAAAAGTCCAAACGGAGCACACGTGAGCGAACGTTTACGTGAGCGCCGTCTTTGAATATGTGAAATGCATTAAAAATAATCCACATGACAACCATCAAGCTGCTGACCAGGTCTGTTTAAGTTGTCAAGAAATTAAATGAAAGCGCACAATGGGCCAATAAAAAGGACCCCTGCATACATGTGGTGCATCATACACTGTTTCACAGTGAAACAGATGTGCATGCCATTATGTACATTCAGGATCAGCCAGTTGAAGCGCTGCAGGACCTGCTGAACTCTAATCATGTGTTTAGCAAAGGTTCACATTTCTCCCATAACCTTCTTGGCTGAACACAATAGTCTTGTGTCAGAAAGCGTCAGATGACGTTCAAAGTACACCGAAATATTTCCCTGCCTGAACGTCACTGCCGCCCGAGTTCATTTTTAATACGTCGTGTTTAATAACATGAAAACCTTAAAACCAGGGGACGTTTCCACAGCTGCCTGCATGTCGTGCTTATCTTGTACACAGACTGAGGTTGACCCCAGCTTCAGACGGCTCAGGCTCTGTGAGCGTTGCTCTAATTATTAGCGTGGCAGTGTGTTAACAGCATTGGTTTCAGTGCACAGGAATTTGAAGGCAGGGGTTAAACTTTAACTCTGGAGTACCTCTGAGCGTGCACAGACACATGACTCTCTGCTCCTTCCTTATTAGCCCCAGTGCCCTTTGGCCCAGAGGCCTGAGAAACAAAAAAACACCGTCTCTCTCTCTCTCCTTCACAACACTCTGTACAACCTCAGGCCTTTGACCTCGAGCGAATGACGGAGCAATTTAAAATAAACACAGCAGCACAACCTGCCAAAGAAAAACATCTGCTGTGGTGAGTCCAGAGCAACACACAGTGTCTAATCAATATTTGCCCTACTGCCCGCCCGGGACCTGTTGGAAGCGGTGGGAAACTTCCCATTTGGTGTTTCGTTGTCATTCAAATCAGCCATTTCGTCGTCAGTGCAAACGACGACCTATTGTTTGAAGAAGAGTCGGTTGAGCTGTTTGCCACAGCAGCTTTTTCTTTGTCTACTGTAAAAGATAAGATACAATATTGAATGTAGCCGATGATAAAGACAAATAAGCCTCGGCTTTGGTCTGCTCTGTCCGCTTCAAGAATTTCCCCCACAGTGTTATTAAGTACGATTCACATGTTTACGTCATTTTTAGATGCTCTAATTAATACCTGGGGGACTTATATGTTATTTTAGCAACAAGAACAACAAATTCTTGCTTTCTTGTGCAGAGCTACATGGAAACATTGTTACCAATTACATGTTTGTGCAAGTTAGAGGGAATGAATTCATGATTGCGTCTCCTCGGTCTGAACATAAACAGAACAGGACATAATGATGAATCAGTGGGAGTCCACTCTGCTAAGCTTGCATTCGCCAAGAAACAGCTCAAGCAGATGCATTCGCAAAAAATCACTCATTTGTACAGATTTGTTTATATACGAAGGAAACAGTTGAGCTACACCCTGATAATTCGTCAGCGTCATGGAGAAGTTATGGCTCAGCGATGATGGCGCATTGGCAGACTGTGGGTAGCTTTGGACTGCTCGTCTACCTCCAGATGGTGGCGGTGTCAATAATACGTGGCACAAACGGTGTGTGGGCTACTCGGCCAGCCGTGGAGAAGAGCACCTTTTTCTGGTGAACTCCATTGTCGCTCCCATCCCTGTCCACTTATCAACCAATCCACATCGAGCAATATGAAGTTGGGATCTTGGAGGACTTGGGAGCAGTGGTTGAAAATCTCTCTCTGAATTAAGCACTGGTTTTGGTGGTGGAAGTATTTTCAAACTTTGGGCAACCCGAGCCAACTCTCGCTACATAAATATCTGGAAATTTTTGTTGTCTTTTTTGGTATTTTTGTCCCTATAAACCACCACAGTTTAAAATTCAACATATAGCTGAAGTTCAGACTTTAATTCAAGGGCGATATTGAAGTTTACATGTCATTCTCAGTATTCAAAGCTATCCAGCTACAGCCACTCATAAACAATAAATGTGGGCTGATGCCTCGAAAAGTAGGAAAGCTGGATACCAACAGCACAACAGCAGTTCCTGACTTCACAACAAGACTGCAAACGCAGCGAAACTCAACTTTCTTTTGTGTCGTCTACAGAGGAAAATACCATTTCCTCTTTTCTGCATAGAGTAGTTTTCTGTAGCACAAAACTCAACAAAGAACTGCTTCCCAGCCTTTTATTAGCATGAAATTTGGTTGAATGTTAGGTGGTTAACATTTATTTTTTTATTATACAATGGAGCAGAAATGATCAAATCTGCATCACAGCCAACTTCCAAACACGAGATAGTCGCCCTTTCTTACAGTTTAACATCTTTCCTGGGAGACGCTACAAGACCAGCAGTGATTTATGTTTGTGTAGGCTCTCAGGTCATGGTAGTCTTTAGAAAAAAAGGCAAAGACGAAGGCAAAACTTTAGGTTTGTGAAGATGTTTTGTTTTTCATTCAAGAGCATCTTCAGTCCAAAAAACAACTGGCAGAGAGTCCCAGGTAATAAACCCCCTTTGGTGGCAGTTGTTTTAGAGCTGAATAAGCATCTTGGATAAGAGGTAAGACGTCTTTGCAAACCTAAAGAAGTCCAGTTTTAGCCTCCAATCCTCCTCATATACATGTTGTTGTCACTGATGGTTTGAATTGTGGTTCTGCAGCCAATAAAAGTTTGTAATGAACAATTTGTCAGGTCAAAGGACGCTGATGTAAACTTTAAAACCCAGAATACCACAGCAAAAACTGGACTGTAGACGGACTGATGTCGTTGTCGTTTCCACATAGAGTTCGGATCAAACCGTCAAGGCCGTCCTCTTAAAAAGTCAGAAATACAGACCAGATTATTTCAAAGAGGGAAGTAAATACTAGTGTCTTTTGTTTTTTAAAGTATAGTTGTGACAGACTTCTCCACATACCTTTCATTTTTAATAAACAACACTTTTAAGCTATTTATATATTAACTAACACCTCGGATTCTTACGATCATCTCCTTGGACAGGAGCCCAAGATGCTGACATCACAGACTTAGGAATGCTCCGGTCTAACGTTAAGCCAATTAGCGTATTAGGATAAATGGTGGATTTGAAAGTAAGAGGTTACAGGTCTGGGTCACCCTCCAAGCAATGTTTTGTATTCTTCGATGTCTTGTTTCATTCGCACAGTGGAAAATAATTCCTGAACAAAAACTAAAAGGTCGTTTAGGCCACCTTGAAGACGCAAGCTGAACAGACTTGGTGGTAATGTTTGTAACATTGGTTTGTCAGGTTGACAAGCTGTCGACAAACAGCCCATTTAAAATATTGGTAAAGGTTCTGAGCCACAGAAACCCATGCCATTAAGCTCCTGGTGCAGTTTTTGTGCTGATTTTAATGACGGGAGGTTTGGAATTCATAAAAGTGGGAAATTTCTCAAACTGACTTGTTGCAGTGGTTGCAACCTGTTACTGTACAGTACTTTAGAACGACCTATACTCTCCCAAATGTCTGATGTTACACGTTCACGGCAATCAGACTGAAAACACCTGAATTCAAAGATAAAGAAGAACAGCCCAAAAGTTGACCATGCAGCCTTTGAAGCTGTTTGCTTTTTACCGTCAAAAATGTAATTAATCCTAAAGCTCGGCATTGAAAATAAACGGATCACCTTATCAATCGCCAACTTAAATCTCTTGAAAAACTCTACTGCTCCCCATGTGTGCAGTCTGATATCAAACCAACATGCCTCCAGGTCAACTAAGGTGCTTGGAATGACAGAAAAGTGAGCTAATCAGCTCACTAGAGAGGGGTCAAATGCTTTAACGGGATTAGGTCGAGGCCCCACCCCTCGCCACCTTTCCCCTTTAATCACCTTAATAATGTAGTTTACCCCCCCACATGTTGACGAGCCAATCGACCTCTTTAGCTCTTTTGCAAGGTTTTTTCTGCCATTCTGACCTGTTGTGGTTGCACCTCTTCAAGTTGACTTTATTGTCAAAAACCATCACAGGAAGGTGCTCAGCTCCACTAAAGGTGTGCATTCAGTGTTAATGGAGAAAACCAAAGTGTGTGAAGTTTTCAATACTAGTTCAGAAGGGAAGCAAATATTATAACTAGGCCAAAGCTTTATGGTAAAGCAGAAGCTCTGAGAGCCAGCGGAAAAATGCTAAAGACACACTGACATGTATGGACGTTGTCGGCTACAGGAAACTTCAACAAAATGATGTCTGCTGAAAACTGCTGAAACAAAGAGATGAAAGGAGCAAGCAGTGGCTAAAGTCAGGAAGGATGTCGCGGCGGACGAGCATGAAAAGAGGAGGAAACACTGAAAACATGAAGAAGAACCCCCAGAACGATGTCAGGCCAGTGCAGCAAGCCACTGACACCAAATGAAAGAAGGTTAATACATTTAAGGAGACACCCTATCCTGGGTGGGGTGTCCTATTAGGAGGGGGCCCCAGGGCAGACCCAGGACACGCTAAAGAGATTATATCTGTCAGCTGGCCTGGGAACGCCTCAGTGTTCCCCCGGACAAGCTGGAGGAGATGGAAGCTTCACTGCTTGGGGTGTTGCCCCCACGATCTGGATAAGTGGAAGAAAATGGAAGAACGGATGGACGCTAACTCAGCAAACTGAAGAAGTTCACTGATCCCATCAGCAAAAGCCCAGATGGGACAAAGTCCAACATGGAGGAAAGAAAGACTTCACAGAAAGTAAAATAACCATCAACCCAGCCAGGATACATGGTAAAATAATAAAGGCAGACTTTGATATCACTGAAGCTTCCTGACTGAAAAAATAGCTTATATAGCAAGTTCCCTCAGAAAGAAGACGGAGACAACGGTTCCAACCACAGAAGGGTCCTTCCACCCTCTGATCCACGCAAAGTGTTCAGCAGAGTATTCGTGAACATAACAAGCAATGCTGTTAACCAACAGCTGAGGTCCAGACTCTGATAAGGTGCTGACATCACATCACTCAAATATTTGGACAATGACACATTTCCTTCCCTCTGTGCACAGTGGGCTTTAAATCAAGTGCATACTTTCAGCTTTAATTCAGGGGATTTAAACCAAATTCATCTTTATACACAGTCAGCCACTGACTGACGAGCAGTTTGACTGGGAAGTGTGGTCTGCTCTCTGGTTATTACAGGGCAAGTTAAGATCTGTGGTTAATAACTTCATTTGGTAGCTTTCCACAGGAACTCTCAATATGAAGTCCAAAGAGATGTAGATACAAGTGAGGGAGTGCATCAATAGAAAAAAAATAAAAGTAAACCTAACAGAGAGACTGAAAGCTCAGCAGAATGAGGGAACCGGCCAGCTCAGCAACACAGAAGGACCCGAAAGACCACAGAAGAAAACGAAGTGTGCTCCGACAGAATTACTTCCATGAGAAAGAAAAACTTCTAAATATCTACTCAAGTCAGAAACGCTCTGAGGAAGCGTTCAAGATACGCCGTCATGAACGTAAATACTACAACAAAGTGCAGCTCGATGGTTACACTCAGGACAAGAACATGAGATTAGAAAACATCTAAAAGAGTCGAAGGCAAAGCAAACAAACAAACTACAGACTCATGAAATCAAGATGGACTTGCACCCGACAGGAAGTGGAAAGACTCATGAACAGAAGCGTACCACATCATCTGTTAGACATGGTGGAGGTAATGTTATGGCATTGAAACCAGGTCATGTGACTGCTGATAGACGTTAAAGCAGCGGTCCCCAACCCCCGGGCCTCGGACCAGCACCGGTCCGTCAGTTGTTTGGTACCGGGCCGCGAGAGTTGAGGCTCAGGTGTGAAATGTATAGTTTTCAGGGTTTTTATCGGTTTTCAGCGTTATTTTGTTATCGTTTTTATCGTTAACTTGGTTTTCCTGGGTCTTTTCACGTGTGTTATGAATAAATCTTCTTTTTTTCGATACCGGTACTAGTTTTATTTTGTTGTATTTATCCGCGACACCGGTCCGTGGCGCAAACAAGGTTGGGGACCGCTGTGTTAAAGGATGAACTGTGACGTGTACACGTCTGCACTCTCTGCTCAAACTCAGTCAAACGCTGCAGAATAACCAGACGACGCTTTGCAGTGCAAACGCTTAATGACGCAACCCAAGATTTTGTGACGGCAAAGAAACAGGATATCATTTGATACCCAGTCAGTCACTTGTTCATCCAGATATTCAGAACAATCGTTATATTTGAAATTCTGTTGGTTTTTGCTCTGAAACTGAAGGACTGTGTATTAAAACGAGTACTCCTAAACACTTAATACAATACCTGTGTTAAGCCTAGAGTTGCATAAAGATGAAGTTCTTTATTTAAATCACCCAAATAGTTGTGGACTGTCGTTGGGAGTGTGCCTGCTTTAGATTTAGGAGTCTAGGAAGTACGCACTTTGGTTTGAGCGTCCTAATCTTTAACATCACCAAGCCTTTCACAGTACATCTATGAATTTCTCACAGCTTCATCATGCCTCCCAATTTTCCCACATTAACCCATCAAATGAATCAACCATTTCAGCCATGTCAAGAAAGCTGAGGCTTTTCATTGGATGCACTTTCCCAATTCTGTCTCTCAGCTGTTAAAGCATAAAATCAGATTTAAAAAATGTGCAAAAGTCCATAAAAGTGCCAAAACCCAGTTTGTCCATCAAATCACATTTCATCCTGATATCATTACTCAGATGAGTAACAGTTTGCACAAAATGAGTCCTTCAGGTTTTCAGTGCCGCTCTTGCTTCACAGTTTCATTGACTTAAGATCGGAAAATGTTGCTTCGGCAAAAGCAAAATTTTCCAAAAGTTATTCCCTTATTTGCTTTTGATGCACTGTTCAACACATCAGTCCACACCCTAAAAGTTCAGCTGCGTCTGCATCTTCTGAAGGTTACAGTTTATGATTCACATCAGCTTGTTTTCATAACATTACATCTGTAAGCTGCAACGCTCAAACACCTTTTAACGAAAAATATTTGGTGGGTTTTCCATGTCTTTGTGGAAAATTGTCCCCAACGTTCAGTGGAACGTTTAGATCACAAAGAATCTGTTTGTGACTGAAAGAGTGAATAAAAGTCATTAACATATCACATCGCTGACTGGGAGGCAGTGATATCTGGGAAAACAGCCCGATAAAGGGAACAGCGACACCGACATTAATAGAAAGCATCAGCAGCATCCGAGTGATCCCAAGCCGAAGTTGTGATCCGATTACATCGGCAGCATTATAATAAGATGCTGACTTCCTGACCCATCAGTGCTTAAGCCCTTACTTGTGGTGATTACCGAGCCTGAGTGCGGTGTACTCCGGCTCAGAAACAATGGGGCTACACCCACCTTCAACCGACCTTCAGCTGTCTTGACAGTTGTGCTGGAATTGTGAAAGATTGCATGTTACACGGTTATGACATGAACATGTTGACAAAATCAACAGACAGACACACGCGCAAGCACGACAATTTTTCCTTAAGCACTTCAAACTGTCGTTGTGGTACCCTGTGCTGCAATCGGCATCTCCAGAAACGCAATTTTCCATAGTGAGACACACACCTGCGTTGACACTGACAGCAGCTGTGACAGACACCTTTAGGGCCCACATCACCTGCAGCTGGAGCTTTGTTTCAGGACGTGGTGTTCGTGATCGTCTGCGTTACTGCGCGTTTCATTTGCGATATCTTTGCCAATGTTGTTCGTCGGCTGTAGACAACAGGCTTTGTGACGGGGTTGTGTCATATAATCAATCCAGTCCTTTTTGGCCATTTAAAACATCTTCATAGAACTGTTATGTTCATTTTTAATTTCTCTTTGCTATTTGGGCTGATTGGGACCTGATGACTGTAAAAACAAAGAATTACTGGATTTTTTTTTACACTATAATGTCCTCGTAAGTGTATATCAGGCCTTTGTAGAGGAAAACTTTGTATTTTGATCTAGACGACCCAAAATGTGACGTCCACATATGTGGACGCCAGATCCTAGAAGGTTAATGCTGATCTAGCAGGAAGCCTCCTGTCACTGATACTGAGGAAGTAAAAGCTCTGATGAGCTGATCTGCAGCACAGCGCTGAGCTCATTAAGCATGTGTGGCTCTCTCGCCAGGACGTCAGACTTTCACCTTTGTGGTAAAAGTAAAATACTCCAGAATAATGCAATAATTGTATTGTGTAGGGTCTTCACCTTGTGATATGAATCACTTTGAAATCACTGTTGTTGTGATTCGGTGCCATATAAATAAAACTAGATTACTTGGTGTGTTCCTTGTCATTCAAAACAGAAAATCCCAGCACCGCTCAGAAGTGGAGACGTGTTAGAAGACGCAGGCTTGTGCGCAGAGGTGGGTAGCAACTAATTACATTTACTTATTTACAATTACTTGAGTAACTTTTTGGAAAAAAAATACTTTTAGTAGTAGTTTTACTTTTACTTGAGTAATATGAGAAAAATGTGAAAACATTTCTGGCTGCTGAGTGTGAGTGACGTCACTGAATGAATAATAAACATAATTGAACTAAAAGTGCAGGAGACACAAACCTACAGTTTGTGTCAAAGTGAGACGTTTTGTTTGTGCATAAAGTTTGTTGTTGTGTCATTTGGAGAGCAAAGAAATGAAACTCCAGATATTATTAATATGTACTCTTTTTTTTTTTGCTTTTCAGTGTTTCAAATACCAAAATTTGCTCTAAACCAGGGGTAGGCAACTCCAGGCCTCGAGTGCTGGTGTCCTGGAGGTTTTAGATGTGTCCATGATCCATCACAGCTGATTTAAAGGGCTAAATGACTCCTCAACATGTCTTGAAGTTCTCCAGAGGCCTGATGATGAACTAATCATGTGATTCAGGTGTGTTAACCCAGGGTGGGATCTAAAACCTGCAGGACACCGGCCCTCGAGGCCTGGAGTTGCCCCCAAAATTTGCTCTAAACTTTATATTTTTGTTTGTCTGATTGTCTCATTTTTAAACATTAAATCAGGTGTGATGATGAGTTACTCAGTACTCAAGTAGCCTTGTTTACTAAATACTTTTTACTCTTGCTTGAGTAATTTCTTGGACGGCTACTTTTTACTTTTACTTGACTAAAAGTAGTGCTACTATTACTTGAGTACAGTTTCTGGCTACTCTACCCACCTCTGTGTGCGCTACATTTCACTGACCTTATCAAGATTTGTTGTTTTTTCCTGGAAATGATCGAATTCCGATATTTTTTCCAGGATTTTCCTGCTTTAAAGTCATTGTTCCTGCTGCTCTGTGGACAAACGCACAGACAGCAGCTGCAGACATAACAGACTTGAGCTGTAGTCTGCTTAGAGGTTGTGTGTAGCTAATACTTTGGTGGTTTCTTGTATTCACGCTCTGATGATGCCACTTGTGTCACTCTGACACAATCGGTCGCTCGGTTCGGTCACAGCGACAACATCTGTGTTACATTTGTGAATGAGTAACTTTAGCTTACACAGCTAACAACACGAGGCCAAAGTACTACAAAAGTCTGAAACATCAACAGAAGATGTTGGAAAACTGTGTTATTGGTCTTTTGGAACTTCCATCATCAGCTGTGTGCTGTCGGAAACTGGAGTCACCTTCACTTCATGCCGGAGTCCTTTCACTGATGTCGCCAGAGAGCTGCTGTGGTTTGTTGGTTCCTGTCTCAGTTGCTGTTTGATAAATAACAAAAAAACGTACTTTAGTGGTATTAATGTGCATGTAAACAGGTCTGTATGTAGCCCATCTCCTCAACAGTGAGGTGAATCTCAACATTACTCTGCATGAACATCAGATTATTAACATCTTTATGCTTTTTCAAAAACATTTCACCACTAAATACTAAAGACTTAGAAGAGTTTTGTTATTTGAAAGCCCACCGAGCTTTTTCACAAGTATCATTATCATTATACCACCGTACAATCATTATAAATGTCTAACACGTCAAATACAACAGCTGCTATGAAATCCGTGTATACTTCAAGGGTACATACATGTGTGCAGTTGTTTCCAGTACAGTTTAAAATTGACTAAAACACACAAAGTGTGATCAGCTGCACCTAAAAGCTTCTATAAGTGGGTTTTTGATTAGGTCGCTGACCTCGTCCAGAGACCAAACAGCAGTCTCGAGCCTGAAGAAAGCAGATGCATGACCAGAAGCATTTTCATCTCTTTTTTTAATCCAACATTGGCAGGTTGTCCACCATTCATCCACTCCCCACAGTCAGTCTGATGTCTGTGGGCTTCAGACATGAACTGGAGCACTTTCCGTCTTATAGGCAGGAGAAGCATAAAAATAGCAACTTTGCTATTTTTTCATAATAAAATATGAGGCAATGGGTCACCAGTTTGAGATGCAGTGTGCTCAGACATGCCCACCATCAAGTCATCAGAGCTGGACCACCTGAGAAAGATCCAAATCTTTCAGGTGGCCTATGAGCCGTGGCTACACAGGTAGATTATCTTTAATGAGATGGGGGCTCAGTTTAAATCAAGTATTTCAGCTTTTACCGGCACAGTCAGAACAAATGTGATATTGGTGACATCGAACATCTGTTGGCGACGTTTCGTTATGAAGCAAGAGTTGAGTTTGGAGTTTTCTTGATCATCATCTCAGTGTTTTCAGACTGAGCTTGAGGAAGACGAGCAGATCTAACGAAACCTTGCACACATCCTGCTTTCTGACTCTAAAAATGACTCATTTAGAAAATGACTCATAAATTCAGTTCCACAGAAGTCGTTTTGAAAACAGGGGCCAATGAAGAGAATGGAGGTTCAAGGCGAATCTGCATTAGCTTCACTTTTCAAACCTGAAGGCTCAATTTTTTTATGCTGACCTTTTTTTAATTCCACCTTCAAACTAAAGCTAAATGCAGAAAGAGAAGCAAGCAGTACAGGCAAACACACACTGATAACACCACAGTTTATAAAATCCCAGCAGCATGAAACAGCAAAGGTACAGATAAGCTTACCTGTCAGGCTTCCACAGCTGGAATAACCAGAGTCTGAAATATGTCATCAAACAGGGACAGTTTAAGCCTTCGGACTGTTCACTGGAGGATAATGAGAAGAACCAGAGAACAAATCATTGTTAATGTTGTAAGTGTGTGTTTGCTGAACAATAACTCCAGATAGCTGTTAGCATATTTCCATGTGGTCCAACACTTACAGCAGATGAAGGTTTGTGAGGTTTGGACTTGCAGGAGGCCTGAAGCAATGACGGCTTGCTGTCATAAATCACCATTCATATTCATACATCACATAATGAAAAAAGCCTGCAACCTATTCTGGGATACAGCTGGATTTTTAAGGGAATGAATACTTAGCTTACTTTGGAAGATAAGCGAGCTCCCACATCTGCTCAGGGGGCGGAGCTTTGGGAGGTTAGCTGCACTGTTGCCAACTTAGCGACTTTGTCGCTATATTTAGCGAGCTTTCAGACCCCCTAGCGACTTTTTTCTAAAAAACGTCGCTAAAAAAAGACGTGAAAGACATTACAAAAAACAATAATTGCTAAAAGAAATTTAATTTGTAGTTCTAAATAAATTCTAAATGCATTTAGGACGTTTTTTGCTCACTTTATGTCTCGTCCACGATGTTATTTCTCTCTCCAGCAGCGTAGGTTACAATTACATTAGCATGACCAATTATGCAAATTAGGTGATGACGTCATTTAGCGACTTCTAGCGACTTTTAGGACAACCAATAACGATTTTCCTTACTGAGGAGTTGGCAACACTGGTTAGCTGCCGGCTAACCGCCTGTGGTGAAGGAAAAAAGTAGAAGTATAAAGGTACTTGACTCTATGAATAATTACTTATTAGTTATTTATCATTAACATTAACTAACACTGTTAGTTAGTTAATGCGGTGAACTTAGGCGATGTTGTAAACCACAGGTATCGTGATTGGTAACCTAGGTAACTAACTAACAGTAGCTACTGTTAGCTTGCTAGTCGGTTATTTTAATATAAGTTAAATTATATTTGCATTGTTATGTAAAACATCATATTTAGGTCTTTGTTAAGTCCTTTGTGACTGCTCTGCCTGTTTACACGTTTCAAAAACAATCAAAACGGTTAGCTTGTTTTAAAAAAACATCAGCAGCCGGTTTATTTTCTTTCTTTCCAGCACAATAGGCTGTGATAATGGTTGTGTTAAATGTATAAAGCAGAAATGATCAAGCATGAACAATATATAGTTAATATTTTCCAGAGGAGGGTTGGGAACGCTTTTAGCTGAGGTTGGCACCAAACCACCTGTCAGTGTGGTGTGTGGACGAGCAGGTGAAAATGTGAAGTTTATTATAGTAAGTGAATTTATAATGCGTCCTTCACAGGCAAATAAAGCAGTTAAAAAAGAAATAAAACAGATAAAGGTGAGAAAAATATTCCTTAAACTGAGCGTGAAAGCTCTGAGATTTACTGCAGTGGTTAAAACAAGATTTTAAAAATGTGTCTATAAAGTTAAAAAACATTTTTTAAAACTGAAGAGATCTCGTTCCCGAATTAGTTAAAAGACGTGCCGCTCCCTTTTAAAGAGATGATTTGTTAAGACGGGTAAGTAGAGAGTTGCATTGCATTGAGAAAATATAAAAGTATGAACAATTTCCAGCAGTTCCACTTTAGAATTAAAACGTCTTAATTCAGCAATGTTCCTGTGATGGATGAGGGCTGAGTCAGCTTCCTGCCAGTTCAGGATAACCTCAAAGTCACATAAGCTAGATTTAGCAACCAATTTAACCAAGACCTGATGGCAGCTTGTTAGGTTGGAAAGAACAGGAGAGATGGATGTCATCTGCATACAAAATATGGTTTAAAAATAAAAGTGAATTAAATGACCGAATTATGCAACATACAAGCTAAACAGTATAGGTCCCAAAACTGATCCCCTTGGAAAGTAGCCTTTTCCAAAAGACGGAGATTAATGGTGATAAAACAGAAAATTCTGTTTGGTAAAATTGAAACCAGTCTAATGCTGATTTAAACACAATCGTCACCTGATGGCTTTAAGATTGTTGCAGGATGTGAAATCAGCACAAGTAGATGAAGATACGGTGCTGAGGTAGCTGGGATAGGTTCCAGCCCCCTATCCTTCTGCTCCCTGATAAGGAAACGCAAAAATGGATGGAAATGGTACTGTTAGAGAATATGGGGGATGAGACACCAGCCTGTTTATTGCATCAAAAAGAACTTAAGGATTTCTCTTCCTGCGTGATATAAGATTAGCAAGAATTTGTAGTTCTGGCTTCCTTTATACCAACATTATAAAAACAGTTGTTCACTCTCTCAGATGAAGTCTGTGCATTTCTACTTTTTACCACATGTACTTGATATACAGTTTGTGTTCCATTACAATAAATCACTGTTGGACTCGTGATTCCTAAACTGCAGAGCAGAAAATTGCATTGTACAGAGAAGCACATTAGAATAGGAGCACGCTGTAAAAATGACCTTAAAATCTTGTTGTTTTTTTTATGGAAACGATATATATAAATCTTATAAAGTTTTTATCTGTCTTGTGTGAAACTTGTATGCTTTTCATACAAGAGTAAAAACAGATATAAGCTCCCTTGAAAAATTATATAATGAAACTTGTATGTTTTGGATACTTACTAAAACAATATATGAAAGTAATGAGAAAGTGGCCACTTTCATGAGTAAATCATATAAGTTTTTACTATTTCTTTTCCATATGGGTCAGCTCTGATCGAAGCACAATGAAACACTGATCTTAACTGAATTTGTAAATCTAAACAGCTTTCTCAACCTGCTGACAGGCAAGCATGCAATCCTTTAAAAGCATGAAAATCCCCTAAGTGGACTTATAATGTGCAACAAGATTTCAGTCTATCTGTCGGCCTCAGTGGTGCGATGGGCTGCTGGCCTGAGCTGTTTGATCTCATTATCTGAGTGTGTGTGAGCACAAAAGCAGATGTGATAGGCCGTTTGATTGAGGTCAAATCTCTTTTGCGCTCCGCCGTGCCAAAAGCCCCCTCCATCACGCTCCCGACCTCTCTGATGGGCCGGCTGGTGTCAGAGAGCTCAGGAGTGACATGTCAGGTCAGCGAGGCAGTGTCCTATGGCACGAAGCAGAGAATAGAGGCGTGAAGCAGGAGATGGAGTGGTGGTGGTAGGTGAGCTAATGGCTCAGGTACAGGCTTGAAGGTGCAGACTGTGATTCTTTACACAGCGTACAAAGGGACAAATTATTAAAATGCGGGAACGGACGCAGAGAGTAAATGACTTGACCTAAAACCCATGGGTCAGCACCCCCACCCCTCCACCCCCATCTCCGTATGTGCATGCGTGATTGTGTCCACCCCCACACTGATTGACAGCCGCTGTCTTTGTCTAATAATGGTTTGGGTATTTTTCCCAGGCACTAAAAGAAACGCCGCTGTCCGAAGGCTCGAGTGGAGGCTGCTACACGTGGGGGTAGAAGTGTGTCCAGAAATATGGAGCCTAAATGTTAACAGATGAGACTGTTGGGGCTAATCGCTCGGTTCTCATGCTCTTTGTTTGACTTTCTAATCTCACATCCTTTTGGGGAAAAAAAACTGTATTTCAGCGCATGCTTCAGCGCACACGTATCAGCCATTTATCACCAGCTAGATTAGATTAGACCGTTCTCACTTTCTCACTTTTTAATGGTGGAAAACTACATTAGTGCACAGGTGTTTAACATTACATTGAACTGTTTTATTTTTGTAATTATGTTGCAGATGAATTCAGTTGAATTAGGATTTTACATGCACACAAAAACAGCCAGAGGAGACGGCTGTAGTCATTATATATCTTATCTGTATGTTTGTGGACTGTTAATGGGTCGGAAACGGGTCAATCTTTTATATTATTTTATTAAAAATGTTTCAAATAGTTGGCTCCAGTTGTGTTTAAAGAACAAAAGCATTTCATGTGGGCTAACGTCATACACACATCTTTAAATAACAAACATGGAATATTAGCAAGGATAATATTGATCACCAAAATCAGACATTTTTTTGTTGTATCTACTCGATCTGGAATTTTGTGTGTGCATTTCTCAAATCAGGCAGTAATAATGTATCAAAGTATATTTAATGATTACTGCACTTACACTATGTTAGTATATTTTAAATGAAAATATACATTTTAGTCCAGTTTGCCGTGGTGGCGAGATATCTGAAAAATAATACGCTGTTTAAAACGAATAAACTGTCACTACTTTTATTTTGATAATTGAAAGACGACTTTTAATAGAGTGCTTTTAGGTACCAAAATAAAACATCTGAGCACTTTTTCACCCCTCAAGGATAAACAAAAGAACAAAAATCCATTTCTTTCCAAGAGACATTTTGCTTTATTGCGTTGCCTTTGACACAAGAGTCACACAGAGGTTACAACAATCGTGTCATCGAGAAAACCTTTGATGAACTCAGAAGCTTAACGCAGATCTTAGAGAGCGGCAACGCAAAATGGAAAGATAATTGTATCATCTGCTCTAATGGCAGCTATTACAACAATGGCGATGGTGACCTGGAGGCGTGGGGGGAGCGGGAGGACGGGCCCTCTCCGGTGACCTCTGCTCGGGAAAGGGCGAGCTCAGGCAGGAGTCGGAGCGTCGGGGGCTCGCCGCCTCGTCTGGCACTGTGAACTCTCCATTCACAGCCTAACACAACAGGCAGGCATCGCTGTGACCCTGTGGGTGTGACGCTCAACCTTTGCCTTAACCTCCTGACCGGCAGTCACAGCTGCAGCTAACCGGCTCGGGCAGGTCAGGGCGCGGTGTCAACTGGAAGAGGGCGCGGGGTGAGAGATGAGAGCGGGGAAGATGGAGGGGGAGGAAATAAAGAGTAAAGGCAGAGCGACTGAAATATGAACGAGTGGCTGACAAAGAAGGTGAGGAGCTCAATAAGCCGAGGTCTTAAAGGGTCAATCCACTGAATTTAGAAATAATCATTTAAAAAAAGCCCAACATATGTCCTCAACATACCGTGCATCTGGAAGTATGCACATTACCAACAAATAAATAGGTACGCTGGAATAAAGAGGTAACAAATCAGGTTTTTACAGGATATAAAGAAATAATAATAATTTAAGTAAATTTAAAGACTGTCATTTCCTGGTGATTTAGCAGAAAAACAAACAACAGAGTGCAGACTGCATTATGGAAACCTTATGTTTAACCTTGCATAACTTCTGGGTATTTTAAAACACACAGGAAAATGTTCCTGAGTATAACGGGATTACGGCATAAATGTACAAGGCAGGGATGGCTGTAGCTCAGGTGGCAGAGCAGGTCAGCCACTAGCAGGTCGGTGGTTCAATTCCAGGCCACCTCCTGGCTGCATGCCAAATATCCTTGGGCAAGATACTAACCCCATATTTGCCTACTGGTGGTGGTCAGAGGGCCCGGTGGCGCCTGTGTCCGGCAGCCTCGCCTCTGTCAGTGCGCCCCAGGGCACTGGGCACGTTGTACATGTAGCCCAGTACATGTACTGGGCTACATGTACATGTAGCTACAATGTGGCTACAATTGTGAAAATTGTGGCTACATGTAGCCACAATTTTCTAAGCCTTGTGGCTACATGTACAAGGTACAGGTACAATACAAGGTATTGTAGCTACCTTGTAGCTACATGTGCATATCTAATTGTGTACATGTAGCCCAGTACATGTAGCTACATTGTAGCTACATGTGGCTACATTGTAGTGTAAAGCGCTATACAAATGCAGGCCATTTACCATTTACCATATTTCCAGACACGATAACTATACACAAGGTAAGTTTAGACATACGAGAGTGAGGCGAGGCTTAGAAAATTTACAGTACACTCACACTTTACAGTAAAGTTACACTACTATGTCGATTACTAACCCTGCTCGGTCACAAAAGGAAGGATGCCTGGCAGCAGCTTGGTGGCGTTTGCAGGAAAATGGACGCGTGCACTGTTGAGGTCAGTCCCGAGGCCGTTAGTGGGCTCAGTCTTCGAGTCCCAGCTGTTTGTCTGATGTGGATCCTTTTAGAGACGCCAAGCTTTAGAGTCCAATTGAGTTTATTGATAAATCTTACACAACCGTTCAGGTAGAAATCACAGTGTTTTCTATGTATTTTTTACCCCCCAAGAGCCAAAGAAAGTGCTGGATGTCATTAATGATTGCTAGATAAATAGATATTCTTTACAGGCCCAGAAAAAGGCTAAAAATATAAGAATCTAATATAAAGTAGATAAAAGCAGAAAGCTATACTCGTCATATTTATACGTGTAGCTGATGTGGTTAAGATATGGATGTCGAGATGGCTTATAAAACAGTCTCTTCCCTCCTCCACTCCAAGGCTTCCTCTGCAGCTTTCGCAGCTCCGCCCTGGCCGTGTCGACTCTCCATCGAGGCCGCCAATTTCTGCTCCAGCCGCCACACCTGCTCCCGATACTTCCTCCGTATCTGACGGTATGAACTCAAGGCTTTGCTGCGATGAAAAGATCCACATGACTTTTTAACTTTGACTCAAGCTGAGCACAAAGGGCCCGATGAACAAACACCAAAGAAGTATATTCAGCAGCTTTCTTTTTCCATTCACCTGTGAGCCTGTGTGAGGCGAGCTATCTGCTCCGCATTGTCCCTCCTGTGGGAGGAACTGTCTGAGACGGCTGCGTTCAGTGACTCATGGACCAAAGCCAGACGCTTCTTCAAGGCTTGCTCCCTGGAAAAAGAAATAGTGAGGTCAGTGGGTAAACATGCTGTGAGGTTATTCGTTTTGCTGCAAACACAAAAGATGTTTACTCACAGACTCATATTTAATATGCGTCCTTGGCCTTAGAGCCGCTGTGACGCATTGTGTTAACAGGAGTGCTTTATTTAAAAGCATTGAGCACTCTAGGTCAGAAGAGAAAAGGTGCTCTCTGAAGCTCATCGTGGAGAGAAACAGCTCGCAATTCTTTATGTGCAAAGTCTGCAGCGTTCCTAAGCAACAGTTCAAAGCGGCCAAGAGATGTCTGACACATTTTCAAACCTGATTATATTCAAGTACGTCCACATATTCAACATCCAGATAATTACTATCAGAATTATTATCAGATTTTATTGTTAAGACACGAAACTAGAAGTTGTCAAGAGCTAAAGTGCTTCTACATAGAGGCCATAAAACACCGATAGGTATGGAAAAGACCGAATCCAACCCTCACCTCTGCAGGACCGCCTGCAGCTCTTTCAGGATGGGTCTCGTCCTATAACCAGCGATGTCCCCTTCACACCCGAGCTTCGCTGCGTTCTCACAGAGCCTCTGAAACACAACGTTCAGTTAAGATAACGCCCAAAGTCCCAAAGGTGTCTTCCCTTCGCTTCTCTTCTAGCGTATGTGCACTTTGATCTAAAGCTGTGGCTGCAGGCGTCAGACTGTCATCGTGCAAAGTCTCGTGTTTTTAGCTCTGAAGTGCTTTTACACTTTAATGCTGATGGGACACTGTTGGGCGTGGACGCCGAAGTTTAATGGTAAATGGTAAATGGCCTGTATTTGTATAGTGCTTTTACTAGTCCCGCCTAGGGACCCCAAAGCGCTTTACACACCCAGTCATCCACCCATTCACACACACATTCACACACTGGTGGAGGCAAGTGTAAAGAGAAAGTGTTAACTCTTATACTGTCACGCTTGGGAGAGACATTGAAATGCTTCCTTTATTTCATGCCTCCACACGTCTGGTCAGTCTGATCTTGTAAAATGTTCTTAGAATTTCTGTTTTTAGTATGATATATATAGTATGATAACTTGAAAATGAGGTGGATTTGATATCCCAATATTGACCTCAAGGTCAAGGTCAGAGGTCAAGTTGTCTCAAAATCTTGTGAATGCAATTAATTGAGATTTTCTAATTCATACCATACAAGCTACTACGAGGCTGGGGCTGGTGGTCGCCGGTATTTCTTACAGTTCAGTGTCCAACAGACCTAATAAAGTGATCCGCGAGGCCAGGAGTGTTGTGGGGATGGAGCTGGACTCTCAAAGGGGTGTCAGAGAGGTGCTGGACGCTACCTCCCACCCACTACATGACGTGTTGGCCAGTGACAGGAGCACGCTCAGTGAGAGACAGAGGAACCATCCCTGCCTGTGGTCAGCAGTGTTGGTCAAGTTACTTGAAAAAAGTAATCAGTAACTAATTACCGATTACTTCCCCAAAAAAGTAATCCCGTTACTTAACTGATTACTTATTTTCAAATAAGTGAAAATAAGTAGAGAGAGTATGAGCGTGCAGCGTTTAAAGCGTGGAAGTACTGACCTTACTTTGAGTTTGATTCCATAAAAAGTGACAAAAACATTAGTGTCCGTTGTGCGTGGGAAGAAAACTTCTTTTTACAGCGAAAAAAAACCCTAAACTTCCAAACAAGCACCGAGTAGCTACGACGTAATGGGAAACTCACAGAGAAACTCGTGGATTCTTCCACTGACCGCGGCACACCTGCACCAGGGTAACCCTCCGCCTACCCCACTCCTGCTTTACAGGTGAAAATAGAGCAAAAGGACCGCTAGTCTTTGACTTTATTTATTTTCTGCTGTGTTTTACTTGCATCTATTTGAAAGACTGAGTGTAAACACACAAAATATTTTATTTTATGTGCTGGAATGTGGAGAAAATAGGTTTGAATGTTAAACAAATTTCTTCCAGTCAGAGAATGTTGCATTTCCTCGAATGTATTCTGATTCTAACATTTCACATCATTTGTTTTTATCATTGACGTATCAGGAACATAATACTGAGCAAAATCAGCTGGTTGAGACGTCTGCATGCACACGGGAGCATTTCTTACACGGCCTGGGCGCTGACTGAGATTTTAGGTGAAGCCAAACAGGATACAGTCTGCAGAAACCAGGCAGCGTGCAGCACAGGAAGTTTGAAAGCTATTCACATTTGTAATCTGGAGGCAGAGCCAGTGCAAATTAACATCACGGGGTGACGGAAAGCTAAAGGAGCTGTTCCACTCTTTGTCATTTGACAATGACAGAGATGCGCGGTATGAATCTGTGCTGCGGTGACAGGACAGCTCAGCAGAAGACCTTGTGGAACCAAAATATCCTTCCTGGCCTGGAGGGATTCTGCTTTTGTAGATGTGTGATTTCCCACGTGGGGCACCCATATTTGAATCGGGTCTGTCACAGTAGACCAGCGTCCTGCTCCCTCTTGCTCGTTTCACCTTGACTTTGTATTATTTTCCAATTTGAAAAAATGAAAGGATAAAACCCGTCTGGATTGCTGCTGCGGGAGTGTATCCTACCTGTTGTTCAGTCCTGCGATCCTCCACCTCCTCTTGGAGACTTTCTGGGATGAAGACTCCAGCTGCTCCCTGAGCCTTCTGGCCCATTAAACTCCACTCCAGACACCTCAGCTCCTTCTCCTTTAGGCGGATTAAAGCTCGCAGATCTGACATCTCCTCCTGAACAAAAGCAGTTATTTAAAGAGTAAATGGCAGCTACATGATTGGATAGAAGCACAAAAGCCCAGCTTTGGTTCCTCTATTGATTTGATCAATATTACCTCAGATTGTCAATGCATGAAGATTTCTATAGAATATCCTGATGTTGTGTCCCCTGATTTTTCTTTTTTGTTTGCATGTAAATTCATGAAACTCTTTCTCGTTTAGCTGGTTTGCACTTTTCTTTGAGTTATTATGAATTTATTATAAAGGCCAATCTGTATATTCATGGCGTCTCATCCACTGTATCCTGTATATGTATTTAGAGTACATGTTGCCGTTGGGATTAATTTTTAGAAAATACAACATCTCCTTTCACTGTTATGCTGATGATATCCAGATTTATTCACCTTTGAAATCTGATGTGTCTGCTTCTTTGCAACCTCTGTTCAACTGTTTACATGAAGTTAAAATTTGGTTATCACATAATTTTCTTACATTGAATGAGAATAAGACCGAAATCAAAGTCTTTGGTAGCTGATGCCCTTGGCCCTCTCGCTAGCCATCTCTCGCCCACTGTAAGGAACCTCGGAGTGTTCCTGGATGGCTCTTTTAAACTTGAGAAACACGTCTCCACTGTGGTAAAAAACAGCTTTTGCCAGTTGCGTCAGATATCCAAAGCAAAGCCGTTCCTTCCTTTAAAGGACCTTGAAAAGCTTGTCCACGCATTTATCACATCCAGACTGGACGAGTGTAACTCCCTCTACTCGGGCCTCCAACACTCTTCTCTTTACCGGCTTCAGTTAATTCAAAATGCAGCTGCACGTCTTTTAACAGGTACGAGAATCTATGAACGCATCACTCCAATTTTAGCCAAACTACATTGGCTCCCTGTTAAATATCGCATAGATTTTAAAATTCTTTTGTTCACTTTTAAAATTCTGAATAATTTAGCGCCCAGCTATCTTTCTGAACTCCTCCACTCATACAATCCCAACAGAGCACTTAGATCGTCCAATCACAGGCTCCTAGCACAACCTAGGTCTCGAATGAAGTCGAGAGGAGACCGGGCCTTTGCATCCAAGGCAGCCAGACTCTGGAATAACCTCCCTGTTCATGTTCGTACTGCCGAGTCGATCCAGTCTTTTAAATCACGTCTTAAAACTTATCTTTTTACTTTGGCTTTTGATTCTTTGAGTTGGCTGTTCTATCTTGTTGTGTTGTTACCTGTTGTTCGTTGTCCTGTTTTATTGTTTGTTTTAATTGTATCATGCTTTTACTGACTGTGAAGCACTATGGTCAACACTGTTGTTTTAATATGTGCTATATAAATAAATTTTGATTTGATTTGATTTGATAGAGTACTATGCAAACAGTGTTTTAGGAAATTATGCAATCTAAATATTTTACTCCTTTCTCTCTTTAATCTCTTTGCATCCATATTTTTGCATGCTTTTATTTTCCTGGCCGTGGTGTGATTGTAATGTACGTCATACCCTGACTGAGATCAGTTCATAAAACAGGGAAGCCTTCTCCTTCTTGTTATCAGCAGGTTTGTCTTTAGTCATGTGACCCCCTCTTTGTCCAGGTGGGCTCAGTTTGGCCTCTGCTCCTTGACCTGGCTTAGGGAGGCAAATGGCCGCCCGGTCCCTCTTCAGGCGCTCAATTTGCTGCCGGAGAGCCGCCTCCCGGTCCTCGGGCTCGGGCGTCCTGTGGGGTTACTTGCAGTGAACAAGCTGACAAAAGCACAGCCCAAGAAATTTGCATATTTGAAGTTCCTACACGGTGATGTCGAACTCTTTCGTCAGCTTTGTTGTGTGTAAGCGTTTTAAAACATCACCTCTGCCCCGTGTGACTCGGTGTTTCCGTCTCCTCTGTGACCCCTGCTGTTGAGAAGGAGGTGGACAGCTCTTCAGTCCCCATTTTCCTCAGCTGAGCTAATGGACTGTCTGGGTCCTGACTGTCACCGACCGGCTCTGATGATGGGAAAAGAGAGAACCCGACTGTGTCTGATGCTTGAAAGCCGTATATTGTACATGTCAGTGTCTGAGTGCTCTTTGGTGCGAGTATTAAAACCCGTTATTCCATCACCTGCTGAGACGCTCCGCTGAAGACTGCTTTGCTGCTTCCTGGCGTCATAAAGCGACAGCAGCTCGCCGTAGGCCTCTTCACACTCCTCACTGTCAGTCGCAAAAGACAAAACGTGACCTTGCTAATACTGTTAAACCGACCTGTGCGTGCTGATGGTTTCTGACAGGTGATAACGAACTCGTCCAGCGTTGACACAGACAGAAATATTTATTTGTACCAGTATCTGAGAGCCATCTGCAGGGCCGAGCAGTCGGACTCAAGCCTGTTCAGCCTGAGATTGATCTGCTCCGACTCTCCTTTCCTTCGCTCCAGAGCTGCAGTGAGACGTTCGTTTCTGGCCTTCAGCCTCTCGATGCATCTGCGGTAAAGTGAGGATGAGGGGATTAAGAGTGAAATGGCTTTAATGATCAAAATAACACACGTCACTAAGGAAGAAGCCGCTTCACTTGATTGGTTGAGTTAAACTTCAGCAATTAGATCATCAATCAGACCAGTGGGATTTGAGATTTGACCCTTATATGCACTTTGAGGCGGTCTTCAGGAGGTAGAGCAGGTCATCTACTAATGGCAAGGTTGGTGGTTCGATCCCTGGCTCCTCCAGCCTGTATGCTAATTATCCTTGGGCATAAAAAACGAATCCCAAGTCGGAGTGTGAATGTTAAACAGAAAGCACTGGTGAATGTGGCATGTTGTATAAAATGCTTTGAGTACTCTGTTAGAGCAGAAAGGTGATAAGAACCAGTGTTACAGATATCTACCTGAATCTGTGGGAGGTTATAAGAACATGTAGTCATAAGTCTAGTAAGTGAACGGGTCAATAAATGTGTCTTTCTTTACATACATGTAAATACAGGGACAGCGTGTGTCAACAATGTGGTAGTCGAGTTTTTATTTTTATTTATAACTCCTAAACCTTCTAAGCTGCTAATCACTCCCACCTGTTGAGCCGCTCTGTCTCAGACTCCAGGCTGAGGGGGCTGGGACAGAGACTGCCCGAGTTAACTGATCCCAGTGGAGATCCATCCCCACCCACAGTCAGAGGCGTCATGGCTCTGTTGGCTCTCCTGTGGAGTAAAGGTGAACCGGGATAGGGGGGCGAGGCCCAGTCTGGACTTAGGGCCCCAGTAGCGGGCCGGTAGGAAGGAATGTGGCCGCCAGACCTCCAGGCTTTATGGAGACCAAGCAGCTGAAACACAGGAGAAAGGCAGCTGCACTGATTCTCATGTAGTGTTTACTGATGTGATTCATTCTGGCTAATAAAGTACGAGACATCTTCTCCCACCTTGTTCTTCTCCTCTTCTACCTGGCTGATGCTGCTCTGTGGGGGGCTTCTGAGAGCAGACTCCTGTTTGTCCCCATCCAGCATGTCTTCCTGGTACTGGTCTCTTGGGAAGCTCGACCGGCACGAAATCCCAAACTCTCTTTCCATCTCTTCCAATACCTGTCAGAAATGAAGCAGGATCATGAAAGGGACTGATGGGAGTCTAAAGACAGTCTGAACAATGACATTTCTTTCTCATAAACTGATCCTTGCTGAATTTTCTTTTTTTAAAAAGAAGAAGAGCCAGTATGTGGACCTGAAGCTCTTTTTTCTTGGGCTTTGCAGCTTTAAATTACTTAATAGATATTTTACTTGTGATTATACTTATTTGTTTTTAACTTATACCTGGCTGGCTTTAACCCAGTTCTCTTGAGCTGCTCTCAGATGCTCTCTGTGCTTTTCCTGGTCAGAAGCTGTGATGGGGGCCGCCCAGGTCCTTCTGAAGCTGATGGAGTCCTCCACTGATGATAAAACCTCCTGCAGTTTGCTCCAGACAACACCACTGCCTCCTAGTGGATAGAAAGCAAAGGTGCAGGGATATATGTACTATATGATGCTCAAACAAACATAAAATATGCAATAAAGGACATAAACATAAAATATTAATTGTTCTCTTTGGTGGAAGCTTCTGGATTTGCATGGCATCCAAACTGATAAGATCTGCTGATGAACGAGTGACGCTATGGTAACGCCAACCTTGGTCATTCAGTGGAGGTTTAGATGTTGGGCTGTTTCTTTCTGGGCTGCTTCTAACGAGCCGGTGAGACAGAAGATCTGGAACCAGAGGCCTGGATGGAGCCGGCGGTCTCGTGTCATCTGGTTCACTGCAAGAGTAGTGCGTTTACACGAGCTATAGGTTGAATATCAAACTCCCTATTAATGTGAAAATATGTGTGGTATTGCCCACAAGGATGAATACAAATCCACAGATTTCAAGTGTCTTGTAAGGATGGCATTAGTATTCAAGTCAAAGTCGAGCCAAAGGTGATGCTGCAGTAAATCCAGCCGTCGCGCCGGGCGCCTCGCTTACCTCGGAGCTTTTAGTGACCCCATCTTCTTGTTCAGTTCAGCAATGATGTTGAGCAGCGTGCCCACTTCAGCCTCACACTGAGCCAGCTCTGCTGGTGTAGGCTCGAGGATGACTGCAGGGTCACAGCCCTCGTGGTAGAGGGAGATATAGTCACTCGGGCTCATCGCCTCCTTGTCACACCTTGACCCTGCATCCAGACTGTCACATCTGCCTCGCCTGAAATCCTACAAAAACAAACGTGTTTGGACTGAAAGAAAAAATAACTTGGTGGACCCATTCATTTAGTTTTTTGCTGTTTTTTTGTATATTTCGTGCACCAATAATAACACACATCACACCCGAAGCCTTCTTTCGTCCTGTGAACAAGCACCTTTCAGCGAGTACAGCAAAATAATCTAATCATATAATGTATCAGCATTAAAAATCTGTTACGCTATTGAGCCAAACATGTTTGGCAGCTATTGTTCTGAGCAACGGAAAAGGAGGAAACTAAAACATCCTGACATCCAACTTCCTGCCAAGCAAATATTTGTGGACCGAACCATCTATTGTTTTCATGAAGCTGAACAAATCTCTCAGACACAAAATGTTGAATCAGAACAAAATGTAACTCTTTTATTATGAAATTAACTACAGTTAGATGTAGAATGAAAATGTACTTTTTAAACGATTAAACACATACATCTTTTTAATAACACACGTATATATGGTGCAGGCCAGAGTTGGCAACATACTTGAAATTCCTTATCCTCATTACCAAACTATTCCCAGTCAGTGTCAGAGAAAAGTCATTTAGGCATGAAAAGGGGGAATAAAGACTTTACGCATGCTGTCAGACCAACTCTCTTCAGATTTGTGGATTTAATTACTTATGTGCAAAGTTCATGTTTTCAAACAGTAAAGAGTCTTACTCTGCCTTATCGATGGGGCAGATTAAATCATTTAAAAGTCTCTATTATGAGGCTGCAGCAGTTCTGCAAACAACAGTTCTTCTCTTATGGGGCATATTGGAGCAACATGCGACATCTGCATTAGACATTTACCAGTGACAGCTTTGAACTGCATTACAAACTCATATACTGTGTCACATATCATAAGCTTTACTGGATTTATGTTGCTCTCGATCTCACTACACCTTCAAAACAATCCCTCAAACATTTCATCATAACTTACCTCCATGCTCGCTGATCTGTGTGACTGCAGAAGTGACTCAGTTTATCACGTGTGTAAAAAAAATAAAATAAAAAAATTGACAAAATGAGGGTCTGTTTTCTTCCGTCCTACTATTTTGTGTAATTATATTTTCCAAGAGTCAGTCAGTCTCTGTAATAAGTCTGCTCTCGCCATGTCTGCCTAACACTGTTTTGTGTGATGGGTGAAGTAAGTGGAAAAGTCATCCCCACCCATTCCCTTTCACTCTGAGTCCTTTCCTGTTTTGTCCGTAGTGTGCTTCCATGTCTGATTATGACCAAAGGGGGTGTGAATTATCCAATCTGGTTATAATGTGATATATACGCAGGAAAATGCTACCTGTTTATTTTTTGGATACATTCTGCACACCGGTGTTGGCAAAAATATAGTAAAAGACTCACTTTGGTAGAATAAATTCAATACATCAATAAAGCAATCGATTACTTATGCATGACAGTATCTGTGGACTCAAACAAAGCTTTTTATGATACTACTACTACTGTTACTGCAGTAAAAACTATATTATTAGGTCAGCAAAACTGTTTTTGAGCACCACAATCCATAAACTTCATTACCCACAATTCCATTGTACCCGTTCCAGTTTCTGGTTATATCATTTCCGTTCAGGAAGTGTCCGTTCAAAACAAATGTTAGCTCGCTGTTGGAATATTTCTTAGTCTTCAATGAGTTTTTATCGTATATAAATACAAGACCTGTCGTAATAATTAAGTAAGTGTCTGTTCTTCTTCTTCCAAATGTAAAAGTTATACTTTAGTTCACAGAGTGACTGATTTGACGTATTTGTTTTAGTTAAAGCTAACTAATGCTAACGGCTAATGTTGCTACAGCCGTGGAGCATCAGCTGCTCTGTCTGCTGTGGTTTTTAGCACTTTGTCAGGTTTTCTGGTCGCATTGACTCAAGCTTTTACCAATTAATAATATTTCCTGTAAATATACACCACTGCGTTTATCTACACATTACACTCGCGCTAACACGTAGAGAAGCAGTCCTTATGTGTAAAATGAACTTTACACTGGACTGAGTTTGCACTGAAAGTAGAAATATGATTTTAAAGTTGACGAGAATGGTTGTGTGGTGGGACAAGCGGTGTTTGCCGTTTATGAGAAGCCCGTGTTTAGGATTTCAGGTGGATTTGCACTTGTTGGTCTTTGTGAAGGATGGACAGCAAGCAAAGTTAAAAATATTATACCAGCCTTTTAATGTCAAGTGATTCCATCACCTGTTAAATGCTAGAAATCTTTGAGATCCAGAATAACTTACCTAACTTCACCTCACCACCTCCACTTCTGTAGCTTCCTCCTTTATCAATGGACACACCAGAGCCCGGCCAGGCAGATGGAGAGGAGCGTCTCGTAGAGCTCCGACCTCGAACGCGCTCCAACCCAGAGGGTGCTGAGGACCGACGAAGCAGCACTGGCAGCCTCGGAGGCAACGGGAACCCCAGCATATCTCAGCCTGCCGTGGGAAGTCGCGTGGAGGGAGAAGGTGAGGCCTCGACCAGCGACAGCCCTCCAAGTTCCACCACCGCAACCATCTCAGTGTCTACGGCTCAGGCTGTGGCTCCCACTGCCGTCACAGGTGCGACTGCTGCGGCCAGTGCTGCGGTACCACTGTCCACTACGGCCGTGTCAACCAAAGACAGGCCAAAGTCGACACAGCAGCACCCCACACTCACCACGTCTATCCCTTCACCGGCAGAGTATCAGCTCAGAGTGCCGCGCGTAAACTGCCCAGAGAAAGTGGTGGGTCCACTTAGCATTTCTGATTTTTGAAGAGTCACAAGAAAAAAAGTAATTTTCACTGTCAGTTCTTCTCTTTTACGACAGATTATCTGCTTAGATCTTTCTGAAGAGATGTCTTTGCCAAAGCTGGAGTCCTTTAACGGGTAGGCGGCTGCATGTTCAACTTCATTGTGTGTCATCAAAGTTTCACCACCTAATTTGACTGTTTTTCAAGGTCTAAAACGAATGCTCTGAACATATCCCAGAAGATGATTGAGATGTTTGTCAGAACAAAACACAAAATTGACAAACGGCATGAGTTTGCTCTGGTGGTCGTCAACGATGACGCCCTGTGGGTGAGTACGAGAGCTGTTGTTTCTTTCTTATGTGTTACTTCTAAAAAATGTAGACGACTCAACACACTCTTAGCCGTTTGTTTGGGTATGATCATGTAGTTCCTTTTTGTTGTTGTTGTCTATGGCGGTTGAATGCACTTCCCTAATGTAACGTCATTTAATCCATCTGTGGACATATCTCAGCTGTCAGGCTTTACCTCTGATCCCAGGGAGCTGTGTAGCTGCTTGTATGACCTGGAGACCAACGTGTGCGAGTCCTTCAGTATCCTTAAACTGAAATTGACAAAAAAAATGCTAGTAACTTCTAGATGTTTGGTTTCAACCCTTAACTCCCCTTTTATAGACCTGGAAGATCTCCTTAATGTCATGTAAGTAACAGATCTGCTGTAAATTTGATTAAAAATGCGAGGTTTTTTTTAGCTTTTTTTAGTGTTTCAACTGAGTGTTTGCTCATTTTGTGCCTTTGCAGACGTCAGAAAATCGAGCTGCCGTTGATGGAGAATATTCAGACTATCCCGCCTCCGTATGTTGTGCGGACTGTGCTTATCTACAGCCGTCATGCTGGGCAGCTGCAGTTCAACCCATCTGAGGCTGTTAGTGTAAGAACAGCACAGTCTCTCTTTGTGTCTGTATTTTAGTTTTTACACGTGCGACCTGTTCCTGACTGTGCACTTTGTGTTTCTCTGTCCTGTCACAGAAAATGCTGCAGTCGCCATATTTTTTCTTCGACGTGGTCTATTTGCACAACGGGGTGGAAGAGCAGGGGGATGAGACCAGCTGGAGGGTGAGTGCAGACGCTGGTGATGGAGGGTTATTGGTTCAAACTGTGTGCAGCAGCTCCATGTATCAGGTTTGACGCCCTTTTACCTTCAAAAGTGCCTTAAATCTGTATGGCACAGGTTCAACAAGGTGCTGGAAACATTCAGAGGTCTCGCTCCATAAACCATTGCATCAAATAGCATCCAGTCTCAAACTGACCGCAGCCTTAGACTGTCACTGACCGGGTTGTTAAAGGAGTCAAACAAGCTTCATGCTGTGCCACAGCGATGCAGTTACTGTCTTACCAAAGGGGGGAACGTGTGGATGATTATTAATATGAGGAATAAGAAAACAGAGGAACATAAAATAACTCGTGATCAAGATCAAATCTGCTAAAATAAGTTAGTTCAGTGGATAAGACGACACAATAATGGCACACTGTGCGTGAGTGCTTTACTGACAACAAACTTGAGCTAGCAAGTATTACACAAACCACACTATACTCTCATTGGTTACGTTCTCAGGTACACGCGATCAGTTGCTTGTTAATGCAAATATCCAATCGGCCAATCACATGTCAGCATAGCAGGTGATTTACGTCACTTTAAACGTGACGTGTTTTGGTGCCGTAATGTTGAAGCAGACGGGCTACGACAGCAGGAGAGCCACTGGCTGCCACTCCTGTCAGTTACAAACAGGAAACTGAGGCTACACTCCACACAGGTTCAACACAATTAGAAGATTGGAGTGCGGCAGATATTTCCTTGGCACACTTTGGTCCTTTTAGTACCAGCTGAGAATCGTTTAAACCAGGGGTGTCTCGAGGGTGTCCTGCAGGTGAGGGCTGCCACCATTAGTCGACTAGTCACGATTACGTCGACTATCAAAATCGTCGACGACTGATTTAATAGTCGACGTGTCGTTTGAAGCTTTGTAAGATCACAAAAGACGCAGGAATAAGTAGTAGGATTTAAGAGTGTAATAACGGACTGAAACAGAAGATGGCAGCACTGCATGTACAAGGATGCCAGCTGCCGTTAAACCCCGAAGAAGAAGAAGCTGTGTCCCAGAATTCATAGCGCAGCCCAGCTCAGTTTCCAACAATGGCGGCAGCTAGTTAGTTTTTATATTACTCTTATTATTCTTTCTGGGTCACAAAATAAACGTTTAACATATTTTCAGGTGAGAATGTAGCTGTGTAAACCTCAAATATCTGCTCAGTTTATCAAGACACCACATATTTTCAAAAGCGCTCCGACGTTTTCGGAGACGTCTGTTACCCACTAGCTCGATAGCTAGCCGGGGGCTAGGCTAACTAGAGCCGTGAGAACACCGGACTCCCGGGAAATTGTTTTCAAACCCACCGCCGTCTTTCGCTACTCAGGTTAAACATGATATATAAGTCACTTAGATAACTTAAAAATGTTATTGTTTGGCTTCTTTTTTAGTATTTTATTTGTTCCTGAGTAAATCAGTTTGGCTGAGATTAAAGTTATAGTTTTTACACAGCTGAATAAACATCAAGCAGACAGCTGATTATCAGAAGTGTGAGATGCTCCAGAATTTACTCCGGTGTCCTGTTATATTTTAGATAACAAGGAGTTTATTAAACTTCACCGAAACAATCTGCACATTTCATTAAAATTTAATAAACTATCATCTTGTCTTTATTTTTAGTTAGCACAGACCTTAAACACTTAAAGCTGTAAGCTAATGATAGTTATATAAGAGCAGATGCTGCTGGTGCAATAAGCTGTACGTTTTACGTCCAATGGATGATGATCTGATTAGTCGACTATCAAAATAATCGTTTGTGGCAGCCCTACTGCAGGTTTTAGATCTCACCCTGGGACAACACACCGGAATCAAACGATGAGTTCATTACCAGGCCTCTGGAGAACTACAAGATATTTAAACCTACTGTGTTGGATCAAGGACACATTTGAAACCTGCAGGACACCTTGAGGCCTGGAGTTGGACACCCCTGGTTTAAATGTACAGAGTAGTGTTGCTGACCACAGTGATGCGATCTCCTGATGGCTGCTCCCAGCAGCGTAACGCACCGTCTCATAAAGCTTAAATCATCTCAAGCTGGTTTCTTGAATCTGACGATGAGATCGCTGCACTGCCTCTGCCGTTAGAGCGCGTTGGCCTTTTGGATGTGGTGGAACGGGAGATTTCCACGATGACTGTGCAGCAAGTGCGTGATGCTATCATGTCAAGATGAACCAAAAACTCTGAGAAATGTTTCCAGCGTTTTGTTGAATCAGTGACCCAAAGGATTGAGACAGCTGAGACAAGCGGTACCAACAAGGTCCAGTGAGTGTATGTTGTAACCTTTGAATGGATCCAAACCTTTACTTGACTAAATATAAAGTACGTCCTTGTTTCTCTTCAGTGTTCAGCATGTTTGAAAAGCCTCTGTGGCATGTTAAATGTAATCAGGGCACCGCTGTAGTTACTGGTTTGAGCGTTAAAGCTCTGCTCTGAGGCAATTCACTGCATGTCTCCCAGCTTTCATGTCTTCTCCACTGTCCCATCTCATTAAAGGCTAAACCCCCCCCCCCCAAAATATATATTTGAGAAAATAAACCATCTATACCTCCAAGCTTATCTTTTAAAATATTTTCTGCACATTGTAAGACAGCGATGCCAAACTCTGGGCTGTGGAGCTTTTGCACGCCCGACTCACCTTCAAACCCTTTTCTGCTCTTGTGTTCACACCCAGTGATGATCAAACTGCTGCACCGACACTAACAACCAGCACCGGCCTTTTGATTCTGTATGTAATAATCTGTTTTACACTGTCTCACCTGATATTCTCTTAAACTGAGTATTTGCTTTTTCTCCAGGACAACTACACCTCGTTCAGTAACCTGGACTCTAAGGGCATGTGTTATCGCTTTGAGGTTTCCTTAGGCGGACCCGCCATTGAGCTGCACAATTGCATGGCCAAACTTCTGGCTCACCCTTTACAAAGGCCTTTCCAGAGTCATGCATCTTACAGCCTGCTGGAGGGGGACGACCCCCAGGACATCGAGGCAACAGTTTAAAATGGGACACTGGCTTCTCTGTGAAATCCACACACACGCGCTTCGGTTTTTCCTCCACATTATGACCATTTTTTTTCTCTTAGCTGCTGTAATTCATGTATTATTTGGGATGTTGGTGTAGATCTAAGGATAACCAAGGGGTTTGTATGTCCATACTAAAATAGACGAGTGATTTTTCTCATCTTAACTGCAGAAATCATGCAGCTGTTAGCTGCAGGTGTCGTGACAATGATTAAAAGTCCCAGAATCCAAGAAAAAGGTAAAAGAGCAGCTAAACGGTGTAACGCATCATTTATCCCTTGTTGCTTTCTAACACACCACACTGCTCCAAAGCAGGCGATCAGGAAACTAATGAACCTTAATTTGAAGTAGTGAATCACAGAGACACGTGTCATGAAGTCTGTGATCCTGCCTGTACTTCTGTTGCCTGTTTTAATCTTTGTTTTATAACGGCTCGTTTTCTTTCTTAGCTGTCACACTTACGTTATGTTACATAGGCAATGAAAAAATAAAGGGTACGATTGTAAAAATGTCCCTTTGCACTGCCCGTAGATGCACTCGAAACACGTCGTGTACAGATGACGTTTGTACAACTTTTTCTGCGGATTAAAAAAGTTTGTTTAATGACACTTGTCGTGTTCGTGTATTTGATGTCTTTTTTTTTTTTTTTTTTTTCGGTGCACAAGGTCATTTAATCACGTGTCTTTTTCTTTTTTTCTTTTTTTTCCCCTCTTTATAAAGTTTTGCACATGTAATTTGACATATCAGGCCCAATACAGCAAGTACCAACCGATATAAAGACATATATCAAAACAAATTAGGCCATTAAAATTCAGATGATAACAATAAAACAGAAAAAAGGAAGAAAAACAAAAAAACAAACACCCACGCACAGAAAACAACAAAAAACAAGCAAACAAATTTTTTTTTTAAAAATCAACTCCCTCCCAAAACCATAACAAAAGGGAACCCTGTGGTACAAAAGTTTAGTCTGTAAGTGTTTTAAATGAGTTAAAGTAAATGATAAAAGGCTGCCACATCTGTGAGAACTTATTAACATGTCCTCTGAGTCTAAATTTTATTTTCTCCATTTTTAAAAAGAACATAACATCTTCCAGCCAACGTGATCAGGCTGGAGGGTGAGGAGCTTTCCAAGACAACAAAATTCGATGCCGTGCCAGCCGTGAAGTGAAAGCGATAATATCCAGTGGCTTACGACTAAGGTTCAGGGTGGCGTCCTCAGAAACACCAAAAATGGCAACTAGTGGACATGGTTCGAGAGTAACGCTCAAAACATGAGAGAGCACTTCAGAGTAAAAAGTCCAGTATAATTGAAGTGACGGGCAGGCAAAAAACATATGAGTTAAATCACAGGGGGACGTGTTGCATCTGTTGCACAGGTCAGGAATGCTGGGGTATATTTTAGATAATCTAAAAGTTGAGAAGTGTAATCTGTATACCGTCTTAAACTGAATAAGGGAGAGTCTTGCACATGAGGCTGAAGAATGAATTCTGTCAATTACTTTGTCCCAGTAACCTTCAACAAACTGAAGACCCAGCTCCTGTTCCCAACTCGAGGCAATTTTCTTGGTTGAGTAATTGCCCGATGCCATAATTAAAGTATATATTTGTGATATTAGAGCCTTACTGTGAGGCTTCAACTGGAATAAGTCTTCCCACCAAGGCTTGAGAGGCTGTGATGTCATTTTTTTAATGTCTAGCTTTTGTCAGGAGATGGCAGCAAAGCCTCTGCTGTTCTTCAGCTGTTGTGGTCTAACCTCACTGCAGCTCAGATGTCTTTATATTCATGTTTATGGCGGTGATTAAGCAGTTGAGCAGCAGACGCCATTGTAAACAGGAAGTCTTCTCCAGTTGTAGCATTCAGTGTGGAGGTTCTCAGTCTGGTTCTGATGCTTCACGTGCTGATGAAGTGAAGCTCTGACAGCATCAGTCATGTCTATCATATTCAGTTTGGTTCCCCTCGTTGTTGGTGAGCTGCAGCGCTCTGTCCCCCGGGTTGAGAATCGCCGCTTTAGCTGTAAAATATGTTTTCCTGTCACCTCAAAGATGTCTCGTCTGTTATCTTAAAAGGTGTCTTATCACGGTCTTTAGCCATTTGGTTTCCTGCTTTTGTTCACGTTATCTAACACCTCGTTCCCGACTCGTTGTCTTCTGTCACTCTTAACATGCCTCATAAATAAGTTTTTTCCACTTGAGGACAGGTTGTCAGGGAGACAATAGGGAGCAGGAAAGCTTCGGGCTCGGAGGCCCTTTCCCCTTTCACACCCTTCCCCGGCAGACCCGACTGCGCCTGACGTCACCGGCTCTGCCGTGGGTGGGACGGGGGGTGAAGGGTGTCTGCGCTCTGCAGGGAGAATTTGTTATTCCCCATCCCCACAGAGTGACAGGTCCCTATTGTTTTCCCTCCTTCACTCCTCCACTACCATGACTCCTTTCCGTGCTCGTTCAGGACAGGATGTGCTGGGAAACAAATTTTTTTGTTTGGCATTTTCTGCTTTTACTCCTTAAATGGTTTATATTGTTCATCAAGCAGCAGGGGAATACATCAGTCTGCAGCAGCTATAATTAAATAGGAATATTTCCTGTTGTTTCTTCATTATTTTTATATCACATGAAGTCATGAGTAAAAAAAACAACATAAGCAGTCTTACTAAAGTACTGAACGTCTGTGCTTCTGGTGCACATGAGTCCTGACTGGTTGGATATTTATCTGAGAAAATATGATGTATGTAGTTTATGCAAACTGGCTTTGACTGTGGTGTGGTTGTTGATGCCCGCTGAGCTGCTTGGAGTATTTGAGAAACTGTTGATCTGCTGGGATTTTACTGCACAACCATCTCTAGTGTTAAAAAAGAGGTTTTATTTATGTAGTGGCAAATCACAACTGTTACTTTATACTGTAAGGTCAAGACCGTACAGTAATACAGAGCGCTTCAACCAACGTTTGTAGAAGAGCATCTATGAACGACTGTGGCAGATGGGCCCCAGCAGCAGGAGTCCTCGCCTGCCAACAGGCAGTGTTGGGAAGGTTACTTTTAAAATGTATTCCATTACAGATTACAGAATACATGCCCCAAAATGTATTCTGTAACGTATTCCGTTACGTTACTCAATGAGAGTAACGTATTCTGAATACTTTGGATTACTTAATATATTATCATGCTGTTTACAACTACATGAATGTACTATTGCTGTGATTTATTACTGTTACTGAAGGTCCGCGGCTCCGAACCGTAGTAAAGGGACCTCTGGCTAATACGTCGGGTTCGTGTTGGGCTCGTAGCCGAAAACTAGCTTTACTTTGTTTTTGTTTGGTTTTTTTTGAAAATATTTTTATTGAAAAACAACAACAGTACTTGCAGTTACCGAAATACAATCAACCTTTCTTCATTTTTCTAAGTAAATAAACTTTTATTTATATATATATATATATATATATATATATATATATATATATATATATATATATATATATATATAAATAAATAAAAGTTTATATTATATATATATATATATATATATATATATGAAAAAAAAAAAAATATATATGATATATATATATATATTTTTTTCATATATATATATATATATATATATATATATGAAAAAAAACAACGCATTCTAAAAGAAAGACACCCCCCCCGTCCCACACAGATCAACACAACCATCAAACATATTAGAGGAATATAACAGTAGCAGAAGTACATTTAAACAGGCAATACCTCTAGACTAGCAAAATAAGAGATAAAGGGTTGCCACTTGTGAAAAAATTTGGCTGTGCAACCTCTCAACGTATATTTAATTTTTTCAAGTTTTAAAAAAAATATGACATCTTTAAGCCACTGGGTAATAGTAGGATACTTAACTTTGTTGTCTGGGTCAAGTTTGCTAGCAGAGACAGAGAGAGGCGTTGAAAGGCTGCTCCAACAGAACTTATTGTTTCAGAGGAAAACACGAACACGGTGTACAGTCGAGTCTTAATAGCTTACTTACAACTGGGCTCGTCAGGCTCTCTTCTTGGCTGCAGTGGTTATTATTATATTTACATGCTTCCAGCTCCCGTTTCTGCTCGATGACAGCTCGTACTTTTCCTTTTTCTCCCTCCCTCGCTCACAGACACATAACGTGTATGACAGTCCATTCTCCCTGCAGCACGGACTACACTGCCCATGATGCTACATTCTTTAGAGCTGTACCTGTAGCATTCTGCCTATTAGCTTAGCATAACAACAACAACAACAAAAAGGCCTCTCTCACCCAGGAAACAGAGAGAGAGAGCGTCACCCTGTAACCATGGCAACCCTAACGCTGCCTGGAACAACAGAACGTAGCTGTCAAACAAAACCCAAACAGTCCTGACCCGCCACAATATGAAACAGGGAAGTACCGCCGTGTAATCCATTTATTTCAACAAAGTAACTGTATTCTAAATACCACCTTTTTAAACGGTAACTGTAACGGAATACAGTTACTCATATTTTGTATTTTAAATACGTAACGGTGGTACATGTATTCCGTTACTCCCCAACACTGCCAACAGGAAGCTGAGGATTGAAACTGGACCACAGGAGATTAGAAAAATGTTGCCCGGTCTGTGGAGTTTTGATTTCTGCTGCAAATAGCATGAAATCAAATCATCGACCTCATCCCGCTGCAGCCCAGCCTGGGTGTTGTTGCTAGGTCCACATCTATGACTGCAGTGCACCTTCTTCTGATGCCGCTGTGATGCTGTCGCACCAATATGGACCAAAATCCCTGAGAAATGTTTGCAGCACTTTGTTGTTTCTGTGCCACAAATTATTATTAAGGTGCTTCTGAATGCAAAAGTGGGTCCGACCCGTCACCACCGAGGCACAATGAAGTGATCACTTATTTTAAACCCTAATTTAAGGTCATAGTTAGCCACAGTCCTCTGCAAAGGCGACTTCTTTAGGCAGCATTTTGTTAGAACTGACAGTTTTCTTACAGTTTTTGTTGAAAAGCTTTAAATTTATTTATGTCTTGAAACGTGTCTTGAGGATCTTTAAATCTAAATCCCATCACACCAACTTATTTTTGTTTCAAACGTTCCATGGAAAGTTTCTGATAACTTGGGCAGCTTTGCAGCAGGAGGCTGTCCTGCGACACAGGCTGATGAGGGACGGGAGGGGAAGAGGCAGGAGAGGTTGGGCTGGGATGGGCAGGAAGTGTGCCTCTAGCACCAATTATAAACATGACCCTTCTGGACACCTAAGGGTCATTGTTTACGTCCATCACTGCCTGCCACTTGTGCCTGTCTGCTTCTTCACGTCGGCAGAGCTGTAGAGCTGTAAAAGGCGAGCAGAAGACCGGGAAACCATCACCTCGCTGCACGCTCGACTTCTTCCATCTTCCAGGGGGAATACTTGCGGATTTTCTTTATGGACAAATAATTTCTCTGTAGTCAGTCATGTACAGCTCCAGCTACTCTCGGGCCAAACTGAGCCCAGAGGTAAGGCACCTGAACAAGTCCAAAGCGAAGAGCTGCGGCTACTACATGAGGATCGTCTTCCTCTTTTCTTCTCTCATCCAGTCACTCATCATTGTCAGCTTGGTGCTTTTTGTCATCTACGGACAGCCGGAGAAGACTGCAGCAGATAAAAGGGTCAAGGTCAGTGAGCTGGTCTAAGTTTGGTTTATTAAACTGAAGCATTCAAATGTTTTTAAAGACATTTGAATGTCCAGGCCGGCCTTGAATAACAACACAACAGCTTATTAGTAGGATTATGTTTTGTTTTCTTAGATTTCAGTGATGTCATGTTTTCCACTGTAAATATTTTAATTCTAATTATTTTAGTATTTTACTTGATTTGCCAGTTGTTCTACTATCATGAGTAGAGCTGTAAGAAGCGTGGCTTTGATGCTGAGTGCTGTTATCCTGCAGGAGCTGGAGCTGGGCTTCAATAAACTGAGTGACAACAACATCAAGCTGAGGAATGAGAAAAGTAAGCTGGAAGCTCAGCTGAAGGCTCGCGCTGAGGAGAGAGCAGCTCTGGAGAGAGAGATGGCGAAGCAGAAGATTGATGCCAACAAGACGGAGCAGGATTTGAAGAAAAAGTCTGTAAGTTCACTTCCCCGTTGGTCACCAGCGCACGAAAATATCATCGTGAGTCATTCTTCAAATGTCTTTGTGTGTGTTTTCTTCACAGGAGGACTGCAACAGGTTACTGAACCTAGCACGGCGCCCCCTCCCTCCGATACAGCCCCATATCACTAGAAGCAGCACGAGCAGTATGTACCTCATCTTCTTCTTCTTCTCAGTTATTTATCGTCTCATCAAACATGAAACATAAACAGTGTCTGCAGAATCTTGATGCTGCGGATCTTTTACCCAAAACGCTTTTGGGTAGCAAGGTTCTCTTTCTGCCTAAACAGTTAAACATGTTGCAAAACATCTGGAAACTCATCATCTAATAACTCTGAAGCATTAATAAATTATGCGTTAAGCCTTATAGCATTATTGGAGTTGGCCTTAATAAGAGTAAAATCGTCCTGTGACAGTTTCTGTCTGCATCCTCCAGGCGAGCTGAGTAATCTGAAGCGACTCTACGATCAGCAGGAGGCCAAGCTGGACGTCGTCAACTCAAACTTCACCCAGACGGTGCAGAATCTGCGGGATGAGTTAGACACAGCCGTCAAAGACCGAACGCGCCTCAACGTCGAGGTGGTGGAGCTGCGGCGCCACAACACCTTTCTCAGGGAGCAGCACGCCTTGTACACCAGGTACGTGTGTGTGGCGTGTGCGACTGAAACAACCTGAGAAATAAGCAAAGTTAAAGTGTTTTATTTGATTCTTTCTGCCTCCACCAGCAAGTGCAAAGAGGACTTTGCAAATTCTCTAGAAGGCATCACGACGGTGACCAGAGAATTCTTGGACCGGATAAACAAACTGTTTCCTCACCAGCTCACCTTTCACCTCACCTGCAGCAGCCAGCGGGAGCACATGGACAAGATCAAAAACAGCTGCACGAACCTGTCCAGAGACGTGGAGAACAAGTTCCAGGTTTATCTCGACAATGTGGGGAAAATGGTAATTTAACTTTTTTAATGCCTCGGTGGAACCGTGGTTATACTTTCAAATCACTCTTTGGTGCAGCTGCTGCCAACTCAGGTCGTGGGCCGCATCCGCTTCCTCCTGAGGCCGCATTTGTAGACAGATTACGTCACAGCGACGCGCCGAAGGCTGTCCAAATTCGTAGACTCCTCCGAATGCAGCCGACAAATGCGTCCTTCATTTCCCCAGATTTGAAGGATGGGTCGGTTGTGTCTTTCGTGGCCCACCATATCCCAGAATTGACCCTGTGCACGAGAAAATGCTAACTTCCTGGTTTGAGACCGGATGTGGGGTTGTACATTTCCGGTAGCTTTACTTTGCGGTCAATCGCTACTGCGAAGATATTCTCCAAAATTGATGTCCAAAACTCGAAAACGGAACGATCGCGTTAAGTTACAAAGAGGAGAAGGTGGGAACACTCACCACTGCTGTGTCATAAAAATCTAATGATCAATTTTGACGTTTAAAGAGTTTAAATCGATCTGTTGTTTACATCACTCAACACAAGCAGAACTGCAGCAGAAGACACATCGTCCACATTCAGAAGCACATCTCTGTATAGTGACTGGTCTCATGATTTAAACAGGCAAATGTTCAGCATTCAAACTACAGGTGAACAATAGTCAAACCAGATGTTTTCCCCGTTATGTCGATATCAGCTAGTCAAGTACACACCTACACAGCATGTTAACAAACCGTGAAAAAAAGCCACACAAAAAATTAATGATTGCTGGTAACGGTTTCTATACATTAGTATTTACGAAGGGTATGTTGTGACTTACCTTCAAAATTACAGCGGTCCCTCGCTATAACGCGGTTCACCTTTCACCTCGCTGTTTCGCAGATTTTTTAGTGCAAGTTTGCATGCTTTTTTACGTCCTGCGTCCTGATCGCTGCAGACGATCTCCTCCGTGACGTCTCTCCTGTACAGAATCGCTGCATCTATCGCTAGCAGTGTGACTCTGAAGTGCAGTGCTGTATGTCTACGATGTACACGAAACGTTTTGCACCGTCAAAAAATAAAATTGGCTACTTGATTTCACCTATCACTGGTTATTTTTAGAACATAACACCCGCGATAAACGAGGGACAGCTGAGAAATATAACATTTGAATCCATTTTCTCTTTTCCCCTGAGGCGTGGGGGAAAAATATCGACAAGTCGATGAACATCATTTACAGATATATTGAGTAAATGCCCGAGACATCTATAGAAATGTAAATCGCCGCTTTATTTATTTATTTGCTTAACTTGTTTTGGACCGTAAACAGGGCGCGAATAGGACACCGGAAACAAAGCTCCCCACAGGAGTTTCTGCACCGGAAGTAGCATATGCTAACGTGCACATAGTAAATTCATAGCGCGGCCCAGCCAAACTCCAGTTTCCAACAATGGCGGCCGCTATTAAGTTTTAAAATTACTCATACTAATCTTTCTGGGTCACAAAATAAACTTTTAACTAATTTTCAGGCGAGAAAGTAGCTGTGTAAACATCAAATATCTGCTCGGTTTATCAAGATATCGCATTTTTGCAAAAGTGCTTCGACGTTTTCGGCTACCCACCAGCTCGATAGCTCGCCGGGAGCTCGAGGGTTACGTATGCGGCCGAGAACGGCACAACTCCCGGCACATCATTTTCAGATCACCGCGGACTTTCGCTGCTCGGGTTAAACGTAATATATAAGTCACTTAGACAACCTAAAAATGTTATTGTTGGGCTTTTTTCAGTGTTTTATTTGTTTGTGAGTAAATCCGTTTGGCTGAGATTAAAGTTATTACATTAGATCAAATAAAACTTTATTAATCCCCCGGGTGGGTTCCTCCTTGGTTTTTACACAGCTGACTAAACGTCAAACAGAAAACTGATTAAACAGAAGCATGACACGGTCGAGAATTTACGCCAGTGTCCTGTTATATTTTAGATAGCAAGGAGCAGACGGCTGAGTTTATTAAACTCCACCGAGACAGAGATGCATCAGATCAGACAAACAATCAACCAGATCTGTTTTTTAAAGAAGGGGTGATAGGCAATCATAATTTCAGTTCATTTTATTCTGAAAGGTCAGATAAATATAGTGAGATATAACGTGGAAGAGAGATGTCTGCATAAAAGAGGTTTGCTTCAGTAAATTAACTACTTGAGGGAGAGGACGTGTTTATTTTCAGGCAGACTTTCAGCCTTTAAACTTTTGAACTCTCCCTGAAGAAGTTAAATCTGTGGAATATCCCAGAGTACAATCTGAGTGGGAAACCGCTTTCTCAAGGGAGGAAGTCTCTGCATTGTATCATTGCTGATAAATGCAGCTAAAGAGACAGATGTCCTGTGAGGCAGTGCCAGGTTAAAGCAGACGTGAAGTGTGTCTCTGCTGATGCAGCACTTTAAAACGAGCCTCGGACGCCTTCGAAGTGTCGGGTCAAAGTTCTCAAAACTGCTTAAAAATGTTCAAAACGTCATAAATATTTTGATATTTTTCATGTTTTTACTCAAAATTGCAGCAGGGAAAGCAAAAAAAATCTATCTACTCATATGTTGTCCATGATTAAAATAAAATTGTGTTGTTTTGCTCTCAGGTGTCTGAAATTCAAGAAAAGTCCAGTCAGCTGGAAGTGAAAAACAAACACTTAATCTCCGACTTCGAGGAGTGTCAACGCAGTCACTCAGAGTTTGTTGACAAAACGTCCAAACAGTCGCACATCGCACAAAAAGCTCATGATGATAAGGTAAATCACATCTGGATGGACGGGAAGTGAGAGCCCACCGTGTCGTCACAAAGCAAATGCACCATCTATGTTCATCTACTCCTGTTTTATCTGCTTTTCTGAGAGTGCAAATCCTGCAGTTTCATATTCGACACAAACACTGTTTGACTTACATCGTGTGTATTTTCCTCAGGTTGAGAAATTACTGCAGGAGAAGGAAGAACTGAGACAACAACTGTCCAATATGAAGGTAAAAGACACGAACAAATAAACAAACAAATACTCTGTCACAGAACGAAAGCTTGATTAGGACTCGGCACAGATGTTCACTTATTGTATTTACATTTGACTCAATCTTGAATCTCAGCTGATGAAGATTCAATTTCCCTCCAATCGGAATTATTATTTATCCCCAAAAGCTGAGATGTAACCATGTCACATCCTTCTCAGAGTGTCATCCACCTCTGAGCTCTGAAATCACAGCAGATTACATAGACATCAGTGCAGAGGTGAGGTGGTGAGGGGGAATTGGGCAGGAATCTGAGAATCTGCAGCAGCTGCAGGGCGGATGGAGAAGCGAGATAACAAAAGAAAGCTGCACTAATGTGCTGACTGTGTCTAACGTTAAATGACCTTTGTTTTGCAGCCCGGTGCTAAACCTGCAGGCTTTCAGGCGTCCTCGCTGCAGGGCAGACACACTCCAACTAACTGGACTTCTGTAGGAATAACCGGCATCTTCAAAGCTCCGACGGTAAATGTTCAGATTGCTGTTTGCTGCGAGATCGAAGCTTCATCAGCCTGCAGATATCATCCCTGTGACAATGATCAAATACTGATGAGAGCTTTACACGTCCAGCTTATTTTACTTACAATATTTTGATGTTTTATCTTCCAGGTGAAATGAAATGATGCGTCCTGGTGGTCAGAGAGAGGAGAGAGGCAAATCCAGCCCACAGCGCTCAGGACTTTGTTTTTTAAAGCATGTGTATATAGAGTGTGCAGATACTTTGCCTCCATATAGTAACTGCATCATGTGTTTTTGAACTTACTACCCAGGTAAATGTAAGAAGTAGGTGTACATGTGTCCTTTTGTGTGTCTGTCTGTGCAGGTAGAAAAACTGACTCTGGAAAAATACTTTTGTTTGCTGTGAAACGATGAAATTTCGTCCCGCTGACATTAAACATGTAACAAAGACTCAGACACAGCTTCAGGCAGCAGCTGCTCACTTGATGTGATAAACAGACTAGTCTTAAAATAGCAACTGTTAAGTGTCCCAGCGGCTGGCAGCTCTTCACATGAGATGCTAACGTCGCCCGGATGACAGAGCAGATGTCCATTAAGTAGTAAACACGCGGTCACGTCGGCCGAGTCGCTCGAAGTCGTAAACACTGGATGTCAAAAAGAGGAATCCTGAATTTGACTGAAAACACTTTGTTTTTATGATCAGTTTAAAGAAAAGAAAAACAACAAAACAGCTGAGTCTTCATGAACTGTCATTTCCCAGTTTCGTTGCTGTTTTCAGGATTTACTGCTTCCTTTTCTCATCATGAGCACGCTGAGCACGTCCAGTCTGTGGCAGGAAACAGAAGTCTGCTTTTCTGATTATTGTGGATCCGTTTGGACATGAAAAAGATGTCAGGAAAGCAACAGAAATACAGTGAAAAGTCGTGTTATTTGCAGTGTTTTCAGCTTCTGACTGGAAGACCGTTTCATGGCTACTATTCATGTAAATACTGTATATTTAATAAAAGAATAAACAACCATTTGATGTTAACAGTTATGCAGTTTTTTTAAATTTTACCAGACGTTCAGCTTTACAGGGTAAGCGTGTGTGAGTGCGCGCCTTTTAACACATCAGGTTTTTCGGGAAGTATTTCTACCTTAAACTTTTGTTTAAAAAGTGTTACAGTTACATCTTTATACAAACATTCTCAGAAACTCAAAGCTGCAGGTGACTGACAACCAGTTTCACACGTGAGACCTGGGCTGTGTCCCAGTTCAGGGTCTGCAGCCTTAAAGGCCGCATTTTAAGGCCGATTAATTCAATTCCAATTCAATTTTATTTATATAGCGCCAAATCACAACAAAAGTCGCCTCAAGGCGCTTCATAGATACAGAGAAAAGCCCAACAATCATATGACCCCCTATGAGCAAGCACTTTGGCGACAGTGGGAAGGAAAAACTCCCTTTTAACAGGAAGAAACCTCCGGCAGAACCAGGCTCAGGGAGGGGCGGGGCCATCTGCTGCGACCGGTTGGGGTGAGAGAAGGAAGACAGGATAAAGACATGCTGTGGAAGAGAGACAGAGATTAATAACAGATATGATTCAATACAGAGAGGTCTGTTAATACATAGTGAGTGAGAAAGGTGACTGGAAAGGAAAAACTCAATGCATCATGGGAATCCCCCGGCAGCCTACATCTATTGCAGCATAACTAAGGGAGGATTCAGGGTCACCTGGTCCAGCCCTAACTATATGCTTTAGCAAAAAGGAAGGTTTTAAGCCTAATCTTAAAAGTAGAGATAGTGTCTGTCTCCTGAATCCAAACTGGAAGCTGGTTCCACAGAAGAGGGGCCTGAAAACTGAAGGCTCTCCCTCCCATTCTACTTTTAAATACTCTAGGAACAACAAGTAGGCCTGCAGAGCGGGAGCGAAGTGCTCTAATAGGGTGATATGGTACTACAAGGTCATTAAGATAAGATGGGGCCTGATTATTTAAGACCTTGTATGTGAGGAGCAGGATTTTGAATTCAATTCTGGATTTAACAGGAAGCCAATGAAGGGAAGCCAAAACAGGAGAAATATGCTCTCTCCTTCTAGTCCCTGTCAGTACTCTTGCTGCAGCATTTTGGATTAACTGAAGGCTTTTCAGTGAGTTTTTTGGACATCCTGATAATAATGAATTGCAGTAGTCTAGCCTGGAAGTAATAAATGCATGAACTAGTTTTTCAGCGTCACTCTGAGACAGGATATTTCTAATTTTAGAGATGTTGCGCAAATGGAAGAACGCAGTCTTACATATTTGTTTAATATGTGCGTTGAAGGACATATCCTGGTCAAAAATGACTCCAAGGTTCCTCACAGTGTTACTGGAGGCCAAGGTAATGCCATCCAGAGTAAGAATCTGGTTAGATACCATATTTCTAAGCTTTTCAGCGCCGAGTACAATGACCTCAGTTTTATCTGAGTTAAGAAGCAGAAAGTTAGTGGCCATCCAAGTCTTTATGTCTTTAAGACATTCCTGCAGTTTAACTAATTGGTGTGTGTTATCTGGCTTCATGGACAGATAGAGCTGGGTGTCATCTGCATAGCAGTGAAAATGTATGCTATGTCTTCTAATGATGCTGCCTAGGGGAAGCATGTATAATGTAAACAGAATTGGTCCTAGCACTGAACCCTGTGGAACTCCATAATTAACCTCAGTGTGTGAAGAGGACTCTCTATTTACATGCACAAACTGGAGTCTATTAGATAGATATGATACAAACCACTGCAGTGCAATACCTGTAAAACCTACAGCATGTTCTAATCGCTCTAATAGAATATTATGGTCAACAGTATCGAATGCTGCACTAAGGTCAAGAAGGACAAGCACAGAGATGAGTCCACTGTCAGAGGCCATAAGAAGATCATTTGTAACCTTCAATAAAGCTGTTTCTGTGCTGTGATGAACTCTGAAACCTGACTGAAACTCTTCAAATAAACCATTCCTCTGCAGATGATCTGTTAGCTGTTTGACAGCTACTCTTTCAAGGATTTTTGATATGAAAGGAAGGTTGGAGATTGGCCTATAATTAGCTAAGACTGCTGGGTCTAGAGATGGCTTTTTGAGTAAAGGTTTAACTGCAGCCACCTTGAAGGCCTGTGGTACATAGCCGATTATTAGAGATAGGTTGATCATATATAAGATCGAAGAATTAATCAATGGCAGGACTTCTTTGAGCAGTTTTGTAGGAATGGGGTCTAAAAGACACGTTGATGGTTTGGAGGAAGTAATTATTGAAGTTAACTCAGAAAGATCGATTGGAAAAAAAGAGTCTAACTTAACATCAATGGAACTAAGAGTAGCTGTAGATAATATTACATCTGTGGGATGATTATTGGTAATTTTTTCTCTAATGATAAAAATTTTATTTGTGAAGAAGTTCATGAAGTCATCACTAGTTAATGTTAAAGGGATGGTTGGCTCAACAGAGCTCTGACTTTTTGTCAGCCTGGCTACAGTGCTGAAGAGAAACCTGGGGTTGTTCTTATTTTCTTCAATCAGTGATGAGTAGTAAGCTGTTCTGGCTTTGCGGAGGGCTTTCTTATAAAGCAACAAACTATTTCTCCAGGCTAAATGATGATCCTCTAAATTTGTGACACGCCATTTCCTCTCCAGATTACGAGTCATCTGCTTTAGGGTACGTGTTTGAGAATTATACCACGGGGTCAGGTACTTCTGATTAGAGACCTTAGTTTTCACTGGAGCTACAGTATCCAGAGTCGTACGTAGTGAGGAGGTGAAATTATTAACAAGATAATCGACCTCTGTTGGGGTAGCGTTCAGATAGCTGCTCTGCTCTGTGTTGGTACAGGGCATTGACGATGATAACAGTGGCTGGATTATATTCTTAAACTTAGTTACAGCGCTTTCAGAAAGACATCTACTTTGATAAAGTCCATTCTCCACTGCTGCGTAATCAATTATTGTAAATGTAAATGTTATCAAGAAATGATCAGACAGGAGAGGGTTTTCAGGAAACACTGTTAAATGTTCAGTTTCTATGCCATATGTTAAAACAAGATCTAGAGTGTGATTAAAGTGGTGGGTGGGTTCTTTTACATTTTGAGAGAAACCAATTGAGTCTAACAACAGATTAAATGCCATGTTGAGGCTGTCATTTTTAGCATCTACATGGATGTTAAAATCACCCACAATAATTATTTTATCTGAGCTCAGAACTAAATTAGATATAAAGTCTGAGAAATCAGACAGAAACTCTGTGTAAGGCCCAGGTGGACGATAGATGATAACAAGTAAGACTGGTTTCTGAGTTTCACAGCTGGGGTGGACAATGCTAAGCATCAGGCTTTCAAATGAATTAAAAGTCTGTCTTGGTCTTTCATTAATTAATAGACTGGTGTGAAAAATTGCTGCCACACCGCCCCCTCGACCTGTGCTTCGAGATTTCTGGTAGTTAGAATGACTCGGGGGTGTTGATTCATTTAAACTAACATAATCATCCTGCTGCAACCAGGTTTCTGTAAGGCAGAGTAAATCAATTTGTTGATCAATTATTAAGTCATGTACTAACAGAGACTTGGAGGAGAGAGACCTAATATTTAATAATCCACATTTCACTGTTTTACTCTTTGGTTCAGATGTGGATACTGTATTGTTCTTTCTTTGTGATTGTTTAAGTTGTTTGTTGCTGGTTTTTAGTTTGTTTTTTGTCTTTTTGGAAGCAGACACAGTCTCTATGGAGATGGGTTTTTGGGGGGGTAGCAGGAGGAGAGAAGCTGCAGAGAGGCGTGTAAGACTGCAACTCTGCTTCCTGGTCCCAACTCTGGATAGTCATGTTTTGAGGGGTTTAATAAATTTGTCGATATTTCTAGAAATGAGAGCTGCTCCATCCAAAGTGGGATGGATGCCATCTCTCCTAACAAGACCAGGTTTCCTCCAGAAGGTTTGCCAATTATCTATGAAGCCCACATCGTTTCTGGGACACCACTCAGACAGCCAGCAATTTAAGGAGAACATGCGGCTAAACATGTCACTCCTGGTCTGATTGGGGAGGGGACCAGAGAAAACTACATCACGTCACAGCGACGCGACGAAGGCTGTCCCAATTCAAAGGCTGCTCAAAATGCGGCCCTCAAATGCGTCCTTCATTTCCCTGAATTTTAAGGACGTGGCGGTGTAGACTTCGTGGCCCAACATATCCCAGAATGCATAGCGTGGCGGTGGGTGTGGATAATTTTGCCGAAAAAAAAAACGGTGGATGAGGGGCGCCCAAAGAGTAAACTTTAAGTAAGTACTGAATATTATGTCACTTATTTATGTGCAAATGTTTAATAACGAAGATCATTAAAACATTCCTGTTGGCCACATGTCGGCAAAGTCATGTGACATTAGTGACGTTTGTACTAACTTGGTTTTACAGCCTTTACTTTAAAATATACGCCGTTCAATAGCTGAGCTTAATCAGAGAATGATCAAAGCTCATGTAGAAACAAACAAACAAATGAACAAAAGATTTTCTCCTTCATTTCTGTCAAACAAAGCTTTATGAAACGTTTCCAGCTGTTAGTATCATGGTTGCTAGGCAACCTGGGCAGCGCAATGAAGGCTAGACCGTCCCATTTCACAAGCCTCGCACTTCCGGCCTTAGCGGTCTTTAAGTACGCGGCCCTCGACGATCGTTTAAGGCTGCAGACCCTGAACTGGGATACAGCCCTTTTCTTTCATTTCAGAGGTTAAGCTTGTGTCGTGTTATCTTTTCACTGTAATAATTCGTATGAGGTCCAAATGCACGTCACAGCCAACCGCCTGAACTCACAAAAACATGCTTTTTAGTTTTTAAATGCAAAAACCAAAAGCTGAGAGACCCACAAACAAGCAGCAGCTGAGGCGGCTGCAGCGATGGCCTGGCACAGCACGTTAACGAAGGAAACGCAGCACTGGCGTCCGCGGGTTCTAGGCCCGACTCGTGTCCTATGAAGCCTTTAAGGGATTTTGTGCGTGAGCATTAACACTGAGACCGGCACCGCCTCCTCGTTGATTAGTGAACGCGGTGTTTAAGTTCAGACACAAAAGCGTTTTTGCAGAACATCTTTGCCTATTTGTGTCTATAATAGCATCACTTCTTTTATCCTGTTGGATACCCGTGCACGTTTTCTATCATTTGCACGATTATCTAACAGGCTGTGTTCTCATTTAAGTTTGTGTGAAGTCACAGAAGATGTTTAACCTTTGACCAACAAATTTTACTCAGTTTATTCCTGAATCTGATGCAATAATTGTGCTAAATTTAAAGACATTTCCTCCAGGTATTCTGCATTCACAAGAACGGGATCATGGTGACCTTTGACCGGCTTCATCTCAACAAAGTTTTTCTGTTCTGTCTTATAAATCCCGAGGATTTGTTTTAGTTTCATTTTGTGACAAAATTGCATCAGAAGTGGAAGAAATAAGGCCAGACAGAACAAATATTTGAGTTCGTTTCCATATTACATAAGAAACAAACCAGGATTACCTCCCAGACTCGCTGTACACAAGGATGTGTGTGTTACAGGTGAGCTGGTCGCCTCCTGTTTTCAGGAAATCCTTTGTTTCGCATCAAGTGTTTCCAGTGCCGTGTATAGCTACGAATGCACTCACACTGGTTTAAGTAAAATGCGTGCAGGGGTGGAACTGGCTGCACCGGAGCAGACAGTCATTAATCAAACCTACAGGAAGCTAATGGGCAGAAAGATAAAAGTACCCATCATCAGTCACATATGGACCAAACTGTGACGATGAGGTTAAGCTTATGCGTCATCTCTTTTTTCCATTCGTGTGCAGACTGATGATTATGAGGACATGTTATCATGTTGAATTTGTTTAACTACATTATTATAATTCAGGGCACTGATATTTGCAATCGTGATGATTCAGCTAAAATAAAACACCTCAGGTTTAGTCAACACGAGGCACTGATGGATGAGAATATCCAGAGCTGCGCTTTTATTGTCACAGATCTCTGTCATATACCCTCCATATAAAAAGAATTGAAATTACATTTTTTGGTTCTTACTAGGGCTGCCACGATTAATCGACTAGTCACGATTACGTCGACTATCAAAATCGTCGACGACTGATTTAATAGTCGACGCGTCGTTTGAAGCTTTGTAAGATCCCAAAAGACGCAGGAATAAGTAGTAGGATTTAAGAGTGTAATAACGGACTGAAACAGAAGATGGCAGCACTGCATGTACAAGGATGCCAGCTGCCGTTAAACCCCGAAGAAGAAGAAGCAGCTCTGTCCCAGAATTCATAGCGCAGCCCAGCTCAGTTGTCAACAATGGCGGCAGCTAGTTAGTTTTAATATTACTCTTATTATTCTTTCTGGGTCACAAAATAAACGTTGAACATGTTTTCAGGCGAGAATGTAGCTGTGTAAACCTCAAATATCTGCTCAGTGTATCAAGACACCACATATTTTCAAAAGCGCTCCGACCTTTTCGGAGACGTCTGTTAGCCACTAGCTCGATAGCTAGCCGGGGGCTAGGCTAACTAGAGCCGTGAGAACACCGGACTCCCGGCAAATCGTTTTCAAACCCACCGCCGTCTTTCGCTACTCAGGTTAAACATGATATATAAGTCACTTAGATAACTTCAAAATGTTATTGTTTGGCTTTTTTTTAAAGTATTTTATTTGTTCCTGAGTAAATCGGTTTGGCTGAGATTAAAGTTATAGTTTTTGCACAGCTGAAGCAGACAGCTGATTATCAGAAGTGTGAGACGATCCAGAATATACTCCAGTGTCCTGTTATATTTTAGATAGCAAGGAGTTTATTAAACTTCACCAAAACAATCTGCAAATTTCATTAAAAAGTTAATAAACTATCATCTTGTCTTTATTTTTAGTTAGCACAGACCTTAAACACTTAAAGCTGTAAGCTAATGATAGTTATATAAGAGCAGATGCAGCTGGTGCAATAAGCTGTACGTTTTACGTCCAATGGATGATGATCTGATTAGTGACTAATCGCAAAAATAATCGGTGACTAGTCACTATCAAAATAATTGTTTGTAGCAGCCCTAGTTCTTACAAACATAAATGCAAATCAGGAGTCACTGCAATTATTCTTCTGGGAATCATGAATTTGTAGATAAAATATCAACAGGACACATAAAATTGACAACAACCACTGAACTTTCACAGAGCGGCACCATTAGCGTTGTGAGGTCCCAAAGAAGTACAACTTTCCTACTGATATACAAAACATCCGACTTTCACAGCTGTAGTAAACACAGCGACCTGGAGGCCATCGCACACGGGCAGGGCTTCAAAGACAAAGCTCCAGAATTTACTACCACTAATTTGTCTGACAACAAGCCCCACTTTTAGTTTACACTTCCCTTGTTTTGCAATTAATCAAGGCAGAACATGAAAGTCAACAAAAAGGGTGACAGAGCAGCACAGGAAGAGGAAAGGTCAGATAGCACAGCCAGAAGCCAGAGACGCAGAAAAGGCAGAAAGGCAGCGGTGGAGCTGGGTAACAGAGGTGCAAATGTCGTCAGAGACGGGGCGAGAAGACACCAACTGGGGAAGAAGGGTGAGGAGTTCAGCGTGGAAACATAAATATTTGATCAAGGCTAAACTGACAGGGAAACAAAGGGCACAGAAAGCAGTGCCAACAAGAATGTGTCTTTGTCACAAAGGGGAACGCTGGTTTTAGACAACAGTGAGCCAGTCTCTGTAGGAACAGACAGGAATATATGTAATGCATAATGAAGAAGGTTAAAGCATGCGATTCGTGCAATCTGGTCTTTGCCTTTACTTCTCTACTGTAACAAGTCCGTGCACCTTTAAACTTGTGTAATAAAGATTAATTAAAATCATCGCTGAGCGACACATTCCTGTTTCACCAGTGATGCAATGGACTGTGGAGGTCATCCCAGTACAATAAACTCACTGTCATGTTCAAGAAACCAGTCCGGGATGACCCGAGCTTTGTGACATGCCACACCTGCAGACGGGTACACTGTGGTCATAAAGGGACGGACGGTGCTCAGGTAGGCTGTGGTGTTTGAACAATGCTCATCTGATACTACGGGGCACAAAGTGCGTTAAGACAATTTTGTGGATGTGGTCTGTAATAGTTCAGCAGCCCATTTAGCACCAACAATGGCTTTTCTACACAAATCAATTTTATTTATACAGCCATGCTTTATATTGTAAGATAGACCCTACAATAATACATACAGAGAAAAGCCCAACAGTCATATGACCCCTATGAGCAGCACTTTGGCGACAGTGGGAAGGAAAAACTCCCTTTTAACAGGAAGAAACCTCCGACAGAACCAGGCTCAGGGAGGGGCGGGGCCATCTGCTGTGATTGGTTGGGGTGAGAGAAGGAAGACAGGATAAAGACATGCTGTGGAAGAGAGACAGAGGTTAATAACAGATATGATTCAATGCAGAGAGGTCTGTTAACACATAGTGAGTGAAGAAGAAACACCCAGTGCATCATGGGAATCCCCGGCAGCCTACGTCTATTGCAGCATAACTAAGGGAGGATTCAGGGTCACCTGGTCCAGCCCTAACTATATGCTTTAGCAAAAAGGAAAGTTTGAAGCCTAATCTTGAAAGTAGAGATAGTGTCTGTCTCCTGAATCCAAACTGGAAGCTGGTTCCACAGAAGAGGGGCCTGAAAACTGAAGGCTCTGCCTCCCATTCTACTTTTAAATACTCTAGGAACAACAAGTAGGCCTGCAGAGCGAGAGCGAAGTGCTCTAATAGGGTGATATGGTACTACAAGGTCATTAAGATAAGATGGGGCCTGATTATTTAAGACCTTGTATGTGAGGAGCAGGATTTTGAATTCTGGATTTAACAGGAAGCCAAAACAGGAGAAATCTGCTCTCTCTTTCTAGTCCCTGTCAGGACTCTTGCTGCAGCATTTTGGATTAACTGAAGGCTTTTCAGGGAGTTTTTTGGACATCCTGATAATAATGAATTGCAGTCGTCCAGCCTGGAAGTAATAAATGCATGAACTAGTTTTTCAGCGTCACTCTGAGACAGGATATTTCTAATTTTAGAGATGTTGCACAAATGGAAGAACGCAGTCTTACATATTTGTTTAATATGTGCGTTGAAGGACATATCCTGGTCAAAAATGACTCCAAGGTTCCTCACAGTGTTACTGGAGGCCAAGGTAATGCCATCCAGAGTAAGAATCTGCATATTTCTAAGATTTTCAGGGCCGAGTACAATGACCTCAGTTTGATCTGAATTAAGAAGCAGAAAGTTAGCGGCCATCCAGGTCTTTATGTCTTTAAGACATTCCTGCAGTTTAACTCATTGTGTGTGTTACATTTGTTTATGTAATATGTAGTAATATGTTTTGAAAAGCTGTAAAAATCCCTTGATGTTTAATAGCATGAGGGAAAAGTAATTTTCTATAGGGAGGCTAATTTTGTACTGTTAACGAGTAGCTGATGGGTTTATATTATTATCATTATTATTATTATTAGTGACTCAAAGAGGGCACAGAGTGTCTTTAGTTCACTGTTTTATCTTCAGCAAAAAAAACAAGGACGTAGCTTCTGTGTATGTTTGGTTTCTTTAAAGAGAATTTTTATTTGTTACAAAAATAGACACGATCTCATTTATTTAAGGGTCCAAAGTAACGTAACACAGCAACATGTAACAAACCGATACAATCACTCTGATCAGTATTAGTTCTTTTTTGGAAAATAAATAAATGGAATAAAGGTGCAAAGTCATGTTCCTGCGGTACAAGTAAACATCCAAACGTTCAGTCCATGACCTTGCAGGTTATATGTTGCAGCCCAGGAGAACAATCTTCAAAGGATTTCGACATCTATTTTCAAATGACGACTCAAGGCTTGCCAAACACTTGTTGGGTATATTGGGCCTTTGAGGCACCTGTCATCATGCTCAAACTATTTTGGCTGATAAAAAGCATCAACAGAAAACATTTTAGCGTCCTGGGAGCGCACGCGTTCAGCGGCCAAGAACACAGAGTTTTTTCTTTCAGCTGCGCCCGCGTGTCGACGCCTGGCCCGGCGCCCAGCTGTGTCCTTTCAGTCCTGTTTTCTGCAGGAATGCGATTTTCCTCTCAGAGCCGGCGATCGCATATCTGTCAGTTTTTCACTCTTTTATTTTCCAATGCAGAAGTCTTTGAAGATGATGTCCAGGATCTCCTCTGCCCCGACCCGTCCAGTGATCCGGCCCAGGCTGGTGACAGCTAAACGGACACCTTCGGCTGCCAGAGCGAGGTCAGTGTCACGGTACCGCTGATACTGAGCCAGAGCCGCCGCACACCGCTGCAGGTGGGCCCTGTGGCGAGCCTGTGTCAGGGTGGGGGCACTGAACAGAGGGTCGCCACACCTACAGAGGAAGTTAATCAGCGAATGTGAAGAGCCTCTGGAGGAGAACTACAAAGATAAAGATGCACTGGGAAGACTGCCTTAACAAATAAACAGTTAAGATTGATCCCTGCCATCAGTTCAGTTTGTACAGCTATCTCACACATCCTGCAAGAGGACGTTCAAATGAGACTTGGCCTTCGCACTGGGGCAACAAAACAAAACTCAAACTCACAGAGTCTTGACACTGCTGTGCAGCACGGTGAGGAAGTCCTTCAGTCCCTCGTTAGTCTGGCAGGAGATCAGACAGACAGCAGGGAGACCAGAGACACCCCTCAGCTCCGTGTCCAGCTTTTGTCTCTGCTTCTCAGGCAGCAGATCGGCCTTATTCAACACCAGGAGACACCTGTCTGCAGGACATGATGTGGTAAGTTAACTTGACTGATCCGGATCCTTATTTGTCCCTGCCTGGGTTACCTCATGCACATGTTTAAGACTCTAACTAACTGCAGACAGCTACAGGCACCAAGGCTTTCTGTGAAAGTCAAACATCTTTAACCCTTTAAGACCTACCATAGAACCAAGTCCGCCAGAGCTTATATTATATGTTTACATGCTGTGGAGCCATTTTTGGGAGCATTTCAAGTTGCTATACATCAATACAACCATTATAGCCCAGATTTTAATAATATGTCTGCATTAAGTGCATAGTAATTACATAAATTGCAAAAAAGTGCAATAAACTACAAAAAAATTGAAAATCATTTTGTTTTTTTAACATATATTTCTAGTTAGAGAAATTTAAGAGGCTTATCCCTCAAAACTGTAAATACAAAAAAGTTGCACAAAATAGTTTCCCACCACAGGAAATTTATTTTGAGTGTCTTCATAGTTTTATTTTTGAAATACACCAATTTTTATATACTGCAGGAAAAACAAAAATAAATATTATAGTGCAAATTTGCAAAAAAGCAGCATATGCATCAAAATAAACTATTTCCAGCAGCAATATGAGTCCTAAGCATCCCAGAAATGACACAGAAAGTCAGAAAGTCAAAGATAACTTTTAAAAACACCAGTATAGGCTCATGAGGCCCTGATGGTAAAAAACTACATTTCTGCAAAATCATTTCACTTCCGGTTTCAGGCAGGTCATGGTGGACATGCAAAAGTTCGCGCTGACGTCTATTCCAACGTAGGAAGTGTTACGAACAGCTGATCAGATCGGCAAAGCGTGTTTCTGGAATATTATGTTTTTGTTGCTGCAAGTGCTTTTTATGCAGTTTTTGCAAAGTTATATGTGGAAGGAAACTGTGACCGAGGACAAGCTGATGGCATAAGATGTAAGTACAACTCCTCCGGTTTCATATGCAAAAAAAATTATTGCGCTAGCTCACGTGGTTGCAGAGCTACCGGGATTTAAAAATAGTTACGCAAAACAGAGCGTGCTGCTCCGACCGGTTTTAAAGGGTTAAAATGCAGTTGGTGCATCAGTAGACAAACGCATGTCACGGTACCTGTGTCAGGCAGCACGCTCCTCAGCTGCTCCCGCAGGAACGCCGCGGCTTGGTCTACCTCAGAGGGGAGATGAGCAGAGTCCACGACCACCAGCGTCAGATCTGCCTGCTCCACCCTGGAGAAACAGAGCAGCCTCCACTTTAGTCACAAACCCACTGCTGACACTCGACCTGTAATGATGGCGTGGCAGGTATTTCTCATCACCGTGTGCGTTTCCATGGCTGAATGTGGCTCTGGTAACCACAACAAGGACAGTCGTGAGTATTTCAGACGTGGCTCCTGAAATGTGTTTATTCGAGGCAACTTTTCCACAACAGCGTGAAAATCGTGAGATGCAGTCAGGACACTTTAAGGGCGACAGCTGAGGTCAAAATGAAGGTGAAGGAAAGTAGCTGTAGACCAGGAGTACTGAGTAAAGGTGCAACTGTAAAATAATCTGGGGCCTCTTACTTCTTACTTTGATGACTTATGTTCAGATCCCACCGACTTTGACCATGACCTTCACATCTGTATCTTGCACTGTACACAGACGAACAAACACCGGCACTCAAAACTGCTTTTGTGGTGGTTTTTGTGCTACAGGTGGTTCCTCTAGGATCTATGGCAGTACTGTTGGGAAATACATCAAGCCCAGATACGTTTCCCACCACCTGTGCCCGCTCTTGGCTGTGCACCAACATATCTCAGAGCAGAGACTGCTGTTCTGTTTCACAAACCAACTATAAGCTATAGCCCAGAAAAGCTGGCAGGGACATCCCATCGCTCTAAATGGTATTCACGTGAAATACTGGTTCCTTGCATCCGTCTCACTGCGAGGTAGCAGCAGGAGTGGAGGCGGATGCTTGCACTTACCACGTCCTTCCTGTAGTGACCCAGGTCACGAGCCTTTCTCCTGCTCCCTGCAAAAGACGTTTCCCACAGAACACAAACTGCCTGCCCTTCCTATAGAGCCACCAGGTCAGGCACATAACTTAAACAAGGAGTAAAGGGATGAGACTGCGTTTGCACTGGAAATGGCATTCCTCTGGACACACCTGGATTTATACCAGCAGTGACAGCAAAGCTGATACTGAGTTCATTTTGGGAGTCGGGAGGTGACGAATAAGAAAAATACAGCGTAGTGCTGTGAAGGCTGACACATGTATGAGGTTCTGTATTCACTTTACTCTGTACCAGTGAGTACAGCCTGCAAATACGAGTGTCCTTCTTTCACTGCAGGCCCCTTCATGTCCCACTGACTCACATACTAGCCATCCATACATCTGTCCATCTGTTTATCCGTGCGTCTGTACTTCATTCCATCCTTCCACTAGGGCTGCCACAAACGATTATTTTGATAGTCGACTAGTCACCAATTATTTTTGCGATTAGTCGACTAATCAGATCATCATCCATTGGACATAAAACGTACAGCTTATTGCACCAGCAGCATCTGCTCTTATATAACTATCATTAGCTTACAGCTTTAAGTGTTTAAGGTATGTGCTAACTAAAAATAAAGACAAGATGATAGTTTATTAAATTTTAATGAAATTTGCAGATTGTTTCGGTGAAGTTTAATAAACTCCTTGCTATCTAAAATATAACAGGACACCGGAGTAAATTCTCGAGCATCTCACACTTCTGATAATCAGCTGTCTGCTTGACGTTTATTCAGCTGTGTAAAAACTATAACTTTAATCTCAGCCAAACCGATTTACTCAGGAACAAATAAAATACTAAAAAAGCCAAACAATAACATTTTTAAGTTATCTAAGTGACTTATATATCATGTTTAACCTGAGTAGCGAAAGACAGCGGTGGGTTTGAAAACGATTAGCTGGGAGTCCGGTGTTCTCACGGGCTCTAGTTAGCCTAGCCCCCGGCTAGCTATCGAGCTAGTGGGTAACAGACGTCTCCAAAAACGTCGGAGCGCTTTTGAAAATATGTGGTGTCTTGATAAACTGAGCAGATATTTGAGGTTTACACAGCTACATTCTCGCCTGAAAATATGTTAAACGTTTATTTTGTGACCCAGAAAGAATAATAACAGTAATATTAAAACTAACTAGCTGCCGCCATTGTTGGAAACTGAGCTGGGCTGCGCTATGAATTCTGGGACACAGCTTCTTCTTCTTCGGGGTTTAACGGCAGCTGGCATCCTTGTACATGCAGTGCTGCCACCTTCTGTTTCAGTCCGTTATTACACTCTTAAATCCTACTACTTATTCCTGCGTCTTTTGTGATCTTACAAAGCTTCAAACGACACGTCGACTATTAAATCAGTCGTCAACGATTTTAATAGTCGACGTAATCGTGACTAGTCGACTAATCGTGGCAGCCCTACCTTCCATCCATCCATCTTAACTTCATATTCAGTTTAGGACAGCAGGGGGACTGAAGCCCACCTTTGCCCATCACAGGGCTCAGCTGTCTTTATGTGGTGTAGAAACATACACTGTTTATGTAAAGTTAATGTGAAAGCTTTAAGGTTTTAGCCCTTTCATTAGCTCGCACACTGAACTGACACTGAAACCTTGTTAGAATTTCAGCCTTGTTCTACACTTGCTCTGCCCGACTAGTTTACACAAGTTTGATCTGGTCTAATATATTTAAAAACCCACTGTAATCTGAATAAACCTACTTCCTGCCGTCCTACCATCTCACCTCCCTAAAGAGGCACAAATGAGTCATAGATAATACCTTTCAGGATGTGTCCTTCATTTTTGGTTTAAGCACGCTGTGGAGCAGCCTGTGCTTGATGACCTTGACCTCTTCTATAATTTCAGGTTCATTTCCAATATTTCTAAAACTAATATTAGGGAGAAAGTCTGTCTTTAAATCACACACACTCATGTGCAGATGTTTTATTAACACTTGGCACTAACGACTCGGCTTTAGCTTCCATTAATAACACTGTAGAGCACATGCATGCACTGCACCCAGCTTTAAGTTATAATTGTCAAACAGAAGATTTTCTGTGGGCCTCACCTGCTTCCCCAGGGCTCCGACCACACCTCTGCTCTTGGCCTGTTTCTTTATTCTCTGTGCCGTTTGTATATTTCCTCTGTTTGCTATTTATTCCTCATGTCTTTACTAGTTTACTATTTCTATGTGGAACTTCTAAACTTGTTTTAAAGCCTTCGCGGCTCCATCACGGCGGATACTGTTCAGCAGAGATGTTTGCGTTGTCATGCTGAATGGCCTGATGCTGTATGTTCATCTCTCCTACACACTCGAAACGTCTCGACGGTACAACGAGGAAAGGGGACTCTTCGTTACGCAACCTCCTGAGAGTGTTTGCTCTGTGTATTTATAACTAGCATCAATATAAACTCTGGGGTCGGACAGACATTACAGAAATGACTTATTTCTTCCTTTCTTTGTTTCCAGGGTCACTTCGCATTGGTCTGCAGGCCAATATGTTCTGTTAAATCATACATAATGCAACACTTTGCAATAAATACTCGCTTGCATTCCCGTCCTGTGCAAGTATTCGAACATCAGTCTTCATTTCTTTCTATTAACACGAAAGCAAAACAATGCAACAGAAGTCCGACTTTAAAAGGTTTTCATGCGCTACCTTTCCCGAGCGCGGCGGACGCCCTCTCTCTCCACCAGGTCCGAGCTGTCTCTGAGGCCAGCTGTGTCACTCAGGAGGACGGGGAACCCACCGAGGTCCAGCGCCGTCTCCACCACATCTCTGGTGGTGCCAGCAATGGGAGACACAATGGCTGCAGGTCTCTGACCTGGAATACAAAATAAACTTGCCTGTCACAAAAAAACAAGCATTGTGTGCATTTCTCAAAGTAATAATTTGGTCATTTCATCACCTGCAATACAGCAGATCATTTATAACCAGAGAAATCTCCTGAGTCTAATAACGCTGACATATCTGTGCTTCTGGAGCTCGAGCCACCGGAGCAGGAAGGACTTGATCTGACATCAAATACACCGATCGCTCTGACATCCGAGCTTCAAGACCGGAGAGCTTAGATTAAAAGGTTCGACATTATGTCAGGAAACATGTCCTCATATTACAAAACACCAAATATATACATAATTAGAGAGAAGCGGAACATTTAAACTCTACAGAAACTTATCTAACACAGTGGTTCTTAACCTTGTTGGAGGGACCGAACCCCACCAGTTTCATATGCGAATTCATTGAATCCCTCTTTAGTGAAAAATAAAATATGAATTTTTTAAAATTCAAGACGTAGATATGTTTTTTACTGGTGCACAAAATGAGCCGTGCATGTCACGGCGGAGGCTCTGCCCAAACCCCTGAGACCGACTCACCGAACCCCTAGGGTTCAATCGAACCCCTAGGGTTCGATCAAACCCTGGTTAAGAACCACTGATCTAACAAATGTGAAAATATTACTTATATCTTAGATGTTTTTATTCTTTTAAGTGTTTATTCTACAGATCGACTCCACTGTCACCTGAAGCACCAGCACAAGCGGAAAACAGAGATAAAGGTTCCCGTCTTTCAAACGAAAAGCTGGGATGAAAAACAGAAGTTAAAAACTTTTGATTAGACGAGAGGTGAAAGTTTTGTCTAATCAAAAACTAGAAAAAGCTGCAGCTGCAGCGTAAAGGTGTGAAAGCTCTCAGGTGCATTTATGTTTCCATCCAGACTCCTTTCATTATTGTTCTTTCACGTTTAGTGAAGAATGTGAAGGATTGAACTGAAGGAACTGGGCACAAATGTAAGTCACCAACTCTTCATCCAACCAAATATGAAACATGGTCACAATCTCCTCTTTGGTTCTGAATTAGGGCTGAGCATCGACATCTATAAAGCTGACACTTCATCAGAGGAGTAACTTTGTGTGACTGAGGATAAAACACAGGCCTGGCTTTTTATAGCAGATGAGCTTAAAAATATAAATATAAAGAAGACCATGAATCAACATGTGAACGTGACCTGATGCTGCTGAAGTGAAGCAGAGTTACAAAGTTTACATTTCCTCTGGATTGAACAGCAGAAATGAGGCCGACAGCTCTGAACACAACGGCAGACTTGTGCGTAATAATCAGTGAATAATGCAGAAAACAGAGATTTTGGTGGTAAACTGGCCTCTGAGTACACTGAGAGAGAGAGCTGTGCAGGAAGTGAGACTTTTATCGTGGTGGAAACAAAACAGCCAAAGTCAGAGAGAATTAATGACGTGAAGTTTTCATCTTCTTTTGCTGCTTCAGTCAGTTTTGGTCAGAGCGACGAAACCTGTGAGACGTCGACTTTCAGCCCCGACGGCGTGTCCGTGTCCGTGCTGTCGGGTGAACGGTCCACACTCGTGTTTACATCCTTGTGTGGATCCGTGTAGCTGCTCTCATTTGCTGTTTTCTCTAAATTTCGATTCAGGATTTAATGAATCAATATCGCTTCATTCAAACTAAAATGATTTGAATCAGGAAATCGATATTTAAACGCAGCCCGAGTCTGAATTATGGTTTTAAATATATCACCATGCTGATGTCACAATGAAGCTGAACGTTGACTTCTGGATATAAAATGTAACCAAGTTGTCCACGTTTTCATTCACAAACATGTTCACTGTGGTCACAGTGACGCTGGGCTGTGATTGGCTCGTCTCTGACTCCACGTTGGTGTTTGCACCAAATGTGATTCCCTAAAGTCGTTCCTAATGCTGCTGGATAGATGAACCGGATCGATCCATCAGAAACTTTTACACTCTTCAAACAGATGCTAAAAACTTCTGATGAGAAGGAAAAATCAGGTTTCTTGTGCTTGATGGGACGCAGCACACACTTCCTCTGACTCACACATTTCACTCTTTCCATTCTGAGATGACAGATATCTTTTTCCCTGATTCGCCATCACAATATATATTAAAAATATTCTTTGTACATTATAATTTGATCCTTTGGCTGTATGTGAGGGTGTGTCCAACTCTGGCTCTCTTACAGAGTTTGTTCAGAAGGCTACTTTTCCCTGCATTAGCAGCTCCCGCGATCACCACCTGGACCCCGCTGCGAAGCCGCTCGCCGCGTCTCTCGTCCTTCAGGTGTCGCTCAATCTCCGCTTGCAGATCACGTACTGACACGTCCACTATGAGGGGATCAGCACAGACACAGAGGCATTATAAACTACATTGCTGTCCTCTTTTTCCTTAAAACTCTTCGATGGACATGAAGCACTTCACTCAAATTTTGGCCACTTTGAAGGTAAAAATTAACACAATGTCAGATAAATCTTTCAAGGTGGAAAAGCAAAGTATTTATACCACCTTTCCTATTTTTGAAAGTCTATTATTAAGTCTATTATTATTTTCCGCTCTGTGGCATGAGCCAACATTAGTCACCACCAAAACAAACACCGTTCCCAGGCTTTGTGCTGAAATCTCAAAACATTAGAGACTTATGAAAGAATCAGGCAGTGCCAGACGACTGGAGACACTCACAGGGGAGGTCGCTCCCTCTCACGTCTGCTGAGAGGATAGGAAACCCAGTCGGGCCGCTGACGGCGCTCTTCCTGGGAGTAGGCTTGTTTTTGAAATGCCTCAACTGTCCTTGTGGCCGTCCTCTCAACACATCCTAAGAAAATCACCCTCGGAAAAATTGCCACTTAGAGCTCATAACAGGAAGAGCGGTCGGACTCCTCTCTCCCTTTAACCCCTTTAACCCCCAAAGGATGACTGCCCTGTTGCTGTTTTGCAAAGGTCAAAGTGCACAGGTACCTCGGTTCAAGACCCCGTCCTCAATGAGCTCGTCCTCGCTGAAGTCTATGAAGGCCTCGACGTGGGCCAAACACTGTGAAGACACAGGGAGGGGAGGGGTGAAATCAGGGAGCTAAAGCTCAGCTCTTTCAATGACTTAAGCATAACATTTTTGGAGGAGTCTTAAAAAAATGAAGCCACTTTTTCTATTTTTACTGCAAAGCTTATTTACATGAAAGTAGGGCTGCCACAAACGATTATTTTGATAGTCGACTAATCAGATCATCATCCATTGGATGTAAACGTACAGCTTATTGCACCAGCAGCATCTGCTCTTATATAACTATCATTAGCTTACAGCTTTAAGTGTTTAAGGTATGTGCTAACTAAAAATAAAGACAAGATGATAGTTTATTAAATTTTAATGAAATCTGCAGATTGTTTCGGTGAAGTTTAATAAACTCCTTGCTATCTAAAATATAACAGGACACCGGAGTAAATTCTCGAGCATCTCACACTTCTGATAATCAGCCGTCTGCTCGACGTTTATTCAGCTGTGTAAAAACTTTAATCTCAGCCAAACCGATTTACTGAGGAACAAATAAAATACTAAAAAAGCCAAACAATAACATTTTAAAGTTATCTAAGTGACTTATATATCATGTTTAACCTGAGTAGCGAAAGACGGCGGTGGGTTTGAAAACGATTTGCCGGAGTTAGCCTAGCCCCCGGCTAGCTATCGAGCTAGTGGGTAACAGACGTCTCCGAAAACGTCGAAGCGCTTTTGAAAATATGTGGTGTCTTGATAAACTGAGCAGATATTTGAGGTTTACACAGCTACATTCTCGCCTGAAAATATGTTAAACGTTTATTTTGTGACCCAGAAAGAATAATAAGAGTAATATTAAAACTAACTAGCTGCCGCCATTGTTGGAAACTGAGCTGGGCTGTGCTATGAATTTTGGGACAGAGCTTCTTCTTCTTCCTCGGGGTTTAACGGCAGCTGGCATCCTTGTGCATGCAGTGCTGCCATCTTCTGTTTCAGTCCGTTATTACACTCTTAAACCCTACTACTTATTCCTGCGTCTTTTGTGATCTTACAAAACTTCAAACGACGCGTCGACTATTAAATCAGTCGTCGACGATTTTGACAGTCGACGTAATCGTGACTAGTCGACTAATCGTGGCAGCCCTACATGAAATGTGACACCAGGCCAGAAAAATACACGACAGAGAGCAGGTCGCTGTGCCTACAGTGATGCAGTAATGTAATTCAGCCAAAGAAAGAGCAGAAACAAGTCTGTAAGTCACTGATATCACTCAATGTTTTTACTCTAAGTTCAGTTTCAAGGTAAGAGCAAGAAGAGGCTTTCTCCTTTTGAGCCGTCCAGTTATTTACGTCACTTATCTGCAGATATGAACATTAATCCCTTCTGTTGAGTCTTTCTGTAGGTTTGCTTCACTGCCTGTAAGCTCAGGAATAGCTCTGTATAGAGAAAAGCTTCAGCATTTCCACCAAGATCAGTATCTTGACTGACACTGTGGAACATAAACACAATAGCGGTATAGCTCCAGAAAAACAGGAAGCATCCGATTCCCATAGTTGAATCAATTTATAAATGTGGGAAACCTATGGTTAAAAAAGCAGCATTGTTTAGTGAACATGAACATATAGGATAGTTTTTTATTAGCAATCTTCTCAGAAATGCGGGTCCAAAATAAAGCCGTGTTTTAAAAGCTTCTAGGAACCGTGCTAAGCAGCTGCCAACAAGCAGATTAGGTTTTCTCGGGGGGAACACCTGGAGCGGTTGGTCAGGTCTGGTGCCAAAGTATTGAAAGACCAACGTTTTATGCTTTTCAAAACAGGTCAGAGTACAAAAGGGCTTGGCCCACATCCAGCGAGTTCAAGTGTTCATCCGCGGTCAGCGACCTTCTCCTGTGAACTGCCTCCGCAAAACGGCAACAAAAACCACGATCAGGTCAGGATTACACAAACGCACAGCAACACATCAGCATCCTTTAACTTTGGGCTCGACTCACAATGACTTCTTTATCATTTTGGACTGCATGCATCAACTCAACCACAAATGAACAACGTCTCTAACCTGAGATTTAAATTTGCGTTCATTTCTCCCAACCTGAGCTACACCTACTGATTTATGACGCACACAGGATACTTTACAGAGATAAGAAGAACAATACCGCTGCACGTACTGTATCATGCTTTTATTCGACTGTGGTCATTGTCAGATAGACGTTAGCCATGCTTGAGATAGTTCATCTTTCAGACGTTCAGTAAACACTGCAGCAGGTTTTAACCACTTTTCTAAAACGACAGTTGTCAGAAACAGATTTGTCTGCTTACTAATATCACACTTTTCCTCAGGAAATAAAAATGTTAACACAGGTCTGATGCCACGAATGCTAAAAATTACAGTTTTTTAATTTTTCTCTGGAAAGTGAATCACATCACTGATCAGAGGAAACGCTGAGTTACTCACTCGAACGCTGCTGACTCTCCCGTCTGAGCATTTTATCTGTATCTGTGAGAAATGTTCAATCATTTAAAGAAGTTATTAAGACTTTAGAAACCTTCTGTTTAACTGTTACGCTGGTTGATTGGATTCATATGATTTTCTTTTAATCTAAACTGACTTTAATATTTTAAAACTACTTTGTGTACATGTGCCCTGGAAAGACTATCACTTTGAATCCAAGCATTGAACAGAAACACACGGACTGCAGCAACTTGAAAACAGGAAGCCTCAGACTCCCATAGGTTGCTGCATCAACACTGCAGTCTTGGAGGTACAAAAATGCATTGTGTTGGTACGAAGCAAGTGAATCCCGACCTACAGCACAGTCCGGACAGGTTCTTTCCTGAGTTTCTTCTGGGAAAACTCCAGAAATTCCCCTCGTTTCAGGTGCCAAGCTAACTCGGAATGAGTTAAAACAGATGCTTTCTGTTTGTGCAGACGCGGTGCGGATGGGAGAGACCGGGTGTCAAAGCTGCTGCGTCCAGTCCAGCTGAAGACCGGAGCAAGTTTAGGATTTTCTTATAGACGGCAGAATTCATGGTTTCAGCTGCAGACCATCACACGACCACCACCAGGTTTGACTGAATCGCTGCGTCAGTTTTTCAATTCAATGCGATTCAGCTTTATTTATACAGTCGCCTCAACGTGCTTTATATTGTAAGGTAGACCCTACAATAATACATGCAGAGGAAAACCCAACAACATCAGAGCAAGCACTTTGGCGACAGTGGGAAGGAAAAACTCCCTTTTAACAGGAAGAAGCCTCCAGCAGAACCAGGCTCAGGGAGGGGCGGGGCCATCTGCTGCGACCGGCTGGGGCGACGTGGATGGTCTCAAATACTCCAAAAAGTCCAGCTTTTGACTCATCAGGATATGTCCTCAATTCATTTCCCCACATGAGCCCTGCAGCTCTCTAGATGTTCTTCCTCCTGCATGAGTCGTCGATGTGAGTAATTTTGGTTGGCCGGTCACTCCTGGTTTGTTCCCCGCAGCTGAAAGACTCTCGATTCAGCAGGTCCGGCAGGTGTAAATGAATTAAATATGTATGCGTGACAAAAATAAAAACTAAAACATCATGAAAACGGGCAAATACTTCTTCAAACCAGCTGCTTTTCTGCCAGACGACATACCCGTTTCAGTCTGTCGCTCCAGTCCTGATACAGGCGTCCCAGTTCGCCTGACATCTGTCTAAGAGCCTGCCTCCTCTGGGCCTCCGTCTCTGCGTGGATCAGATCCCCAAGCCCCTCCACCTATGAATCACACACCATATGTTACATATATCCTTATACTGGAATGTTTAATATGTACACATCCTTTCTGTCTCCTGTGATAATAAACGTTTCTCCCAAAAAGTTTAAAATAAAGTGAAAAATTCAATAATTTCCAAATCATTGAAAGAGTATTTAAACACAGCATATCAAATGTTAAAAGTTAGAAATGTCATTGTTATTATTTTTTAACATAACTAATAATTTTTTGGATTTGATGAAGCCGACATCTTTCACAAAAAAGAAGCAGAGACGTGGAAATGTTTGCTGTGTGTGTTTATCATGATAACACAAGGTGAGTATACATTAGGGCTGCCACGATTAGTCGACTATCAAAATCGTCGACGACTAATTTAATAGTCAAAGATAAGTAGTAGGATTTAAGAGTGTAATAACAGACTGAAACAGAAGATGGCAGCACTGCATGTACAAGGATGCCAGCTGCCGTTAAACCCCGAAGAAGAAGAAGAAACTGTGTCCCAGAATTCATAGCGCAGCCCAGCTCAGTTTCCAACAATGGCGGCAGCTAGTTAGTTTTAATATCACTCTTATTATTCTTTCTGGGTCACAAAATAAACGTTTAACATGTTTTCAGGCGAGAATGTAGCTGTGTAAACCTCAAATATCTGCTCAGTTTATCAAGACACCACATATTTTCAAAAGCGCTCCGACGTTTTCGGAGACGTCTGTTAGCCACTAGCTCGATAGCTAGCCGGGGGCTAGGCTAACTAGAGCCGTGAGAACACCGGACTCCCGGCAAATCATTTTCAAACCCACCGCCATCTTTTGCTACTCAGGTTAAACATGATATATAAGTCACTTAGATAACTTAAAAATGTTATTGTTTGGCTTTTTTTAGTATTTTATTTGTTCCTGAGTAAATCGGTTTGGCTGAGATTAAAGTTATAGTTTTTACACAGCTGAATAAACATCAAGCAGACAACTGATTATCAGAAGTGTGAGATGCTCGAGAATATACTCCTCCTATTCCTACTAGCCCTAGTATACATGATAACACACGGTGAGTATAAGAGGAAATGAGCAGACGCACTGAGTTTTAGGGTATAAAATACTGGGAACACCCAGAGCTTCCCCTCAGCCTCCCAGCAGACGTCCCTGTGCCAGCAACAGTTTCACAATCCTACATTGACCTGTTTTCAAGTTATGCAGTCACTGGATTTTCAGGAAACTTGCCCTCTGACCTTTGACCTTTTGGTCGAAGACACAGGGATTCTCCCCCCCCCCCCCCCCCCCCCCCCCAGCCCTTTATGGCTGAGGCGTATATAAATATATGTAATGCAGCCCATTGAATACGCAGATGTGGGTCTTCAGGCCTGTTCAGCACGTCTGGCTGCAGGGATACGTGCAGAACCCATTTTGGCGCCCACGATTTCCAAAAATCATATCTGCAAACTTTAACGTGTCCCATTATCTTTTCCAACACCAATTTTAAAATGAATTGTGTTCACTGACAACAGTTTTCAGAAGTGGTGCGGGCAGTTTCATCAAGTGTTTTTCCCTTATTATGTCCATTAGGTGTTATCTACAGGAAAGTGCATCCTGCTGCTGTTTAGAGAGGGATGTTGCTGCCACAGCTTAGACACCGATGCCAAATTCCTTTCAGCACCAATAAAACTCATCTTATCTGAAAGTCCTGCGAGCGTTTGGCTCATCTGCTATTTTACTTTTCCTCTCAAAACAGTCCATTAAAAACTTTATTAAATTGTTTGTACGTGTTATTCATATCCAATGTCCTGTGTGAGGTTAATATATTGGTTTTTACGCTTCACAGAAAATCCGAACAGACTTTTTATTAAGGCTTCAGGCTGTATATTAAAAAATCTACACAGGCCCAGTTGTTGCATTAATGCGGGAATATCAGACAACTCAATGAAATAAAATTGCCAAAGGGCAAAATATGCAAAAGGAGAAGTTGTCCCTGTTTACATTTCATGCATATGAAATCCCCGAACGGGCCGCTATAATAACTCTAGATGCACAACAATGTGTTTTACACATTCCTCTCCACTCGCCTCCGTTAAACCGAGTTTCCCTGCTTGAAAAGCTCTCCGCGTGAACTCCCCCGCGTCGGCCGGCCTCAAGCCAGGCACGCTTCCTGAAAAACACACGTAAACACAAATATGAAGAAATGTATGAGACGTGTGTGCACACAATGCACACACTGAGGACAAAACACAAGGTCAATGACTCACGCAGAGAGCAAAAACAGGCACAACTACAGGTTAAGTAGGTTCATTGTTTTCTCAGACACTTTGCAAATCTCATCAGGAGAGACAATAGTGAGTGCAAAACCAAACGTGGGTCAGCGTCTCCTGATTAGAGACATTTTACCCGACTGATCTCACCGACACGCTCGGTGCTTTTGGTTTCCAAATGAAGGCAACAATTTTATCTGAACGAACCTTGAAAACAAAGGTAATGTAATATTAAATATTCCTCCCTGCTTAGAAAAAAAAAAACCTTACAGCACACAAACTCTCTGCTTTATACAACGCTGCCCCCTGGGAGGTCAACAGGAGAACTGCAGTAAAAACATCAAGCACAGGAGGACTGTCACGCTTGCCACAGCGCATATTAAAAGTATCTCAGACGCGGCGATGCATGCGTCAGTTCTCTGTTTTAAGTCGCAGTGATGGATGGCCGCCTGACTCCAACAGATATCCTACTTACGGAGGCTTAGAGCTCAGGAAGCTACAAAGACTCAAACTTCAAAACGCTCTTCAAAGGGACGGCTGCATCTCAAGTCTGGATATGTTTGCTTGTCACATTGAATTATATCAAGTTTTTTAAAACATTATACTGAGAATCACATCTTACCAAGAGCCTGTAAGACAGCAGTAATGACAGCGGGACCTCCGTGGATATGGAACTCCACGCTATCTTCTCCGGAGAAACTACGAGGAGCTGATGAAACAAACAAAGGAATAACAACACTCTGTGCGTCCTTTAGTTATTTAGATATGTAAAGAGAACTGAAGTGAATAACAGGCAGGACGTGAGATGCTGGAAAGATTTATTACTGGTTTTAGATCAAACACAGCAGCTATGGTTGTGGGTTAGTGAGAAATGACGCGGTTTTACCAAACTCTGTCATGTTGTTTAGAGAATGTGTCCCACCGTTAAAGCAGCCACCGCTCTATTTCCACCGTTTAGCCTCTACATGCTATTTCCAAACAATGCAGTGAAAAACCTTATTTCACGAGTGGAAAACATTTGAGGCAGATGCTCCACTTCTCAGGCGTAAACCTTCCACCAAAGTCACTTCAAGCTCAGGTCGTGTTCAGAGAAATGGGGGAAAAAACTAAACAAAGAACTACATCTCAGACTCTGCATGTTTGGTTTGCATGGCTGCATCTGCCAAACACAAGCCTTCTGCAACAATGTGCTTCAGGCAGATGAGACCAAAGTGGAGAAACAGCATCTTAGCACAAATACTTCAGCACAGTGATGGAGCGATGAAGGTTTGGGCTTCTTTTACAGCCTCGTGGCTTAATAAATAGCCACAAACATCAGTGAACTGAAGCACATTTGAAAAGAAGAGTGAGCCTACAATCCTCCACAACAATACTTCAAGCTATTGCTGCTAAATGGGGTTCTACTAGTCCCTGAATCATGGAGTGTAGTTAGTTTTTCACACACTGCTTCTGTATTTTGGCTTAGCATCCCAACCCACCCACCCTCTCCTCTTGTTGGTACCCAGGACTTAGAAGAAACCGCTGATCCTCTTTGAGGCCGTTCCCAAACCGCAGCATTAATCAAGATCTTTGCTCACTCCATCCATCATCCTGTTTCAATAAGCACTGTTTAATCAGAACTAAGGTGTGGTCCCTGCCTGAGGAATAATGACACTGTGTAATACATCATAAGACATTATTCATCTCAGGTTGTATTTACCTACTTTTATTGCCTGGCAAACACTACATCATTTTTATATTGTGTGCTGATATGTAAAACAATAACACTGGCTGAGGGAATACTTCCTTTTTATCATAATTGAGTACGAGTCTGTCTACATATCTGGGACATGCTGATAGACCTTTGGACATGGATGTAACTTATGTGCTTCTAAACAAAAACATATCCACATCCTCATATTCTCAGACAAAAACAGAGAAGAACAAAATGTAAGAACGGTCCAGTGGAACTGACCTGGAAACCACAGGACGAGCCCACGGTCCAGCACTTCTGTGGAGCGGGGGTCTGTGATGCTGCGTAACAGGGCGGTGCGTGGAGGGGGGAGACGCTGCGTGAACCCAGCCATACACCCCAGGGCTGTAGCTGAGGCGGGACCGCTGACACGTACCACTGCCACCCCGCACCTGCCGTGCCCGGACGACAGCGCAAAGATGGTGTCAGCATCAGCCAGTGCAGCTGGGGCTCCATCACAGGTAGAGGAGAGGAGCCTGTAGGGTGGAGCTCCACGGCTGGAAATAAGAAAATGACTGATTCATACTATAACATATTCTACATCTTGTTTTCAGTTATTATACCTCTATTATATTATTTAAACTCAAAATAAAAGTTATAAATGAGCACTTAAATAAACAACACTGCAAGTTAAGTCAGTGTAAGCATTAAACTTGAGTGGGTAAATAATGAAAAGTGCCCAAATCTAACTATATTTATCACTATTTTGCTTCTGTGAATGCAGCCATAAGAATAAAGACATGAATTTGACATAGAGGCCGGGAAACAGAACAAACCTCATCCTGACTGTGTGCACAGCAGCTCTCCATATCCCACCACACACGGGCCGCAGCGGCAGCATGATTATGAGACACCAAACGTTTCATTTATTTGCCGCTTCTCCTACAGACCGACACCCAACACATTATTTCCACTTTACTTCTTTTCAGTTAACGTCGGAGTGTCTGTGAAGCTAATGTTAGCTGCCAAATCCGGACATTCACTCTTTTGCGTCTTATCTTATGTTATATTAAAGTATAATTTACACACTCATCCCACTCGTGACTTTTCCTTCCCATCTTTCACTCACATTTAAGTAGCTCCTCCCACCCTTGATTTTGATTGGTTAGCGTTTCTCACAACGACAGCAGATTAAGCACTCCCGTTTGTTCGACGCTTGTCAATCTAGCTTAAGACACGCCCACCGTACGCTGAAAATTCGGTCCGTGTGACTATTTCAAATATGATCGGTTCCGGGATCAAAGGTCTGATTTTCAGCTTTTTTTTGTTGTTTTATAACACGTTAAACAAATACATCCATGTAAACATTAAAATATAAAATGTTGGTTATTTTGTGGAAGGAATCTGTTTGACAGTAATCTTTTGTCCCCCCACAAAAGTAGCGTTGCATGAAATAAAGCATGAAAATAACTCTTTGTTTAACTTGAAATTGTGTTGTGATATTTACAAATCTTCCTCTAATATGAAGGAATTTTATGTGATTTAGGCCACAAAAAGGTTCATTAACACTGTCATTGGTGTACATCGATCATTGCTGCAATTTCCAATGTTTTACGTTTTGTGTATGTAGCTAATATCGTTCTTATTGCTGCTATAAACATTTCACTTTTTATCACTACTGTTTTTGTTTTTACTTATGTTTACATGAACTCAAATGATTAACTCAGTGATGCACCTGCTGTCAAAGGATCTACTGTTTGTGCGATGTACGTGCCAACATGTCTGTCACCTTTGTTTTGTGGTTAGTATATGGAAAAAAAGGAGGATGTAAAATTCAGTTCACGACAGACCACAGTTTGTTTTACTGCCAATTTACTTACCAAATCATCAAAGACTGGGGGAAACACCTCTGGCACATTATGCAGAATGCACATGTTAATCATGAAACAAATCAGCAGTCAAGTTTTGCATTTTTCAGCACAAGGTGGAAGGTATCCCTTAGTGTGTGAGAATCAACAGCAGTGCAAATAGCACTACTATTTTTAATTTATTTCAAATGATAAGTTTTACAGTATTTGTTTAGATTGTGTTCTGTCTATTAAAACTAACAGTGCTTTGATCTGTGGTTCTTCATAGTCTACATAAATGCGTGCATGTAACAGAATATAAACAGAGACTGTGTGCATCAGTGTGTGCGTGTGTTTGTGTACGCCCCACTGCAGCGTCTTGCAGCTGTCATCCCAGAGAGTGGTGAGTAAGCAGAATTTGTGCTCACAGATGAGATGCTTCTGAGCCATACGAGGGGGCGGGCTGCCAGCCTGCCTCTGTAGCCGCACAGTGAACCACGGCCTCCAGGAGGGACGACCAAGATGATAGATTGTGTACACGGTGAAGAGGCATGGCCCAAGGCCTGGGAGCAATCTTTAACCTGGGATCTAAATAATTTATAGACTGCTTAGTGTGTGCACAGAGCATGACAGCTGCCACCTCACAGCTGCCGAACACAGTCCAAACAGAGACAGTTACCTCTCAGCCCCGATTATGATTCCAGGTTATGAAATGATCTTCGTCTACAACGATAGCTGTGTTCACCTTCCCTGCACACACAAGCACTCCTAACATTAATTTAGCAACTCCCCCACAGGTTGAAAAGGGGCAGACATAGTAATTTAAGACAAAGCACATATTTTACCTGCAGAGGATCATCTGACTCGCTCTGCTGTAACAACATTTATTTTGAGGGCTGTGTGTCTCTTTAGGGTGGAGGACTGCTCTTTGCTCTCTTTTCAAGACAGTGTGACCATGTAAACTGGCCTTAGCGATACAGTGATGGAGCAAACATTACACAGCTCCACGCTGTGTTTACTGTAGAGTGTTTGACTGGGAAGCGATATTACCGTAGCCACACCCAAGTGTCACTAAAAATTTAATCCATTTTTTGCACAGCTTCTTCAGTTTTCCTGTCATAGTCAAAGAAGAGTGATAGTCTATGAAAGGATTATCACAGGCGTGCACATTAAAAGCACAAGATCATCTGATTGGGCATCTTGCCTGTGAAGTAATGTCATCACTGTGAAAATCATGCATTTTGAATGAGTTTTCCTTTAATGTAGCCATTTGGATTCTATTTTTGGACTCGATCTGCAGCCTGCGAGGTGATAAAGATACATTTCTCTCAGAGATGGAGGAACCGCTACTACATTCATGCATAAAATGATCCTAACAGACACATTTTTTAATTCCTACAGTGTGTGTGGTGCGGGTTTGTTACATTTAACAGTTTTGGTAATGTAATCTGAGACAACAATCAGTCAGCGACCGTGAAGGTGCATGTGTGTCACACAGCCCCCTCCATCCACCCCTCCCTCCCTCTCTTTGTCCCTCCTCCTGTAGTGGTTGGAGGAGCGCTCTCCATCTAACCGCGCATCCTGCTCCAGAGTACCACCAGGATGATCCGCCGCTGCGCCAACGCCGACAACCTTCACTTCACTTTCATTCTCATTTAACCCCCACTCTGACCCCCACGCTACACCCATGCTTTGCCTTCCTCTTGAGATGCGACACCGCTGCACGATTTCCCGGAGAATACCCTCATCCTCAGTCGCTCCTCGCTGATAGAGAGCATGCCCGACACGGGGACGGCAGCGGCGGGCGCTGCTGCAGCCGGGGCGGCCGCCGGTGGCGCGACCACCTCCGGGGACGGCCCCGAGAGTTCCCGGCACCGACACCGAGCTCCGCAAGGAGACGCAGAGAGGCCGGATCCAGGCTCGGCTCCGCCACAGACCTCCTCCGGCGTGCTGGGTGAGTGAGAGGAGGCGGAGGGGAAGGACAGGTGAACGCGACGCTGTTGGAAAACGAGACAAGAGGCGCACTGCCGTCGCGCACCTCGCGGTGGCACGGTTCTTTTGTCTCCACGAGGGCGTCCCAAAATCAACACCTGGTCAGGCAGCGGGCCTGTAAACGATGGCTCTCACTGGCATTTCGTGCTGTTTCCAAAATTCACTGCTGTGATAATAGGTGTTCAGGAAAAATGGCCACTTTGGCACATCTCAGTTATGACCTTCTGGTCGGTTATTGTCTATTTAGCCCATTAGCCTGCCTCCTGATAGGAGCCCATTTGTTCCCACTGGGCAGCTGTTGTTGTCCGTACTATCCTCACATGCAGCTCACGGGCCTTGATTGGCTGATAGTTAGCCTATTTTTATTGAAGGAGGTTCTCTCTTGTCAGTCATCTCCTCTGGTTTAAGGTTGTTTAGCTTCGCGATCACTTTCCTCGGGATTTCCGAACTATTGCAGGTGGACTGCACTACTGCACACAGCGTCGTGCACCTCAGCGTCAGTTTCCATGCTATTGGACAGACTCGAGGACAGGTGCATGTTTAATCTGCTTTGAGCTCGCAGTGTTTGCCTTTTCTTGTTCACACCTCCTCACATTTCATTGTATTTTGGTCTCCGGTGCTGTTCTTGTATTGGAGGCTGCAAGAAAAAAGTACATCATAAAATCGACTTTTCCCTCCTTCTTCTTTACAAAGGATAATCAGAACCAGCCTGCATCATGTTAATACTCCGTGCCTGTGACAGTGGATTTGAACAGCCCATATCTTAGTTGTCTCTTTGCAAGATTTACAAGTGAGGCTATATTTGGATCAGACCACAATATTAGCTGGGACAGGGAGCCTCAGCTGCCAAGGCAGGATTGTTTTCCTGCATGCGGGGTGCAGACACAGCCTGTGCCTCCTGAGTGCTGCTGCAGAGTGATGCAGTGGAGCAGTGGGCTGTCAGCAGATGAGACCTTCTTTCCACTCTTGGTCGAGGTAACCTGAGCAGGCGGCTGCCGAATGGAAGAGCAACCTGTCATCCAGTTGAGAGGGTGGCACCCAGTGGTCCTTGAATGGGTTACAGGCTGTTGGAGGGCCAGTGAAATGGAGATGAGTTCAACTTTACGGTGGCTCGACTAGCTAGAGGCAGCGCCGGGGCAAAGAGAAGAAACTAGGGCTTTAAAGCTGGCTAGACACACATGTGTAGGACAAGTTTAATTAGTATCAAGTATGCAGAGCTGTGCAGAAAGCATTGAATGCTTGATCAGACGTCTAACACTGTTTTTAATCGTCAGATCAGAGGAATCCCAGTTTTATTCAGATGTTGGTTTTGTTTGACTCGATATGTTTATTAAGTTTAATGAAAGAAGAAATGAGTTTATAGAAAGTCCCCGTGCTTCCCACAGTGCAGGGAGAGTAACTTACAGAGGTTTTATATTAACTGTAACACCAGACATAATAGCTGAATGCTTCCAACGGTTTCTGTGACATGAACGAGGCTGTGAGATGTTTATTGTTCCCATCTGTGCTCGAGAATATTATGTGTAGAAATAAACATCAACATGCGTGGTGAGGTGGTGAGCACTGTTGCCTCACAGTAAGGAGGTGCTGGGTTTGAATCCAGGTTTGTCCTGCTTTGTTTGCATATTCTGTCAGCGTGAGTTCAGCCTGGTGAATCTCAGGACGTGAGCGTGGATATCTGCCTCTGTCCAGCGAGCTCGCATAGCCTGAATTAAATAAGCATAAGATCATAAATGGATGGTTAAACTTCAAAACCATCTACAGTGTGTGAATCTACATGAAAACAGATGCTTTTGTGTAATAGTTTCCCCCAGCATTACACAAACACGCATGTAGAGATGCAAATAGTGGGAAAGGATTTTCAGCACATCTGGCTCTACTATTACACCTGCAGTCGTTCAGCGAATCAAGACTGTTTCACCGACAGCAGCGATGAAGAAATGATGCAGTGACGTTTCCATGAAGCCGTTCTTAAAGGGGTAGTTCGCCACGAAATCCAGGGTTTTTCCTCTGCTGCTGTTTATCTACACTGTTTCTGCTGTGAGCTCCCAGTGTTGGAGTCATCAGCGATGTCTGCTTTCCCTTAAATATGATGCAGCTATCTTCGAGAATGTGAACCGTACCGCTGTGCAGAAGCAAGGGTGCTTTCAACCGTGAGGAGTGGCTCGCGCTCACGGCAGTGTGACACGATGTAAACATTAATGCTGCTGCCCTAAGCTGAGCTTAAATTTGAGCTTGCTGCCAGCTTCCATCAGCTGTTAGGTGAGAGAAACTCGTTTCTGCGTGAAGGTTTGTGTATTTTCTTTTTCAGTAACTGGTTCAGGATTTCTGAAAAGAGACACTGCTGCAGAGTTTGATGTATTTTTCTGCAGATTTGCAATTTTGTTCTCCTATTTTTATATAAAAGTTGAAATAACTAAGATTTTGGAGTGACGTGCCCCATTTACTTATAATAAATACTTGTTAATTATATACACAAAGGGAAAAGCCTTGAGGCCAATAGCTCAGGGGTGTCCAACTCCAGCCCTTGGGGGCCGGTGTCCTGCAGGTTTTAGATGTGTTCTTGATCCATCACAGCTGATTTAAATGGATAAATGACCTCAACATGTCTTGAAGTTCTCCAGAGGCCTGGTAATGAACTAATCATGTGATTCAGGTGTGTTGACCCAGGGTGAGATCTAAACCCTGCAGGACACCGGCCCTCGAGCCTGGAGTTCCCACCCCTGCAATAGCCGCTGTGTTTTTAGGGAACCAGCTACATTTTCTGTCCTAACGTTCTCCTTTAGTTTGGTGCATAAACAACATGCATGCTTACGAAACTCATAATCACTCACATGTGTCACAAACTACGAAATTAAAACAACAACCCGCTATCAGTAGTTACTGCAGCAGTAACTCCTTCCTGTGTCTGTTCTCCTGCATGGGTTACGAAAAAGAGGCTCTGGGACTTCAGTGGGATTACTACGATATCACATAACGCCCTCGCACGTGTCAGTGTCAGTCAGCGAGCCAAGCACAAGGGCAGGGTGACTTCTTCGTGCAGCCGGGGTCTTGATTGTGCTCTGGAACCGAAAGGCTCGGATGCTCGATTGCCTCCACCGTATTTTGCTAATCTCTCCCGCCGCAGTCGACTGGAAAGACTTTGATCCTCGCAGCCATCCTCCTTTGTAGCCTCAAAACTCAAAAGCCCGCGTCTCAAGGATTAATTAGACACCCAACGTTAACGCCTCAGCAATTAGTTTGTGTTCCCTCTGAGGCCAGTGTTGATAAGATTTGTTATGGAAATTAGGCCATGCAATTTGTGGTTTAGGATTAAGGACACGTATGTGCTGAGGTTATTCCTGCACTGATAACGCTTCACTTTTTTCACGGTGCTGTTAAAAGCTTCTTTTGACCCAAAACAGCAGTTAGTGGATTGTAGATGTGGATGTTCTTCATAAATTAGCCCAATAAAAATGTAACTTTGTGATCACTGTGTGATCCTTTGATGTAAAATCTAAATATATTTGACAATAAGTTCACAGGTGATAGTCTGATCCATCCTTGGACCCCTGCTTCTTTCTGAAACTCGAGTCTGATCCAGTGGGGAGATCGGAGCGGCCCTTTTCTATCCCTGTAAACTTGTCTGACCTCGTCCTCATGAGAACAACATTAAGCAGTCACCCGTACACTCTTTGCCAGAGCGCCGCTCTCGCTGTATCTCCGGCTCTCTCGCCTCTTCAGCGAGTTGAATGCCTCAGCTTTGCCTCAGACAGATTTAGTCAGGTTGAGTGTCACACAGGCTGCTTTAAATACAGCAGCGTGAGGGGAAAGCATCCCACTGAACTTCCTAAAAGAAGAGCTGCTTTTCACAGCAGACGAGCCGCTGCTTTTGTGCCCTCCCACGGCTTCGTAATGAAAGGGCTGATGAATGTCGTGCAGTATGATATAATGACAGCAATATGTTGTGCCTAATGACTCTGAACTTAATGTCTCTCTTGCATCTGCCTCCTCGCCTGTGTCCCCCGATATTCATCGCACGCTCCGCAGAGATGTATTTCCTGTTCCTCCCTCTTTCCTCGCCTTCTGGTGTAAGCGCTGAGCTGCACATTAGCTGCATTAGCAGTCAAGGAAAAATGCCTCTGTGTGGGGTGACCTTGCTGCTGTAGCTTTATCAGCCTTTCCCCGACACGTCACGCGCACAGCTGACCGATCGCTTTGGCGACTATAAAATGAATCGGCCCGCTCTTCAGACGAGCAGCTTGCCTTCAAATTGTGAAGTCGAGCTGCCGACCAGATGACATTAAACACTGCAGTTAATGCTGCAATGATTTTCTGTCGATGGTGACAGCGGTGGTGTGTTTGTGGGAACAGTGGATCTTTGTGTGTGCCAGAAAAATGTCAGACTACAAAGCATCTCTGTGAGCTCCAACAAAGGGAGCTTCCCCAGATTGTTGAAGGAGCTGAGCTGAGCACAGGTCTTAAATTTGGCGTAAGGAGATGAACTGAGTTATCACTGCTGACTGTTCACAGATCTGTTTTCTCAATTTATTCTGATCATGCAAACCAGCCGTGTCCAACTCCAGGCCTCGAGGGCCGGTGTCCTGCAGGTTTTAGGGTCAACGCACCTGAATCAGGTGATTAGTTCATCAGCAGGCCTCTGCAGAACTTCAGGACACTTTGAGGAGGTCATTTAGGTGAAGATCAAGGACACGTCTAAACCCTGCAGCACACCGACCCTCGAGGCCTGGAGTTGGACGCCCCTGATGTAAACAATAAACAGAAAGTCATTTAGGAAACAAACTATACAAGATAAAGCAAAATACCCTCTGACTATTCTCAGTTTACATGTCCAAAAGCATTGGGAAGAAGTGCACACTTATTTAATTCCATCCTCGTCCATAATCTGTCAGCAATAGACATTTTCTAATAACACCGACTATTAAACTGCTTAAAATCTTAATATTATCATATTATTTAATTTTAACAACTCATAACTCCACACATTAAAGCCAATGACCTCCAGTTGTGGAGCATTGACTGTAAAATCTGAATAAGAACGAAGCAGCAACCGAGACATTTACTTTGAAGTGCTTTATGTTTGGACATCGTTTTAACTCCACACTCAAACTGTTCCACACACAGAAACACAAAAACGTTCCCTGATAGCCGCACGTTCACAGCTGAAGTCGGAAAAACAACTTAAAAGCACCTTAAATGATAAGTTGTTATAACTCTTTAGTGCACTGGCCTGATGACGTCTTTGCTCTGATTCTGCACTGCATGATGGGAACATCATTATTGGACCTTTGTGACAGAAGGAGTTTATGATGGACCTGAGAAAACATTGTTTCTGTTTCTTTTTTCTAACGCAGGCTTTCGGAGGCGTCCTTTAAATATGTGTGGTGGTTTTACTGGCCCAGCCCCCTGTAGGCCATACTGGGACCAGTAATATAAACTGAAACATGAACTAAAGAAAATCTAAAACAAACCGAGAGTGATCTGCTCTGATGAACTTGATCCCTTTAGCACTTGGTCAGTGTGGCCACGCCCCCACCTTCTTGTTACCTGCTTATTGGTTGCTTTTTCTAAACTGCAGAGATGCTCCAGAACAGCGGTCTCCAACCTTTTTGCGCCACGGACCGCTTTATGCCCGACAATATTTTCATGGACCGGCCTTTAAGGTGTTGCGGATAAATACAACAAAATAAAACTAGTACCGGTACCGAAAAAAAGAAGATTTATTCATAACACACGTGAAAAGACCCAGAAAAACCAAGTAAACGATAAAAACGATAACAAAATAACACTGAAAACCGATAAAAACCCTGAAAACTATACATTTCACACCTGAGCCTCAACTCTCGCGGCCCGGTACCAAACGACTCACGGACCGATACCGGTCCGAGGCCCGGGGGTTGGGGACCACTGCTCCAGAACACACAAACTTGTGTTATCAGGCTTCCTGCTGTGTAGGTGTTTGTGTGTATCCAGCAACATTAGATAATTTGTTTTAGGAAGTTACAGATAATTTCCCAGAGCTGCGATAAACCGTCTGTCTTGCCAGCAGTGATTCACTTGCCCTACATTCTCAACTTTTTAATGGCTTAATCATATCATCCGTAATGCCTCTTTGCTTCTAGCCAATCGACTTCGAAAAACTCCACTCGTGGCCTCTGGAAGTTTACACTCCTCCATTTATAGCCATGAAGATTATCATTCGTGCACGCAGGAAACGATAATGCACACTCCAGAGCTTAATGCGCGCAGAGCTGCTGGTGTTGCCCGTCCGCCTGTTTGTGTGGAAGCAGTGACACAATGCAGAAACCTTATCAGCGGGTTTAGGCTCCACTCTGTGATCAAAGCACGGTCCTGTGCAGGCTGGTAGCTCATTCCTGAAAGGAAAAAACAGAAATACGAGGACAGAGGAGTTGGGTCAGCGCGCCCTTTATCCTGTGTGACTGCACTGACTAGGCCTGGATTTGATTCCCTGCTTTTTTCATCAGTTGCTAAGCAAAGCCAGGAGAAATCCAGTGACCATGGTGAAGAATGCTGTTTCCTGTCGCAGTCGCAGGAAACTGCTCCACATTAGCTGCTCCGCAGCGTCCACAAAGACTAAAGGTTCGTCAGAGCGTCGTGTACGACTCACCAGGGAGGGATGCTCTTTCTCCTGAAGCTCATAACAGGACATATCCGTGTCAGTGTTAGCACGGAGACGGTTTTAAAGCACACTAACGTTGGTTCTTGTCCTAGTTATCACTCACGGTTCTCAGTAAATACCCTCCTGTGACTCGTTTTGTTTCAGCCACTAAGTTTGATTTTTTTGTGGGTAGCGAGGTGCAATCAGTCCTCACGCTCGTGTCCTTCACCCCTCTGAAGCAGCCACAGTCAGAAATGTTACAGCTCCCTGTGATTACTCCCTGTGGTTTTTCTTCGAGGTGCTCGTCACCCTGGTTGTCTGACGCGGCTCCGTGTGCGTGTATACGATTTGGTTTCGTGTAAGTTAGACACGGAGCTAGTTTAGTGCAAATGAGGATCAGAATCAGGGTTTGTTGTTCCAAGCTGAAGACAAGCAGCTGCATGTGTGAGTGTAAAAAACAATGTTGTTTTGCTTTGATATGAGCACAAAGCTCAGAGCTGTAGATGACAGATTACAGCGTCGCTCTGGGCTTTTCTTTGAATGTCCTCTTAAAATGCGCCACTTTTGTTCTGCTGCTCATGGGATAGTTCGTCTTTCTCCTCCATTGTGATGCTCAGGTTGGACTTCAGCAGGCCGCCTTGGCAGTGTTTACATCCCTGAATGTCCCAAATTCCTGCAACGTGACTCGTTCATTAGATATTTGATGATATGAGCCTTTGACCAGGTGTACCTAACAAACTGGCTGGTGATTCCAACCAGCAATGAAACCATTATATGTCTTTTAAGCCTCCATGCGCTCACAGCTGTATTCTTCAACAGGATGGAAATATTCTTTATTTATGTGTTATTGTTTGTTTACAGAGTTTCCTGCGATACAAGTTGACATATTTGAAGTCTTTAAAGGTTTCTGACCTCCACCCTCGTTTGAAACGATGTTCTGTGAGATGTGATGAAGCTCGGCCGTGTAGCGTGAGACTGTACAGCCTGATGGGCTTGTGGGGTTGAAGAGTGTGTAACAAGTGAAACGAGGTCATTTTCATTCCTCGTTCTTTGTTTGCGTCCTTTGTTCCTTATCTGAAAAACGAGAGTCAGATCTTGGCCGGTGCCTTTAATGTGGTGAAAGTCCACAGCTGAACAGGAACACACAGTTCCAGCTGTGATGGAGCAGAGGTTTCTTCCTCCTCCGTTTTCTTCTTTCTCCTTGCTTATCTTTACTCTTGAGTCTACATCATCACGATATATAAAAGGACACAAACTCAGCGTGTCCTCTGTGGCTACGCGCCCTTTGTCTTCCTGGTAGCTGTTACTCCAGCTCGTTCGTCGCGCTGAGGGACAGGATCTGCATTGCCACGGCTATAACACCCGTATGTGGCTGTGAGAGAGGATGATCTCCCGTTTTCACGTTTCTCCTGATCACTGTTTATTCAGGCAAAGCAGCTGAGCGCCTAACGTTTGCTTTAAGGTCTTTGAGTGCGACTGCGTGGCCTCCTTCTAACAGAAGAGGATTCGACGGCTCAAAGATGCTGCGACTTTGAATTAGGCCTCACGCCGACCATTTCCATGAGTTCAGCTACAACTGTTTAAACTGTGTTAGCTTCTTGAAGAAATCTGATTCCTGCCTTGTGGCGTAATCGACCATCCCAACATCTCTCTCTGCGCGCTGCCAGGCTTAATGAATTATGATGATTTGCTCCATTTCCTCCTTTTGAAAAAGCTGAAGAAATCAAAGCTGACTAAGTCATTAATGATATCCTCATGGGAGGAATGGTGTCGTTATGTCCAATAATCACTGGTTCCTCCGGGGTATTGATCCGACACGGAGCCTCCTTTCCGGCTTTCCTGTCCAGGAATAGAGTATGGTACCATCGTACAGACAGAGCTCCATCAGACTGACTGACTGTAGTACCTTTTCTCTAAATGATCTAATTATCCTCCCCTTATGCTTTCTGACATGAATAAAAGCGCCCAGTTTGCCCAGTGTTTACTGGGATCTCTCACTGCACCACAGTATCTAATTATCAAATGATTAATAGTGTTTTCTGGTGCTGGTAGGAGCTGGATCCTCTGAGTCATTGCGAATACGACCTCAGAGGATCTGACAACAATTCAATCAACCTTCCCAGATAGCTCGGTCCGACCGCAGTCCCACTGAAACGACTGCTAAACTCTAAGCTTAGTAAAGTCAGTCCCTTTCACAATAACAGAGCTCGTGTACTTTGGACACTAATGCACTAAAAGCTTTTTAAAAATGCATGAGTCTGTTTTCTCTCAGCGCCTCAGCTGTTCAGTCGTCCACACTCTGCACGACCTCTGAATAAAAGGTCGTATTGTTGATTCTCCGTAAAATCATCACCATCATGGCTTTTACTAGGGGTGCAACGATACACAAAATTCACGGTTCAGTTCGGTTTGATATTTTTTCGATAGAAAAAAATGTTCATGCTTTTTTAATTTGTCATTTATTAAAATTACAAATATATATTTTAACTCGAAAGTACAGTTTTTAAATTTAATGTTGCTGAAACAACAAAGGGATAAAAAAAATTTAATCTATCTGATGGAGAAATCACTCCTCTTTGGAAAAGAGAGTTTATTACAGAGAAATGTCTCTTTCCAAAATAAAAGCTCTACTATACGCTTCTTCTGGGCTATATTCTCAGCAGCATATTAAACATATCAGGTCCCCATAAGGAGAATCATGTGCTAACGGCTGTCTAAATGACTCGGGTAAAGTTTGTAGCATGCGTGCTTGTTGTTTTTGTCTGCTTCCACTTGTCTTTGCACAAGGATGATGTCAGAGTAAATGTGCAGTCATATTCGTTGTGTTCCCACTAGTGCTGTCAGCGTTAATCTGAAATGACGTTAACGCCACAACACGGCAAATCTCCGTTAACAAGCTAACTGCGCTAACACACTAGTTCCCACCCATGTAATTGAGCATTGCGTGGCACATCCAACATACTGTTTTACTTTAGTCCATGACGCGCTTACCTTCAGGGTCATACCTCACATGAAGACCAAAATAGTTCCAAACGCCAGATCTGAATGAGGGTGGGGGAGGTTCAATTTGCCATATTGCAACGAGCTTAGCTTCTGTCTTGCTAGCTTGCGCTGCGCTCAGTGGATCTGCGCTCAGTGGATCTGCGCTCGACAGTGCAGCCTTGGCGGAGTAGTCGAACGCAGATCCACTGAGCGCTCAACACAGACAGCATCGTCAGAAGAAAAGTTGATAAAATAAATAAAAAAAATTGTATTGTTCGATACATTTGCGTACCTAACCGAAAGCACTGTAAATATCGGTTGCACCCCTAGCTTTTACACATCGAGAACTCGTATCCTTGACGTTTGTGACGTGTCCAAACGAAGCAAATTGATGTGTTTTCTCAAATAACGTCTCTGAATATTTTTCTTCCACGTCAAGCTCTTCGCCAGAAACTAACAACGTTGTCATTTCTTAGCAAGTTTATTGTTTATTTTGTGATCAAATGTATCCAGAACTACATCTAATCTGTCACTGAAGTGAAAAACGTCGCTCAGAAAGGCCCGCTTGCACGCGTTGCCTTTTTGCTCCGTGCCCCTCAGAAAAAGCCTTCCTCCACACTGGCAGTTGTCCACTGCTCAACAAGGAGGTTTGTTTGCTTCACAAAGGCTGCTATTCAGTCCACTATATTCATCATCACCACTCACTTATTCATGATTCGTAATCCCTGCTTGACAATGCTCAGTTCATGCAGTTAGATAACCAGTCTGTGGTTGTCTGAAGGCGTGCTCTGCACCGACTGGGCACGAGAGGGATTCTGTTTATGATTATTACCTGATGAATGCACACAGCCCCTAGTTTTATATTGTAAACAACAGCCGAGGCCCTGCTTCTCTGCTTTTTCGCTGAGGTTGCTCATTTAAATGAACCAGCTAACCTGAAATGAACCAGCGATCAGCCCACTTGGCAGAAGAAAGGGAGTCGGAAATAAAGGCGTCACATTTAGAGAGACTAGGCTTGAAGTGCAGGCAAAAAAGTGATGTAAAGGGTAGAAAGGCGCTGAGATGGGAGACGCCATGCTTTGATTATTCTGCCATGTGAGCGGTGGGTTCTTGCCTCGTCCTCTTGGCTCTCAGCCACAGGCGGCTCCAGTGTCATAAGCAATCATTGTCATTTTGAAGCCAAGGATGAGTCTCTGTTATCCCCCCTGCGTCTGTTAATGAGGAAACCAGAGTTCTGACATCCACGGGCATTCGCGTCTTTATCCCATTTGTCACAAACGTGTAACAAACACAGAAATCTTAATCTGAGCGACGTCATCGATACTCGCTTTTATCTCAGGACAGCTCTCTGCACGAGTTTCAATAACATTTTATGGAAATTGTTTTCAATAAAACAACAGTATTGCAAATAAACACTGACGTTTTTTTCCTGAATATTCTCAAGCTAAATATTTCATACTTGTAGTTTTGAATTAGATGTCCTAACAACTGTAATCCAGCATTAAATATGAATGTTCTTGGTGTCAGTGAAACACAGTCATTCTAATTTTAATCCAGCATCAGGAGACTGTGTCACTGGGTCAAGATAACATTAGATATTTTATTTATCCCATATTTGGAAAATGCTTTGGTGCAAAAACATATGGGGCGCCGTTTGTAAAGTGAAACATGCTGAAATTAACGGCAACATTTTTCCATATTTAGCTCAAAACCTTACAAAAACATGTTTTTTCGAGTAATTTTTTACATTTAGTAAAATATTTGTAACTTTTCATCAAATGTTAAATATTAAATCTAAATATTATATTTAAATCTAAATGTTAAATGTTAAATCTAAATGTTTAGGCTAACATGCAAATTTATTGTACGGATCAACGGAAATACCAAAATAAAAGCTTCCTGAAAACCTCCGGTGCAAAATTGTGTCGGCTCTCCGCCTCACTTCTCCCCGCCATGTGCTGCTTCACTTCTTGCCTACGAGCATGTCCAGCGATTTTGCTGGACATGTGCTGCAGCGATTGTGAAGTGGAGACTGCAGCTGCTAAGAGTGCACTACTGCTGAACCTTTGGATGGCCGACAAAACGGATTGTTTTCAGCTAAATCGCCGGACGTGCTTTCTCATGGTCCGCGCCGGGTTATGGCTGAATTCCAGTGGAATGACGGTCCCGCCATAATAGACGTTCCAGCCCTAAACCTAACCTTATCCCTAACCATAATCTTATTCTTAACCTTTACTAGCAGTTAAATGACGTAAAATAGTGTTTTCCAAAGCGATTGTTAAAAAATGAACGAACATGTGTAGATTGAGTCCAAACGGTTCTCATGTGCTCTCCTTTTTTCCGATGCCGTCATTTAGGAACGTGTTGGGTACCCGAAAGCATAAAATGTTGATAATTTGTCAATGATTACGCTTAGGGAGTGAGAACGTGTCTGACCACTACCGGCACATTTTTGCACCGGAGGTTTTCGGAAAGCTTTTATTTTGGTATTTCCGCTGATCCGTGCAATAAATTTGCATGTTAGCCTAAACATTTAGATTTAACATTTAGATTTAGATTTAAATATAATATTTAGATTTAACATTTAACATTTAGATTGAATGTTTAACATTTAGTTTTAACATTTAAAATTCTGTTTTAAATATGAAAAGTTACAAATATTTTACTAAATGTTGTAAAAAAGGACTTGTTTTGAGCTAAATGTGGAAAAATGTTGCCGTTAATTTCAGCATGTTTCACTTTACAAACGGCGCCCCATAAAAACAAGCTGCTAACACCAGCATGTTATCACTGTCACGTGTCTGTGGCTGGAATCGAACCAACAACCTTTTACTTGCGCAGGTGTTGGAGATGCATAAACTGGCTGATATATTGCTATCAGCATTAAGAACTGATGGGAGAAACACCGTTCAACTATGTTATGAGCATTGATGTTGGAGGTTTATCCACCAGAGGGCGCTCTGCAGACCCCCGTTGGCAACAACCAGTGACTGTTTAAAATATAGTGATAATTTAGCTAAGCACCATGTTTTAACAGGTATGTTGATATTAATAAAAAACCTCTTTACTCGTCTTTTAATAATGACGACATGTTAACATGTGGGAATTTCAAAGTATGAATCTTAGCTGTTGTAATTATTGTGTCTTAATGCAGCAGTCTCCAACCTTTTTTGCGCCACAGACCGGTTTATGCCCGACAATATTTTCACGGACCGGCCTTTAAGGTGTCGCGGATAAATACGACAAAATAAAACTAGTACCGGTACCGAAAGAAAGAAGATTTATTCATAACACACGTGAAAAGACCCAGGAAAACCGAGTAAACGATAAAAACGATAACAAAATAACGCTGAAAAACGATAAAAACCCTGAAAACCATACATTTCACACCTGAGCCTCAACTCTCGCGGCCCGGTACCGGTCCGAGGCCCGGGGGTTGGGGACCGCTGTCTTAATGGGTCTTTTTCCTGCTGGTTGTAGTGCAACCAGCAGGAAAACGGCCAGACTACGTAAAAGTTAAGAGGGGGTTGTACTGATGAATGTCTGTGGGTGGGAGTTTCATACCACGGCTCCACCCGTGGTTACTACTGCGCAGATCCTGGCTTCAAATTCAAGATGGCGTCTCCCAGATCCGGGATAAGGTGGAGCCGCGTCGTCCATGTTCTTTACAGTCATTGGCAACAACCAGCAGAGCGAAAAGGAATTAATCCACAACTTGTTTCAATTAAAACAGATTTAGTTTTAAACTGCATTGTTGTGCTAGCTAGGGACGGACTCACAAAAAGCTACACGTAAAACAGTGTCAGAAAAATCTGTTTGTGGGCGGAGCACAGGGGCCAAGTCTGACCTGGAGCCCGTTAGCTTTCACTGCTCCTCTTTCCAAGGAAGCCGAAAAAAACAACTTAAAAAGAAAGAGATGTGTCTGAAAGAAAAAAATCTATCAGCTCTAACTGTGAGCATGTTAGGACCAAAGTACCTTAACATCCTGTGGTAACGGCTGTAAAAAGAGGATGGCTCGTTGTCTTTGGGCCTGATCTTCGGCGTGATCTTCCTCGCGTACCTTCAGTGATGAAGAAGGTTTAGGGTGAGGGTAATTTCGAAGGAAAGCTCTCTCGTATTGGCTCCTGGAGCAGAGCACACTGTAAAGCTTCCTCTGGATTTTCCCCCTGCCTGTGTGAAGGCATCAGCCCTAAGAGCTCTGTGTACACAATGATGACAAATACCTCTTGAGACGACTGAGAGAGGAGGCAGGAGAGCTGAAGGAGAGACACGGATAAAACGAAAGCATGGCGGGAAGAGGGATTGATAGACTCTGCCTAGAGGGGCTGAAAAGAGAAGATTTAGATGGTGGTGGCAAAAAGATACGAAGAGGAGAGAGAGCAGACTGAGGGGAAGGAAGGCTGTGCTGCTTTGGGATGAGGGCCTTTCATATCCTCTAAAACACATCTGTGTGTGCAGCTGCCAGAAGGACGTGGTGTACGAGAGTCGGTGTCGGCATCTGTACATGTACCTTGCGGTGGTACAGAGAGGTGGCCGCTGCGACAGCGATGGAGTGAGTCAGTGTTTGGGAGCAGCAGGAAGCAGGACGGATCTGGTTTCTATTCCTTTCCTCGAGACGCGCAGGATCATTTTGTGCTCGGGCGAAATGATCGAATGTTTTATTTATTTCAAACGTCTCGGACGACTCGGTGTAAAAATGCTGTGTTTGTACGAGTAAACGCACAGCTGTCGGTCTTTGTGTTGGGGTTACAGGTCAGCTCTGGGTCCTCTGTGGCTGTTTGTGGACTCGTCTACAGGACGGCAACAAGTCAGGAACATAAATGAAACTGTTGGGTGTTTGAACCCGATTAGGCTCGCTGTCCCACTTACTGATGTAATCGTTGTAACAGGGTCATTTGCACACTAGATGTGACAGGACAAGTATTTTCTGCCTGTTTTATATTTTGCCGTCCTTCCTGTGTCTGCTGGGAGCTGTGTCTGTCTCTCTGCCTTTATTACTTCATGTCTGTCTCAGGCTCTCTGTTGAATAGACGGAAACATCCAGTCTTCAGAAGCTCAATGCAGACTTTGATTAAGCCGATTTAACAGATTTCATCACCTGCAGCGAATCAGCAAACCTGCTGTTTTCTCAGGATGTGATTTTTGAGGAAAATAATTCAGATTCACGGTGACAGAATCTCTCACGTGTAAAATATTTGAAGGACTAAATAATATTGTTATAGATAGTTTATTATGATGATAAAGGCTGATTGTGTGTGAAGCACAGAAGCTATTCCTGCTAACCATAAACGTGTTCCTGGTTGTTACTTAAAGCGACACATTTTATTCCTGTTCGGGATGTCTGTGACCATATTTTCAGGAATGTGGTTTGAAGCGATGAGCTGAAAGTTTGTGAAGAGAAATGTGCGGTCGTCAAATGTCCTGCGGTTCATCATAGGACCTGAAAGCTGCAGTAAAAGTTTAATGAGCTTTCTAAGGATGCTCATTAAGGACCTTTGTAGTTCTGCCACTCAAAGCTTTGCACCACAAGGTAAAAGCATCTTCGTTTAGGTTCATATTCCCACATTAATCAGCTTCATCAGTCGTAGGCTCCCAGCAGCTCTGGATGTTGGGGTCACATGACACCGTGTGCATATTGGTCAAGAGTTGTCCGCCATATTGGAAATTATACAACCTCCAGTTGCTAGGTAAAGATGTGTCGGTTGGGAGTGGCTCCTGGAGGTTGCGCCGGTTGCACAGAAGGTGCTGCAACAATAATCTGTGATTTCTTTAGTTTGGAGCCAATTTTCCGTGTTTCTCTGTAAATACTCATGAAATATCCAGCAGTAGTGAAACTTGGAAACGTGCATTTTTAGAGGAACTGTTTGTAAAGTCCGGCTCTTCCATTCAAACCGATGCAGCAAAACAGTCATTGGGAGGTTTTGGCCAACTGGTTGGCGAATATTCATTTTTCCTAGTGGCAGGTGGTTGCCAGGGGTTACTGTAGGCCTCTGTGATGGAGCCTCACCAAACATTTTCACTACAACTGCCGTCAACTTCCAGCAACCGCTGGCCAGCGCTTGGTGACTCATTCAGTCATTCAGTCACTCATGATCAGAAAGTGGGCCCTTATTCACTTATTCGTTGTCACTAGTTTATCTGACGTTGAAATGGGGTTTTCAAGGACTGAAATCTGCTTATTCAGACAGTTTAATGAGGCTTATTTTTCCATAGCATTTGATCTTTTTCCTGAATGCACATCTTTTGGCAGAGAACAAAAAAAACCTCTGAGTGAGAAACCAAAGAACATTAATTAGTTGTGCACAAACTCAATAACACATAAAAACATTATCAGTTTGCTGGTTTATGGAGTTTGAAGGCTTAACTTGTGTATTTTGGCCTCTGTTTGTATCGGCTGTGACCACGTTTGGTACCTGATGGCGTCACTGTTGCTGGCTTCATCTCTCAGGCTCGCAGGTTGCTGCTTGCTTTCAGTCCCAGCTTTTATCCCATTTGGAAGAAATAAGTTCATAAAACTTTAAAAACAAACGTGCTTTTACCTGGCAAAGCGAAATCTTTAAAGGAGGCTCAAGGTTACATAAACGGCAATCAGTTATCAAACTGCTCACAGAGAAGACACATCAGGTCTGTGACCTTCATTTAAGCTTTGCTTGAGTTTCATGACTGAATTACACCCCATCATACTTTATATCTCATGTTCACACACACACACACACACACACACACACACACACGCACGCACAGACGTCCCACAGAAACACTTCACAGAGCGTCTCAGATCACAGAACGACGCCCTGCTTGTTATGCCTGCCTGGCTGCTGTCTGATAAGCCCCCCAGCAGCCGCCTGACTCTGAGTGAGTGATACAGGATTCATCTGTATGACTGCGAGTCCTGGACCAGCCGAGTCCACACTGACCTGGTTTCTGTTACGAGGCCAAAGGGGCTTTCAAGCTCAGACTCACCGACCAAAATGACATCCGGGATCTTTTGTTTTTCTGTGTAGCTGCTCCACAGTCTTTACCGAGATGTTGTCTAAAGATAAATATGGATCAAAAGAGTAAACAAACACACGACCCTCACTGCTCAGGTCCTGTTTAACACCGTTATTATTTGCTGCTGTTTTACGAACCGTTACCTCAAAACACTCCAAAAATAGCTGCTCATCTGGCCGTGCTCTCATTTGTGCTGCTTGATGAAAATACATTTCTATGAAACTGACAACAACTTATTCCCAGAACATGAGAGGCGGGTTATTTCTATAGCAAAGGGGCGACGTGCAAACACAAAGCTGCAGCACGAGCACGTCTGCATTCAAGCCTTGATGGGCGACGTATGAATCAAACATCACATGAAGTGAAGCTTTGTTGAATTGTTGAAACCAATCTGTTAGCTGCTCCAAGTGTGTGTGTGTGTGTTGCCTTCAGCGATGAATACAGGACTCATTAGAATTGCTGTCATGTTGCAGCGCTGCCTGCAGCATCTCATCTAAAGCACAGTGGAACAACCAGTCACATTTCAGTATCCACGAGAAGCACTGAAGAAGAAAAAGACAAACAGCTCCGTCTCCTGTTTGGCCTGTTGAGATGTTTAAAAATGTTCTTCAGAGGAAAATCAGCGTGGAACCAAATCAAGCGGTTGCAACCTCTTCGTAAGTACTCGAGGGACTCTTTAAATACTGAAATCATTGTTCTCGACAAAAGACACCAGATAGGAGGCAGACGAATCTTTAGATTTCCTGGATATATTTGATAAATAATAATATTAATGGCCTTAATTAATAAAAACAGTAAAAAAGTAGGTGTCGCTCCTACAGCGTAACCTTAATGCTGTTATTTATATGTTATAATATCCAACTATGGTGGATCCGTCCACTCTTAATAACACCAAAGAATGTTTCCTGCTTGCAGTGAAACGCGCTGCTCGTTGTCGTCTTCGTCCGCGAGGTTACTTGTTGCTTTCTGTTCAATTTGCACAAACTGAACTCGGCAAAAGAGCTTTTGTCCATTTAGCACCAAAACGAAAAAGAGTTCATTTCATTACATGCTTTTAAATCAAAACTCTGAATCCTTGAGGATCTTTGTAACTGCGAGATACTCGCTGCTGCCATCTTGGCCAGTTTTTAATCTCAGTGGGATTTTCCTGGTTAAATAAATTTTAAAAATCACCAAAAGCTTCCTGTTTATACGTCTTACACATGTGCTGTAGTGTATTTGTTGTAGTTAGCCCAGCACAGTGTGCTGCGTGCTTGATGTGTGACTTACAGAGAGTTTTATCGGTGATCTGTCAGACACGAACAAACAGCTCGTGTGTCTGTAACACCTGCGTGGTGCAGCTGCTAATTTGCTCTATTTGTTTAAAAAATAAATCTGCATTAATAGAGCTTTAAACACCGAGGGACTGTACCAGCAGATCTCATGAGCTTTCATGAATACAGACATGACTTCATAATGCACGTTGATCCAGTGCTGATGTGCACACATAATGTGAAGGTGAAAAACAAATCTAGATGTGCAAATACACTCTGTGGCTTTTTCCCCGAAGCCCCACCGGGCGTCCCTCTGTTCACAGTTCCAGGAAGCAGGATGACACCCTGACTGGCAGCAGCGCAGCGACGCATTAATGTGACAGTTTGAGTTAAAGCACCGTAATAAAACTACCAGCCACGGACTCAACTTCACTGTTTGCCACATTTTAAAAGCATTTAAGTGATATCTGAACTGATAACGAGCTTTTACATTTGTAAGATTCATTTTACTGCTTCAAACATACAAAAATAAACGTTTCTTGACTTTGCTCTTCATTAAGGGGGGATGCTGTGGGACGGCCTCTCCACGCTGCTGTCGTTGTTATCATAAACAGTTTACACAGACGGTCCTGTGACAGCTGAGCAGGATGTGAGCTTCCACCCGTCGCAGTTCACTCGCCTTTCTTTTGACTATTTGCACTGACTCCGATTTTTCAGCGAGGTTATTGAAAGATGAGCGAGGTGTCAGGGACAGCAGAGATTGCAGCGATGTTACAGGATCCAGGGAGGAAAATTTATTGTGTTGGTCTTCCTGCAGCCCGCCTGGAGTTGGCAGCGTTTTGAATGTCACATTACTGTGTGGCTACAGTCGAGCTATTTCCAGTTTGCTCTGGACTTCAGGGACCAGAGAGGAAGTAAATGTACACAGACCGAGTTCATGCATGTGTGTGTACGGAGCATTGCATCATTACATATCACAGCACTCAGAAATAACCGCTTTAAGTGTGTGTGTGTGTGTGTGTGTGTGTGTGTGTGTGTGTGTGTGTGTGTGTGTGTGTGTGTGTGTGTGTGTGTGATAAATCATAGCAGAGGGTGGTGAACAATGTGTGGCCTCTGGTCTTGGCAGGGCAGGATTATTTCAGTCAGTGTCGTGTGGTGAGTCAGAGGGGTGTGACATTTAAATCTGTCCTGTCAAGAAAGACGGTTTTGTGTGTGTGTGTGTGTGTGTGTGTCTTTGTGGCAGCAGGGGTAAGGGTTTGGAGAAAGTGGGGTCAGGTGGCGGGGGTGTGTGAAAATGTTAAAAATGCCATTTCTGCTTACACGCTGTCTCTCTGAAAAGGTGACTGTCCCCCTCTCTGTGGGTCCGTCTGACTGTCCGTCTGTCTCTCCGTCTTTCAGATAAGTTGTTCGGGAAGCGGCTGCTGCAGGCTGGAAGACACATCATGTCTCATAAGTCTTGGATGAAAACGGTGCCCACGGAGAACTGCGACGTCCTCATGACATTTGCAGGTCAATCAAACACACAAACACACACGTTCCTGCTGGTTTCTGACTGACAGCTCATTCATTGCTTTGATATCACAAACACAGAACTATGTCTGCAGTTGACCCTCAGTGTGGAGCTGCTGCTCATCATCACTTACATTTTAATCTGCTTTTCATGTAGGAAAAGAGGGTAATCCCCGTGTTTGAAACGCTGGAACAATTTTCTGTTCTATCACAGAAGATCTCGGAGGCGCTGTGTCTTTTTTTATTGTTCGGCTCATTGTGATGTCCTGGGAATGTCTTGAGGAAACAGTTTTGGCAGAAACAATCACATGGACCAAAAAACTGAAATAATTAATGTTCAGGGGACAGACACTGTCTCTGTTTTTAAGATGAGGCTTACAGCGCTCCTTTTTGATAAAGCTTAAAGTTAAACCTGGATCAGATCTAACTTAGACTGCTGAGGGCTGCACTGTTTCTTCTTCTACTCTCTATATCAGGGGTGGGCAACTCCAGGCCTCGAGTGCCGGTGTCCTGCAGGTTTTAGATTAAAACACCTGAATTAAATAATTAGTTCATTACCAGGCCTCTGGAGAACTTCAAGAAATGCTGAGGAGTCATTTAGCCCTTTAAATCAGCTGTGATGGATCATGGACACATCTAAAACCTCCAGGACACCGGCACTCGAGGCCTGGAGTAGCCTACCCCTGCTCTATATGTTTAAACACAATTTGGCATTTACTCATTAGTCATTAGTCATCTCTGGCTCTCTTCCACGGGGCGTCTTTAGTCCAGCAGAGGGCCGCCCATCCCCGAATCTGATTCTGCTTTAGGTTTCTTCCTGTTTCAAGGCAGTTTTTCCTTCCCACTGTCACCAAGTTCTGCCTCACAGAGGATCGTGTGATTGTCGGGGTTTCTCCCCATGACTGCAGGGTCTTTACTTACCATGATGACTGTTGGGAGCTGATTGGTGGTGGCATACAATATGACTTATGTTATATGTTAACTTTGCAATAACTGCAGTGAACACGAGCTTTTATTCTGACGCTCAGTCAGTCATTGTAGTATCTGTGGAAAAATGTTAGATGCGCTCTTATTTCCTAGTTTCACTTTCAGCTGTAAGCTTAGGTTGGCGCCCTGCAGGCCGAGAAGAACGTGATGATTTTTACAGCAACAGTGTTTCTCCTGTGTTCAGTAGTATGACCTCACACCTCCAGCTGCTGCTCAGAAATAAAAGCAAAGACTGTGGGAGTGCTCGGCAGATCCTACAGGGGCGTCAACACGAACTCTTTGTTTTTCCACTTCCTGTTACAGATACTACAGATGACCACACGTTACTATGGCTACTGAACCACATCCGACTGGGAATCCCAGAGCTCATCATCCAGATCCGACATCATAAACACACGCGAGTCTACGCATTCTTCATCACCGCTACGTATGAAAAGTAAGAAATCAACCAATCAAATCAGAAAGGAGTCTCTGGTTCGTGCTTCTGTTCATTTCGCCTCTGTCAGTGCGCCCCAGGATGGCTGTGGCTACAATGTAGCTGCCATCACCAGTGTGTGAATGTGTGAATGACTGGATGTGTGAAGCGCTTTGGGGTCCTTAGGGACTAGTAAAGTGCTTTACAAATACAGGCCATTTGTTGGCTGATGCTGCTGACAGTAGGACCGCAGCACTTCACTACTGATTATCATCTCGACTGTTCTTTTAGTTAATCAGTTAGTTCAATGTTTCACTCTCTCCTTTAAAAGGATTAGAATATTACAGCTTTATGATCAAACTTGCTTGTTCTCGCCTTCACTGCTTCTTCAGACATATCATAGTTCGGGATGTTGGTGCTGTTTTAACTGTGATCAATAATTAACAAACAGTGTTGGGGAGTAACGGAATACATGTACCGCCGTTACGTATTTAAAATACAAAATATGAGTAACTGTATTCAGTTACAGTTACCGTTTAAAAAGGTGGTATTTAGAATACAGTTACTTTGTTGAAATAAATGGATTACACGGCGGTACTTCCCTGTTTCATATTGTGGCGGGTCAGGACTGTTTGGGTTTTGTTTGACAGCTACGTTCTGTTGTTCCAGGCAGCGTTAGGGTTGCCATGGTTACAGGGTGACGCTCTCTCTCTCTGTTTCCTGGGTGAGAGAGGCCTTTTTGTTGTTGTTGTTGTTATGCTAAGCTAATAGGCAGAATGCTACAGGTACAGCTCTAAAGAATGTAGCATCATGGGCAGTGTAGTCCGTGCTGCAGGGAGAATGGACTGCCATACACGTTATGTGTCTGTGAGCGAGGGAGGGAGAAAAAGGAAAAGTACGAGCTGTCATCGAGCAGAAACGGGAGCTGGAAGCATGTAAATATAATAATAACCACTGCAGCCAAGAAGAGAGCCTGACGAGCCCAGCTGTAAGTAAGCTATTAAGACTCGACTGTACACCGTGTTCGTGTTTTCCTCTGAAACAATAAGTTCCGTTGGAGCAGCCTTTCAACGCCTCTCTCTGTCTCTGCTAGCAAAGTTGACCCAGACAACAAAGTAAAGCTAGTTTTCAGCTACGAGCCGACACAGAACCCACCGTATTAGCCAGAGGTCCCTTTACTACGGTTCGGAGCCGCGGACCTGTTTTATATACGCGAGGAATAGTTTTCTATCCGAGATCACTGCAAAAAGTGCAGCCTTACCTAATGTCCACCTACTGTTACTCATTTATATTCAGATTTAAACATCTCGTTGGTGTTGGTGTGGAGAGTAACCTTCAGTAACAGTAATAAATCACAGCAATAGTACATTCATGTAGTTGTAAACAGCATGATAATATATTAAGTAATCCAAAGTATTCAGAATACGTTACTCTCATTGAGTAACGTAACGGAATACGTTACAGAATACATTTTGGGGCATGTAATCTGTAATGGAATACATTTTAAAAGTAACCTTCCCAACACTGTTAACAAACGACCCATCGCAGATATTACTTAATATCGCCTCTTCCTCCACTGGCTTGAGGTGTAGTTATTTTTGAACGTTACTACGGGAGTCGGGATGTAAAAGGCGAGAATAACCCTGCTGTGCTGTGTCGGTGTGAAGCGGCGCCTCCGTTTATCATAGCTTCAAATTTAGTTGCAGCTTATAGTAGGCGCAGCAGTTTAGCTCGTACACTGTGAATCACGAGTGAAGCTGATGGTGAATCAGCATTACTCCTCTGCTGCTGCTCTTTCAAGTTTTCCAGAGGCTTTAGCGTCATGCTAGCCTCTGTGTAGTGGATTTGCTGTGATTTCACTCCCACTGTCACAGACAGTCACAGGTGAGTGCAGGGTCACTTTAATATCAGCGCTGACTTTGACGTATAAATACAGAGAAATACGATCTGGGGATCAGGGTGGCAGCTGCTCCCGTGCTGCATCTCACCACAAATGTTGAATCCTCTGTGCTGACTGCGCTTTTAGACAACGGGCTTATCTAAAATAAACCTTTTACCTGTGAATGCAGTAAGAGCGGACAGATTGTGGGAAAGAAGAGAGAGAGACAAGCGGGCGTGACAGAGAGAGAGAGAGAGAGAGAGAGATAAAAGCAGAAAGGATGCAAGGTAAAGAAAAGCAAAGAGGAAGCAGTGGGGAAAGGTGGCGAGGAAGGATGGACTAAGTGCTTTTTTTAAAGTGTGCCAGTGGGTTTTGGATGAAAAGCTCAAAGAAACTGCTGCTTGACCACACACACACACACACACACACACACACACACACACACACACACACACACACACACACACACACACACACACACACACACACACACACACACACACACCGTAACGTGTTTTTATATCTTCGTGGGGACATCTCATTGGGATAATGCCTATAATAATAATCCCTAGCTCCTACCGTAACCATGAAAAATCTAATCCTAACCGTAACCAAACTGTAACCCTGACACTAAAACCACATTTTGAGTCTCAAACTCATTTGGTCCCGACAAAGATATGTAAACAAACACACACACACACACCGTAACGTGTTTTCATATTTTCTTGGGGACATCTCATTGGGATAATGCCTATAATAATAATCCCTAGCTCCTACTGTAACCATGAAAAATCTAATCCTAACTGTAACCAAACTGTAACCCTGACATTAAAACCACATTTTGAGTCTCAAACTCATTTGGTCCCGACAAAGATATGTAAACAAACACACACACACACACCGTAACGTGTTTTCATATCTTTGTGGGGACATCTCATTGGGATAATGCTTTCCCTAGCCCCTACCGTAACCATGAAAAATCAATGCCTAATCCTAACCCTCAGCCTAACCGTAACCTAACTGTAACCCTGACACTAAAATCACATTTTGGTCCCGACAAAGATATGTAAACACACACACACCTGCTGTGGGGTTGGTTGACCTACATTTTATGTGGTAGAAATCATAACCCAGAAAGTACTCCACGTCCTCTTGAATTCCCCTCGGATAATGATTCCCAGTCCACCATGAAGCAGTGTGAAAAATCCTGTCCTGTTTTAGTTTTGTTGGATATGTTCAGCTGTGCCATGTGTTCAGTATGTTTTCATATCGTCACATGATTTACAGTCGTGTTGTTATCACGTTGTTATCAGCTGTACGTGTGGCCTCGGGAGTGTTTCATGCGTTTTTTCAGAAAGGCTTCATTCATTTAACTGAAAGCAGCAAATTCAGCTGTAACAGAACATTTTCTTACCTGACATGTCATCGGTTACTCATTCTGCTGCTCTGACGGGGCAGTTTACGGTTTGCCATTTGGATCTGCTGAGTTCCTGCATTACCTGCATTAGCATAAACACGCAGAGCTCTCCATCAGCAGTATTACTTTACAAGGTTAGCTTTGTCCACACTTTGCGTCCAGCCTCACTGTAAGACTTTCTCTCTTTGTGTTTTTGTATTTTCTTGTTAAAAAGCTGAACACTTTTTGATGAAATAAGAAAAGAGAGACTCTCATTAAGATTCCTGGCAGCAGCTGCACACCTCTAAAAGGCCTCCTGGTTTTGGCTTCGATTACTAAACAGTTGGTTTAAACAGATAAAGCCTCGTTTTTTTTCTTCCTCACACAAGGAGCTTTATTGTGACGGTTGTGCGCTGTAAGCAGTATTCAGGCGTGAAACACAAGCTTACACCTCAGATTTCTGCGGTAATCCATCAGGTGCCGTCCGTGCTTCTTTGTGCTGCCCCTGCGAGCGCATGGAGCTGCATGATGGATGGCTGTTACACATCGGCCGTACGTCTTTGTGTGTGCGTGTAAAGACTATATATACATGTGAGGGCGAGGTGAGCTCTTAGCCTGCAGGGAGCAGAGAGGGAGCTGCATTATTATTGAGATTTCAGCACAAGGCCGGCGGGAAGGACGGACGGAGATGGAAAAAAGGATGATGGGATAGAAGGAGGGGAGGAGAGCGATGGATGAAGAGGGGAGGCTGAGAGAAGACAGCGTGGGCATGAAAGAGGACGAGAGCATGGGGATGGAAGATGTGCAGGAAGGCATGATGGGAAATGAGATGAGCTGAAGGACAAACCATTGTTTTTTTAGTAATGTGGAAAAGTGGCCAAACAGAAGTGCTGCAGTGCTGTGAATTAAGATAAATCAGGTGATTATTGGGATTATTTTTAGTGTCAATCATCAGTTTAACCAACATGTTAGAAGAAAAAAGGACCATCCCAGTATCCATACATGTTTATAACTCATAGCTGTAAAAAGAGAGACAACGCCGCGTGTTGCTGTTACTATGCAATTACTCCCATTATTCCTCTCGCCGCCTCCATAATGTGCGGCGTAACCACCAGCAGAGTGTGAGAGTGTCACGTAGGCAATTAGAAACAAAAGGTCTAATTAGACGAGATTAATGCGCTGCAGATGACACAGATTAAACGTGTAGCGAGGGCGTCTGAGGCCGGCTTAAAAAAACCGCCTGATGTTGTCGTGCAGTTTGCTGCGAGGCGCCGAGGAAATGGGACTGAGGAAAGCGGTGAAGCCCGAGTTCGGCGGAGGAACACGGAGCTTCTCCTGCGAGGAGGACTACATCTACGAGAACATCGAGAGCGAGCTGTGCTTCTTCACCTCGCAGGTCAGTGCAACTCCAGTTATTCCCAGGTACCTGGACTGGGAAACGTTTTTCTCATGTTGCTTCCTCCTCCTCCTCTTCCCGGCGGCTGCAGGAGAGGCAGAGCATCATTAAATACTGGCTGGACAACCTACGTGCCAAACAAGGGGAGGTGCTTCACAACATCAGCTTCCTGGAAGGCCAGCCCATCAGTAAGTGATCAGAGCTAACAGCTCCGTTGTCTTCAGCAGGCCGCGGCGTGTGTGATTGTTTACTGCAGTTATGCTTTCCTCTCCTCGAGTGCTTCTCTCTAACTAAATAAAGTAACTCATCAGCTTAAATATGTTTTGCTGCTCGCTTTGCTCTCTGCAGTCCCGGAGCTGAGCGCGAGAGGCGTGATCCAGCAGGTGTTCCCTCTGCATGAGCAGAGGATCCTCAGCCAGCTGATGAAGTCTTGGGTCCAGGCTGTTTGTGAGAAGCAGCCGTTAGGTTAATAAATCAAAGCTCGCTTTCACGCCGTTTCCATCTCTGACTTTTCTCTTTGCCTCACTGTTGTCTTATCGATCTCACAAACAGATGATATCTGCGACTACTTCGGGGTGAAGATTGCCATGTATTTTGCCTGGCTGGGTTTCTACACCACCTCCATGTTATATCCCGCCGTGATCGGTTTTGTGCTTTGGATGCTCACCGAGTCCGATCAGGTGAGCAGAGATGAGCCGTGTGCTCGTACAGGAAAAGGAAACAATGACACCGCCCAGTCAAACCCATAAATGTCTGCATGCTTGCCTCAGACGAGCCGGGACATCTGCTGCGTGGTGTTTGCCCTCTTCAACGTGGTGTGGGCCACTCTGTTTCTGGAGCGGTGGAAGCGGAGGGGGGCGGAGCTGGCGTATAAGTGGGGAACGCTGGACGCGCCTGCGGAGTCCCTGGAGGAACCACGGCCTCAGTTCCGGGTGAGAGAAATTAAAAGTGCTTTACAACTTCTGATAAAGGCAATACAGCAGAGTGACACTGAACAAAGCTTTGCAACAGGAATTAAGTTCAGTTATAGCTGATGAGAAACAGGAGGACAGATTTAAAGCAGAGCATGAAGCAACAAATAGTCCAACATGTAAGGAAGCTGAGTGATATTTGCTCTATAGTGGGCAAATATCCAGATAATAGTTAAAAATGAAGAAGCTCCCAGTATAACACACTGGAGAAACTGGTTACATGCTGTCCTTGTTATGGGAAAACATCCCTGCAGGACTACAGCTGAAAATAGACGACCTGTTGTTAAATGCTCACCAATGATAGCGAGCGTATCAGAATGATGCTGACAGCTGCACAGTTTCCTTTTTTCTCCTGCTTTATTCACAAAAACTTTAATTATGTAATTTGGGAACAGCTTTAGTTACTCTCCACTACAAGGAGATGTCAGAAGTGGAACTGAGGATTGATTGATTGATTGATTGGGGTGGCTGTAGCTCAGGAGTCGAGCAGGTCGTCCACTAATCGGAGGGTCGGTGGTTTGATCCCTGGCTGCTCCAGCCTGCAAAAACAACATAACAGCTGATCAACGTGCTGTACCAAAATAAGAGAACAAAAGAATAAATCGGTACACAGGGCAAAAACACAGATGACAACTCACACGGGCTAAAGGCCGAGGAGGAAAGGTGTGTTTTTAAATGAGCTTTAAAAGCAGCGAGGGATGGAGCCTGCCTGAGCACCAGAGGAAGCTCATTCCACATTTTGGGAGACAAAGCTGCAAAGACTCGTCTCCTCGGGATTTCTAAAATGTCTCCGGGACAGCTAGCTGATCTAAGAGCACGAGACGGCACGTAAGGGTGAAGCAGCTCAGGCGAGACCATTAAGACTTAAAAACAAATACAAGAATTTTAAAATGGATTCAAAACTTAATGGAAACCAATGAATTGCAGTAAATGCTCAGATCAGAGTGTCAACAGGACGTGTTTAATTTTTGACGGCTGCCTCAACTGAAAGAAGGAGAACTTAACCACAGTGTTGATGTGAGTCAACGAGGCGAGTTGTTTAAAGTGCTTTGAGCAGTGAGAGTAGAAAACAGTCCCTTTATGTGCATTTATGTGAAACGTGCTTCATGTTTTCAAAAATTGAAGAAAAAAATGCAAAGAGGAGAAGTGTTTAAGGTGCTAACTAAAAATAAAGACAAGATGATAGTTTATTAAATTTTAATGAAATTTGCAGATTGTTTCGGTGAAGTTTAATAAACTCCTTGCTATCTAAAATATAACAGGACACCGGAGTAAATTCTCGAGCATCTCACACTTCTGATAATCAGCTGTCTGCTTGACGTTTATTCAGCTGTGTAAAAACTATAACTTTAATCTCAGCCAAACCGATTCACTCAGGAACAAATAAAATACTTTAAAAAAAAGCCAAACGATAACATTTTAAGTTATCTAAGTGACTTATATATCATGTTTAACCTGAGTAGTGAAAGACGGCGGTGGGTTTGAAAACGATTAGCCGGGAGTCCGGTGCTCTCACGGCTCTAGTTAGCCTAGCCCCCGGCTAGCTATCGAGCTAGTGGCTAACAGACGTCTCCGAAAACGTCGGAGCGCTTTTGAAAATATGTGGTGTCTTGATAAACTGAGCAGATATTTGAGGTTTACACAGCTACATTCTCTTCTGAAAATATGTTAAACGTTTATTTTGTGACCCAGAAAGAATAATAAGAGTAATATTAAAACTAACTAGCTGCCGCCATTGTTGGAAACTGAGCTGGGCTGCGCTATAAATTCTGGGACACATCTTCTTCTTCTTCGGGGCTTAACGGCAGCTGGCATCCTTGTGCATGCAGTGCTGCCATCTTCTGTTTCAGTCCGTTATTACACTCTTAAATCCTACTACTTATTCCTGCGTCTTTTGTGATCTTACAAAGCTTCAAACGACGCGTCGACTATTAAATCAGTCGTCGATTTTGATAGTCGACATAATCGTGACTAGTCGACTAATCGTGGCAGCCCTAATTTAAAGCCAACAATAAAGGCAGCGCGTCTCCTGTGTGACGGTTGGCTGAAGGCTCCGCTTCACATTTTACCTTTGAGAACTCAAATAAGTGCTTTGTACAGATAATACGGTGTGTTTTCCCTCCAGCCTCTCCTCTTTAACGCTGTTTCATATTCTCTGTCTGCAGGGAATCAAGCGCTGCAGTCCTATAACGGGATGCGAGGAGTTCTACTATCCTCCGTGGCGGAGGCGTCTATTCAGGTGGCTGGTCAGCCTGCCCATCTGTATCCTCTGTCTCTGTTTTGTCTTCCTGGTCATGCTCATCTGCTTTGAGCTGCAGGTCAGTCCAGCTGTCAGCATCTGTTTTCTTTGTTGTGTCCCGCTTTGATGAATACAGCAGCAAACTTAACGCAAGAAAATCATCTTCTTCTGTCAGATTTCTTTTAGAGTTTGACGTAATGAAGCGTTTTAAAGAAGCTTTAATGAAACCACGAAACCAAAAACCACAGACAGTAACTAAAAATGAACAAACAGACTCCACGCTTCATAATCCAGAATGTGAGTGTTTATTTCCTTTGGGGGCTGAGACGTGAGAAGTTGTGTTTGTGTCTCTGCAGGAGTTTGTGATGGGGATCAAGGAAATGCCTCGGCTGGCTCGCTTCATCCCCAAAATCATGCTCGCTATCACTGTGACTGCATGTGATGAGGTGTACAGGAAAATCGCCTGCTGGCTCAATGACATGGGTGAGCGCCGAGCTTCTAGCCGGCAAAACGTAACCGCAGATTCAGAGCAGAGCGTCTCTTACTCAAGATAATCTCCTGAAAGTCGCTTCCTGTGTGCTTTGAGCGCTCAACTAAAGGAGTGAAGCTCTCTCTGTTCATTAGTTACTAATTAATGATTAAACGTTTTCCTGTGTGCTGCATGTTTTTAATGGTTCGCAGGTGTTAAGCTGATGTTGTGTTTCCACAGAAAACTATAGACTCCAGAGTGCCTATGAGAAAAATCTCATCATCAAAATGGTTCTTGTAAGTGTCGTCCTTTGCTTTGGGATTGGGTGGAGCTAATTCCTCTTCCTGTGTAATCACACCTGGCCTTTCTGTCTCTTGCAGTTTCAGTTTGTAAATTCCTATCTCAGCCTTTTTTACATCGGATTCTACCTCAAAGACATGGAGCGCCTGAAAGAGGTGAGACGTTTCCGCCGCTCAGATCCTCACGCTCACTCGTCGATGTCGTCATTAATCCGCACATCCGTGCGTTTGTCCGTTTGTGGAAGATGCTGCTGGTGTTGTCTCTGATCAGGAGTCTGCAGCGGCAGGTCCGGGTCAATGTGCTGCCTCACATCTCCCTGAAGATCAAGATGCTGGTGGTCTCTGTTCCCTGGTTCTTCAGGGCTTTACTCGGGAACAAAGTACGATCCCTGTTACGCGTAGGGAAGGTCAGAGGTCTGTTTCTGACCACCTCCGTTATGCCTTTGCATGCCAGCTCGGTGCCAATCGGTGAGCAGGTGTGCTTTGGAAAGAACGCGTGCTGGTTTGTCTGCTGAAAGCTCCAAACTTCCACGCTGTTAAATGGCTGCAGGGCTGTTTTCATTACATCTCTGTATTTGGGAGACTTGGGACTTTGTAGGAGTCAGCAGATAATGTCTGATTATCTAAAACAAACTTTATATTCAATAGGGCTGCCACAATTAGTCGACTATTAAAATCGTCGACGACTGATTTAATAGTCGACGCGTCGTTTGAAGCTTTGTAAGATCACAAAGACGCAGGAATAAGTAGTAGGATTTAAGAGTGTAATAACGGACTGAAACAGAAGATGGCAGCACTGCATGTACAAGGATGCCAGCTGCCGTTAAACCCCGAAGAAGAAGAAGAAGCTGTCCCAGAATTCATAGTGCAGTCCTGCTCAGTTTCCAACAATGGCGGCAGCTAGTTAGTTTTAATATTACTGTCACTACCCGATCCGTACCGGAAACCCGATCGGTACCCCGCATGCGCGAATGGTGTCTACTTCCGGTCGTAGCGTTTTACGATAGTTATGGGTCAGAGTATCTGTTAAAATGTTAAGAATATTAAGTATATCTTAAAATGTTTGCAATAATGAAGCATTTCAGTACAATGTAGACAAAAACAAAAAATAAAAAGACAGTTACGGATCGGAACTCCCCGATCCTTACTGCGCATGTGCAAAGTCGGACCGTACAAATCGGGTCTTACCGATCCGTACCGCGCATGTGCAGGGGTTTTCTTCTTCTTCTGTTCTTTTAATGGCAGTTTACTCCCCAGTGTACGAGGATACTGCCACCTGCTGACCGAGCGAATGAACCCTATTGTAAACTGAATTGGCGTCATTACAAACGTGTGTTAAATTTGATTTAGTGATCATCAAGTGTGTTTATGCTTGTCTGTGTGGAGAGGATTGACTGGAATAGTGATGATGATGTCCGCTATCACTGTCAATTGTCAGTAAACACTTAATCTGGCTGCTGAATCTTCACGTGACACATTGCTAAGTCATTATTATTAACTCTGTAATTAGGCGCCATTCTTCTTATTTTATGGCGCTGTTGTTCAATCGGGAAACGCTCTCTGTTGAGGAGAAAAGCATGAATTTGTTTGTATACGGATTATCCATTGTTTAAATGTCCCGGTAGTCGAAAAGGAGGCAGAGCTGTTGAGAAATGCTAGGAGCTAACTGGGCGCTAACCGTATCATTCAAATATATTGAATGTCGCAAAGAGAGGAAGTGACGTAAGATTTGTGCATGCGGGGTACCGATCGGGTTTCCGGTACGGATCGGGTAGCGACAGTGACAATTACTCTTATTATTCTTTGTGGGTCACAAAATAAACGTTTAACATATTTTCAGGCGAGAATGTATCTGTGTAAACCTCAAATATCTGCTCAGTTTATCAAGACACCACATATTTTCAAAAGCGCTCCGACGTTTTCGGAGACGTCTGTTACCCACTAGCTCGATAGCTAGCCGGGGGCTAGGCTAACTAGAGCCGTGAGAACACCGGACTCCCGGCTAATCGTTTTCAAACCCACCGCCGTCTTTCGCTACTCAGGTTAAATATATATAAGTCACTTAGATAACTTAAAAATGTTATTGTTTGGCTTTTTTTTTAGTATTTTATTTGTTCCTGAGTAAATCAGTTTGGCTGAGATTAAAGTTATAGTTTTTACACAGCTGAATAAACGTCAAGCAGACAGCTGATTATCAGAAGTGTGAGATGCTGGAGAATTTACTCCGGTGTCCTGTTATATTTTAGATAGCAAGGAGTTTATTAAACTTCACCGAAACAATCTGCAAATTTCATTAAAATTTAATAAACTATCATCTTGTCTTTATTTTTAGTTAGCACATACCTTAAACACTTAAAGCTGTAAGCTAATGATAGTTATATAAGAGCAGATGCTGCTGGTGCAATAAGCTGTACGTTTTACGTCCAATGGATGATGATCTGATTAGTTGACTAATCGCAAAAATAATCGGTGACTAGTCGACTATCAAAATGATCGTTCGTGGCAGCCCTAATATTCAATGACATCAACTGTCAAAACGCGCCTCTTCATACTTCTTCAATTGGGTCCCTTCATCTGAAGATCAGTCTTCCTGGTATTCCTTGTGATGGGAATTGTGGATTTCTTTCTTGGGCTTTTTTCCCTCTCTGAGTCATCTTGTCCCTCAGCTTCTCACCATCTGCTCCACCTTTCGGACTCTCGATGTCAGCTGACTTCCCAGTTTTCCCAGTTTAAACCAGCACAGCTCAGGCTCTCCACATGTCGGTAAAGCTTTCTGATTTACTGGAAGTACCATGAAAGGCTAAAATCATTTAAAACACGTGAGACTTTTCTTGTTTCCAGTTGATGAGAGAGACGTCAGCTGTTATGTGTCTAAGATATGTTAGCAATCAGAGAGCAGCGTCTCCGTCTCTCAGTCCCTGTGCTGTCCATTATTGATTATCTCTGTTTCTGCGCTGTAGCATCTTCTGCGCAGCGTGTTGTGCATCAGTGTTTGACCTGAAGGAGCTGCTTTCAGATTAAAGGCAATAATGGATCGTGAGCGTTGTGGTGATGCAGTCGCTGTCTAACCTCTGCGTGTGTGTATTATATGATTGAAGACATATTAAACTCTTGGCTTTAACTGTTAAAGCTCAGTTATGGTTTAATGCAACTAAGTTACTTTTCTGTGGTTATTGACAAGATCAGAGAAACAAAGAAACATTTTTTGTTGTAAAAACCAGGAGATCACTGAGTTTAACCAGATTAAACTCTTAAGAAACTTTATTTTGTAAAGCTAAATAAATACTTGGTGCACAGACAGAGACACGTTTACATCGAACCTAAATGAAGGTTTATTAAAAAAATGGTAATGAATCCCAAAATGATAAGAGTATAGTTGAGTTCAGTTACCCGTTTAATCTTATTCCAGATTACTTTTTCAGAAACAAAGAACTGTGTCCGTGTTGGACTCACGCATGAGATTAAAACTAATGAAATGATTTTATTTGTAGCCGTTCTGCTTCTTGTCACTTCCTGTTCTGGACGCCTCCCGTTCGCCCACAGGTCAAAGTATTTAGACGAGGGACCGGGCCCTGGGTGCCGCAGCGTCTCCTGTTGCATGAAGCATCCGTGACAGAGCCGGGAAACAGGACAGCTTTGAGGTTTCTAGTCAGCTGTCCACAAATAAGCCCGTCGCACGTCTTGACTGCTGCGTCTAAAGAAACTTTAGTTTCAAGACTGATGAGCTTTTCACTCGAGCCTGTCGCGGGGCGGAGCTGTAACTATTGTGCGTCACTTTGTGTCTCGGCTTGGTGGAGCAGTTTAGTTGAGATCGGCGGTTCGTTCGTGTCTGCCGCGTGCAGCGAGGCCTGTAGGGGAGAGGCTGCTGTACTTTTTAGAGTTCGAATGTGACACGGCGATTGCTGCCTAACACCTCAGGACCCCCGATTACAGGGTCCTTCCTACTGCTTGGAATAGGGAACCGTTCGGGCCGAGCTTGCCTTGAGCACACAGTCTGCATACATGTGTCTTTATTTGAAATGTTTTTACCTTATTTTATTAACTCCTCTCTCTCTCGCTGCTCCTCCTGCGCTCTGTCCACTGTCATCTATCCTGTCTTGTTTCTTTTAAATGCTCCAATCAGTGCGCTGTGATCTGTGGCTGCTGCAGCTGTTTCTCTGCCTTGTGTTTCTCAGATGCTGGCCACTCTACTCATCATACGCCAGTTCCTTCAAAACGTTAAAGAGGTGCTGCAGCCTTACCTGTATGAGCGTCACAAGCTGGGAGAGCTTACGCTGCGAGCCGTGTGGGACCTGCTGCTGTCGGTGCTGCTGAAATACGTCCGGCTGGCAGCTGGAAAAGCCATGGCGTCTCCCACTGACCAGACCGTGCCAGGACCCGGACTGAGGGGCACCAGGCCTGGAGTGGGGCAGCCAGAAAGAAGGTGGTGCTCTGAGCCGTTCAGTAAAGAAAGATCCGACTGTGTCAGTGCGGCGAACCGTGGCGTTCATGTTTAGCTGTCATTCACACCAACACTTACTGCGTTAGTCACTACAAACAGAGCCGCTCGGGTGCAGACAGAACGACACTTTATCGTCCTCCGCTATTGTTCACGCACCGCATGCAGTTATGATTCATCGCTATCAGACACCGAGTGCACAGACCGCCAGAACAGGTTGGCGCACAGTTACTCTGACGTTTATCTGTCTCTTCACCTGCTCTCAGGGAAAAGAAGTGTCTGAACGGAGGATGTGGAGTGCCTGATGAGGAGGAGGGAGCGGAGAAGGACGAGGCTGACAGCGGGAGGTTCAGCGAAGGAGAGACGGAGGAGGAAAGTTTGATCGACTGCGGCTTGAAGCTGAGGAAAGTGAGCTTCATAGAGAAGGTACAGCGTGACCTGCGTTAGTACGTTCACGCTTTAGAGGTTGAATCATGTAACTGATCAGCGATGTTGTCGTTAAGGTGGACAGAAAGGCGGCGTGCAGCGGGCCCCCTGTGGACAGCAGCTTTCTGGAGGAGGGAAGCCCCACCATGGTGGAAAAGGGAATGGACCCGGCCTCGGTGTTCGAAATGTGCGACGACGACGACGACAACGGAATTCATGACGTGAAGGACTCGAGCGGGGGCAGGGCTGAGGCTGCCGATGCTACCGCCGGTGCCGCCGCCGCCAGCCCGCTGCCTTCTGGATCAGAGAGCAGCACGTCGCTGCGTCACAGAAGAAGAGGCCGGAGCGCCGAGAGGGTCGAGCCGAAAACGAAAAGGGAATCGTGGATGGATCCCCCAGAGGAGAGAGAGAGCACCACGCTCACTCAGGCGGAGATGGAGAGCTGCATGCAGACGTACTCAGTAAGTGTACATATGTACTCGCCCTGCACGTACGGCTCAACTGACACCTTGGCTGATTGTGATTGGGTAGAGGATCAATAGGGGGTCCATGGCACTCTTTGGGACACTCCCACAGGGCTTAAATCTGGGATCCTCCACCAGTCGCATTTAGAACTGAAGAAGCTTCTCAGATGAGAGGTCTTTCCAAGCTCCTTAGACTACTGACAGAAGGGTAATGCAAGTGAGGTCAGAGGTCAAATGTGACATATTTGGGTCCAAACTGTAGTGTGATGTTTAGTATTTAGTATAGTTTTAAAGATCAGAGATTTTCTTGAAAGTTTGACCTCATTTGAAGAAGCGATGATTGAGTAACGTGATATTTACAATCACTATATGCCTGCATAGTTTATTATCACTGAGGTTCAGATCAATCAAGTCAAATGTGATGTGATATTTTGAACCTTATAAAATTGGTACTTTATAAGTAGCATATGTTGACTGTACACCACACGTGTGATAATCATCCCCGCAGACCTCGGTGGATGTAAGCCAAAGTTTCCTGAGCCGACTCCAGAGTAGGGCTGCCACGATTACGTCGACTATCAAAATCGTCAACGACTGATTTAATAGTCGACGCTCGTTTGAAGCTTTGTAAGATCACAAAAGACGCAGGAATAAGTAGTAGGATTTAAGAGTGTAATAACGGACTGAAACAGAAGATGGCAGCACTGCATGTACAAGGATGCCAGCTGCCGTTAAACCCCGAAGAAGAAGAAGCTGTGTCCCAGAATTCATAGCGCAGCCCAGCTCAGTTTCCAACAATGGCGGCAGCTAGTTAGTTTTAATATTACTCTTATTATTCTTTCTGGGTCACAAAATAACCGTTTAACATATTTTCAGGCGAGAATGTAGCTGTGTAAACCTCAAATATCTGCTCAGTTTATCAAGACACCACATATTTTCAAAAGCGCGCCGACGTTTTCGGAGACGTCTGTTACCCACTAGCTCGATAGCTAGCCGGGGGCTAGGCTAACTAGAGCCGTGAGAACACCGGACTCCCGGCAAATAGTTTTCAAACCCACCGCCGTCTTTCGCTACTCAGGTTAAACATGATATATAAGTCACTTAGATAACTTAAAAATGTTATTGTTTGGCTTTTTTAGTATTTTATTTGTTCCTGAGTAAATCGGTTTGGCTGAGATTAAAGTTATAGTTTTTACACAGCTGAATAAACATCAAGCAGACAGCTGATTATCAGAAGTGTGAGATGCTGGAGAATTTACTCCGGTGTCCTGTTATATTTTAGATAGCAAGGAGTTTATTAAACTTCACCGAAACAATCTGCAAATTTCATTAAAATTTAATAAACTATCATCTTGTCTTTATTTTTAGTTAGCACAGACCTTAAACACTTAAAGCTGTAAGCTAATGATAGTTATATAAGAGCAGATGCTGCTGGTGCAATAAGCTGTACGTTTTATGTCCAATGGATGATGATCTGACTAGTCGACTATCAAAATAATCGTTTGTGGCAGCCCTACTACAGAGTTTCATCACAGTACATTCTAAACGTTCATTCTAAACGTCTGGTGTTTACAGGCAGAACGACTCGTTCTCTGTTATTCTCTTTAAAAACTGATCACGTTTTGAATCCTAGAACTACAACATGAATCCTACAGAACTTATAAATGCTTGTATGACTGCCATATCTTATTATATCTCATCTACAAATGAGTTTAGTCCACAGAAAATGCAGCGTCGTCCTCGGCAGCCAAGTAGTCACGTACTGCACAGACTGCATTTGGCTTATTGCTCCACTTTGTCCTTCTTAGGACACTTTCCAAGACTACCAGGAGATGTTTGTCCAGTTTGGCTACGTGGTGCTCTTCTCCTCTGCCTTTCCTCTGGCTGCCATGTGCGCTCTCATCAACAACATCATTGAGATCCGCAGTGATGCCTTTAAGCTCTGCACCGGCCTGCAGAGGCCCTTTGGAGTCCGTGTGGAGAGCATCGGCCAGTGGCAGGTAAGAAATGCACTGTGTGAACATCTAAAAGTGATAAATTAAAGGTCAAGGGGAGCTAATTAACACACAAACGGCGTTAATGTTAACAATCTAATCAAGTTCATCAGTAATCAGAGTCTGGCTGCACTTGATTTAAGAGCAAAGCACAAATTCAGAAAAAATGGAAACCTTTTATTTTCCCGTTCACAGACTGCGATGGAAGCCATGGGCCTGATTGCCATCATAGTGAACTGCTACCTGATTGGTCAGTGTGGTCAGCTACAGCGTCTCTTTCCATGGCTCAGCCCTGAGATGGCCATCATCTCCATCGTCATCCTCGAGGTACCGCAGCTACTTCCTGCTCAGTCTGAAACACAGCGGCGCTCGTTCAGTCTTTTCCCGTCACACAGTTTTCCTACCTGTAAAGACTGAGATGGACATTTAACAGAACAAACAAACCACTTCATCAGTTGGTAAACTGTTTAACACAGAGATTTCACTTTCATGACACGTTGTAATGAAGTAGAAGCCCAGGAAACAAACCAGTTTTAACTCACCAAACGCATGAACGAAGGAAGTGAAACGTCTGTGCACAACGCTGCTGCTACAGCTTGTAACATATTTAGAAACAGGCTGCGCTTCACTGTGCCGGCCGTCTGCATCCACAGAGGTCAACAGCCTGCAGCTCTGTGCTGGCCTGATAAAGAAGTTTGAGCCCAAATGTTGCAAGAATGACCTCAAGTGACAAGTTGCTTAAAGAGGGTGTTTGAGGCACCGTGTCCTATTTACTGGATGTGAATTACTTTATAATTGTTTGACTTCACCTTCCCTGTTTTCCACCTCTCTGTCTGTTTGCAGCACTTTGCCATCCTGTTGAAATACATCATCCATGTGGCTATTCCCGACATTCCTACGTGGGTCAAAGAGGAGATGGCTAAACTGGATTACCAGCGCAGGGAGGCCTTTAAGGTGACTTCAGGGAGTTCGAAGAAGTCTCCCTCATTAACCTTATGATGCTACAGTTGTTTCTTTTTAGAAATAAATGACTAAAGTTGCTTTGATATTGTAGCAAAATGACTGTTACTGTGAAGGTTGTCAGCTGTGCTGCACGACACAGGGAAAGAGATTAGCTTGTAGCTGCCCCAGGAGCACTAATGCAGGATTCTGACTGCAGTAAGTGCTTTTAGACGAGTCGCGCTGCAGTGGTGTAGTAGTTGACTACTGCTGATTCTTTATGAATGCATTGTGAGAACGTTTCCCTTCCTCTGCAGAAGCACGAGCGGCAGGCGCAGCAACATTACCAGCAGCTGCAGAGGAGGAAGAGGGAGGAGGAGGAGAGGCAAAGGCAGGCGGAGCACATGGCTCGCAGGGAGAGGGAGCGGGACGACAGCAAAGGCGACGTTTCGGGGGATCACCACCACGACAAAGGTCACGGCAGCAAATCACGTTCTGGGGGCGGAGGAGGGAGCGGCGGGTCGGACAAGCCCAAGAGGCCCAGCTCCCTGCTGGCCAATAATAACGTGATGAAGCTGAAGCAGATCATCCCGCTGCAGAGCAAGTTCTCCTCGGGTGGCGCCCGCTCCCCACAGTCACCCACGGGCAGCGAGCCGAAACTGCCCGGCTTCTTGAGCTTCAAATTCCTCAAGTCGCCTGAGAATAAGAGGGAAGGTGCCGCGGCTTCTGCGGCCGCCGGCACCGCATCTGCCGGCGCCACGGCGACAGCGGCGCCGCCATCATCGTCATTATCAGGTAGCAGCTCTCAGGAGCGTTCTCAGTCACCCAATAAAGCCTTCAACCCCGGGAAGTTGTTTAACTTCGGGAAATCCGAGGGAGGGACTTCCACGAACGGAGCTCCGCTGCCCAGGTCGGGAGAGGCGTCATCATCGCAGACGTCGGAAAGACAGCCTTCCCGGTCTGACTTGAATGGCGTTCCAGATGAGATCCCCTCACCCGGAGGGGAAGGCGCAGAGAACGGACATTCGTCAGACTTGGACGCGGCTGGTTTTAAAATCTAGCGCAACTTGTGTTTGGTTCCATCTCACCTGAACAGGTGACGTGTTTACTGTGAGGCCTGACCTGCCCTCTGCGCTTCACAGGTGCAGGAGAAGCTGATGAGGCCAGACTGTTGCTCTGGTTTGCTTTCTTTGCTGCGAGACAAAAAAAAGAAAATAGAGAAAGAAACAAAAAAAAACAGGCAGACGAAAGCCCTTCATGACCGAACACACACACACACACACACACACACACACACACACACACACACACAAATATTCAAATTCTTCCTTGTCTGCAATACATAAAGAAATGCATGAGCTGCGTTTCTAATATTTTTACGCCTTTGAAGCAGAGCTTTGTTTCCTGATTTCTTCTGGTCAGAAATTGTAAACATCTCGGTGGCTTCACACCAACAGTCTGTCGTGGAGGGGAGGAGCTTAAGGGGAAAAAGCTTACATGGCGGTACGAACGGATTAGAGATTGTACATCAGATAATTACTGAGTGTTTTTTAGCTGTCACCACACAAGCGATCGTTAGAAATCGTCTCATTTTTAAACTGCGACGAGTTGTTGGGCCCTTCGCTTTCGTACTGAAGCTGAAGAGCGGAAAAGCAATATGAGTCAGTGTTTTTGTTTATTAAGTGTCAATCATCGCATACGCCCCTCCTTAACAGTCACCAGCTTTATTTTCAAAGCAGAGGTGAGGTCTGAGCTTTGCAGAACCCGGTTTGCTCCGATAGAAAGCGGCGAGCTTAGTAAGTCGTAAAAATCACAGTATTTTGGAAGAGCGAGCGATGTTCGAGGAAAAGGAGCAGAGATGCCCGTTGCGTGCTGTTCTCCATCCGAGTCCGTAGAGCGCCTTGTAAACACAGATGGTGCCTCATTCCACAAACTCCAGCTAGACAAACGAGCACAGAGTTAAAGACGTAACATTTGCACTAAAGCCCAACGCCCTGCATAGAAACCACCTCGGCACAGAGGGCCCACACCAGCCTGCCTCGTCATTATGCAAAAAATGCATTTCTGGTCATTTCCCCCTTTCACGTGGTGCACGCAGTCGGCAGCAACGAGCTTTCAAAATATTCATGTTTTCTTCTTGAACAGCTGTTTTTATTTGCAGAAGATGGAAATTCCCTTTTTTTTAACCAGTGCAGAACTTTTCAGATTATACTGGTAACCCAAGACGTACAGTCCTCTATAAAAGTTTTAGGCACTAAGATATGTGAGAATATGTCAGTTTAGCTGACAGGAGTTCGGTAAATAGAAAATCCTACATTAGTGGGAGCTTCATTTGACTACACAGTCGCTCAGTCATTATGAGATCTTACCCAGAATCCTTCTCTGGAGTCAGGCTGTCTCTCTTCATGCATTTACTGGCTCACTTGATGACATCACCATAAATCGTGGCTCAAGAGTTGGGAGTTCACCTTGTAATCGGAAGGTTGCCGGTTCGAGCCCCGGCTTGGACAGTCTCGGTCGTTGTGTCCTTGTGCAAGACACTTCACGTTGCCTACTGGTGGTGGTCAGAGGGCCCGGTGGCGCCAGTGTCCAGCAGCCTCGCCTCTGTCAGTGCGCCCCAGGGTGGCTGTGGCTACAATGTAGCTGCCATCACCAGTGTGTGAATGTGTGGATGACTGAATGTGTAAAGCGCTTTGGGGTCCTTAGGGACTAGTAAAGCGCTATACAAATACAGGCCATTTACCATAAAGGTTCTGCAGGGACCAATGCATGTGTTGCAGGACTCCCTTTTCTCACTGAAGATACATTTTAGGTCATCGTCATTTTTCAAAAAGCATCATGTGATTTACAAAAACATACAAACGTCTCCGAGTGCCTAAAACTTTTTCACAGTACTGTACTTTGCATATTGTTTGCATGATCCATGTATTTTCAATGAGCCCAGCATCTACCCTTAGCTGGTATTTCACTTCTGCAGGGTCTCCAGAAGGTGGCGCCAGTTTATTCACATAAAACGATGACGTTAAGCCGCTGGTTATTTAGTCACCACAGGTAGCAAAATTAAAGCAGTCTGACAGGTTTATGATGATATGAGACACTGAGAGGATTCAGAGGCCGCCGCACTGTCGAGATACGGAAACATTAACTATGCATTTCCACACGTTCACCTCCGGCGAGGATTTGGGCAATAACACCGCGTTGAAGTTGACGTGTAGTACTAAAGCTCGACACCCACCCAACCTCAAACCCCAACTCCACCGCATCATCCTCACCCAGACTCTATGCATTTTCTTTCCCTCTATGTTTTAGTGTCAGCTCTCTCAGATCGCTGTTTCCTGTTTAATGTTAATGTTTAACCCTGACCTGCATCGGCTTAACAGGTTTTTGTATTCTGTTACAGCTTTAACGTGTTCGTTTTAGAAGTCTGGGCCATTTTTCGCTCACACGCCTGCAGAAGAGACGAAAAATGTTCTTTCCGGGAGGCAAAAAGTTCTTACTGACATTAAATGCAATACCGAAATAGTCTGTGCAGTCATGTTAACATTTTTTAGGAGTATTTGGAAGGTACTGTTCATTATAAATGTAAATCGAGAAGGCCGAGGCTAAGAGAAACGTGACATCATCATAAGAGCAGCAGAGCGAGACGGTGACGACGTAGCTGAGCACAGTCTCATTTAAAACCCTTGATCTTCTCGCAGCATCAGGATTTCAGGGATAAATGGCTTCATGCTGCGTAAGAGTCCATCGTTTGAAAAAGTCCCACAGAGAAGCAGAACTGGTGCGCTGAATAGATCCGCCGATGCCGAGCGGAGGTCACTTCCATGTGTGCATTCCCACCTTATTCAGGTAAAGCTGAAGAGCATCACAACAAACATCGGCTTGTTACTTTTTTCGTTTCTGCAGTGAAACATGTTCTGCAACGGAGATCTGCAACGTTTGGAGGAACAGCAGCGTCACAGCGCAGGCATCGCCTGCATCAGGACAGAAGCTCAGACTCTTTATCAGAACAGCTTCTTTGAAAAGTTGGGACGTCATCTGTCTCGTTTGGAATAAGCAGGAAAGGACTGAATGGACGTATTAATGTTTCTGTGTTTCAGAGTGAACAGCTGAGACTCAACGCAGCTACATTAAAGCCCGAACCTCAAAGATGAGACGTTTTCATGGAAGCCTCACTTACACGACATCATACGCTCTTCCAATGTACCACTGTACAAAAAAAGATCTTTTAAAGAAAAATACTGGGAAATGGGATTATTTATTTCTTTTAATTTATTTTGTCATATTTTTGTAAGACCTGACAAATAGTTAATAAAACTATTTCAAATGCATTCCATGTGTTTTTAAAGTTTTTGAAGTACCACATAAACCAAAAGTGTTTTAATCCAGTTTTATTTCAGCAAAGCTAAAAACATATCTGATCTAACACGTGTGGGGCAAGGCTTCGGGTGGTGTAGAACAGTCTGAGCAGAAGCATAATGAGGTTTTTATACTTGAAATAACAAGACGGGGTATTTACAGTGTAGATATGAAGATGACTGACCGCACCGTCGACCCACAAAACAGGAAAGAGAGGAGGTTACGTCGTGACTCAGCCGGGGAGTGATAAGAACGATTTTTTTAAAGGACAGAAAAGAAAAGCTTTTTTGGGTGTAAGGACACCGATACAAACCGAATCATACGAGGAACAAGGCAGGATGGCAGCTGCACTTTGCTGTGCATGCTTATTGTGCATCTATGGCTGAAAGTATAATACTCTAAACGCAGCAGCCAGCTCTCCATCGAGAAGGGAGGAAAATAAAATAAACACCATCCAGAGCTGTCACAAAGATGAGACGAGCAGTGACGCTAACCCGGGCCCTGAGCTGGATCCGAGTCTTAAGGCCTCTCGGCTAATACCTTCCACACAAAATACCCCCCCGCCCCCCCAAACACTTTATTTCTGGTCCAGGATTATAACATCCAGCCACTGAAACAGTAACATGCAAGGCAAGATAACATCCACTGGACACTGGGGCTCTTCTCTACTTTATTCTGTAGTCTTTTACAAAAAGGCAGACACAAAGATACTAAATTGGATACGCTACTGTAATTATTTACACACGTTATGCATTCTTTTCCTTCCCACACGTTACTATAGACATTTCTCTTTAGCGTCTGTGCTGTTGCCAAAGTTGCGCGACTAAAAATGAAATCTCACATTTCTGTATTTTCCTATTAAGACGTAACAGCTCTCTTTTTCTTCACATCTTTCGGTGAAAGATCTGCTAAAACTTAGAGAGAGAGAATCCCCTTCTTACTCGCCTCGATCAGCTAGACGTGACGCTGCTTCTCAGCCACGCCGACACATTAATCCTACAAGCACGAGTCCCAGGATAGAACACAGATATTCATATAGTCACCATAAAACAAACAAAAGAAGCCACACGTTTAAAAAGGTGGGGGTCCGGAAGAGTCGCTTCTACTTTGTGCTGTTCTTCACAGTGCATTCTTGGTTCTGTCGATTCGAACAGTGTGGAAAAGAAGTCGCAATGCCCCCGTGTGGTTGCAGAGTGGGCAGTGAAACTGAGATGGTGGGCACTGTGGCTGGCAGGAAGCTCATTGCCATTTACAAACAACAACAAAAACATCATAAAATAAAATTAAAACAGTAACAAAATACTCACACGAATCAGAACAGACTGTCCGGGTGACAGAGAGGCTACACGAGTCTTGTACCAGTTACATTTTGAAGAGTAGTGTCTGACATTTTCTGTCCAGTCCGTCTCATCGTAATCCTACGATCCACTCGCCGTCCGCACTCACAGCTCAGCATGCACACAAACATACACATGTGTACTGGCCCACATGGGGAAGAGCCAACACAATCAAAACACCAGTAATGATTTCGCCTCCACGACTTGAGATCATTTCTACCAACGTTATTTTCATACACTGTAAATGGCGGCTTTGTGAGTGGGAATTTCCCGGAATTCTCTCTGGAGTGACTTAACTTCATGCCAGGAAAGACATCCTGCTATAGTCCAGGAAAAACCAGGAAGTCTGCATGCAGGAGGGATTATCCTAAGGTTTTGCTTATATTGGCTATACCCTATTGATGCAAACACACATGTATACCCACACACACACACACAATCGGACGCGCACTTATGAGTCCTCGTTCATCTCTTGGCTATCTGTCCTGGCGATCTTCCTCGGGGGCGCCGGGCTGTCACCCTCAGCTTGTTCCTGTTCCCTTTTCTTTGCTGCGTTCTGTTTGACACACAGGAATCAGCAAAATCAGCCTCGCTCTCTTTCAACACATGTCAGTGACAGAAGCACAGATGAACAGCTGCTTTACAGCAGATGATTATTTGAGACCTAATAAAGATTCCTTACAAAGACTTTTGAATTTCAGGAGTGGGACCGCAGCTCATACTCGGCCCTGCCAATTCCATCAGTATATTTCCCTTCCTACATTATACACAGCATTTATTGAGGTTCTTGCATTAGTACCTGTTGCCACTCTTTACTGAGACCTTCCCCAAACTGCAGTTTAAAATCTAAATCTTTATTTCATCTGCCATTCAAGAAATACTGTCAACTCTTAGCTCTAACCCTAATTGAGGATGTGGTCTCTGCCAAATGAGAGAAATGAAAGAACTGCACATGCTCACCTTTTTGTCCCACTGCTGGTGGAGGTAACGCAGGAGAATGTTGGTTTTTTCTGTAACAATGACTGCAAACAAACACAGGCAACATGTTTTACATAAACACATTACATAGGGTGCTAGTTTAGCCACGGTTAGTAAGCATTTGAAAACATCACCAGAGCAGTTTTACAGTTTCAACTGTACTTACTCTGTTCAGAGGGGTATTCGCGTGTTGGTAGGTACACGGAGGGCCTGCGGTTCTATACGAGAGATCAGAAAGAGGCTGTGAATTAGAGCTGTGCCTTCTAGACATGAACAAACCTTTAAAACTGCATCAAGTGATTTTAAAGGCTACTTACAGATGCTTTACAAACTGAATCTGCATGAAACCTGCTGAAGTTGCTCTTGTTGTAGACAGGAAGTCCTTTCAAGAAATCAGCCTGTGGAAAGAAGGTGAGGTGACTGTTAGACTCTGCAGCTCTTTCATTTGTCTTTCATCTTCGACTTCATACATCCAAAGATCGCAAGTCTGAAATCATCTGACTTTCAGACTGTTGTAGTTTACTCGTGTCGGCTGACAGCAACAGTGTAAATCATCACCACCGACATGAGTGTAGGTGTGCTCCTCTTAATGCAGATGCTGCTGAGCAGGTGACAGGTCCCTGCAGATGACTGGATACAGCATTCAGGGCGTTACCTCATCTTTCACGACAACAAACCTGCCGCCCTTCGACGTCGCCATTAACCTTCAAAGTGGATGCAATATCGCACAGTGTCTATCAAGAGGTTTCAAATGGGCAGGATAGAGCTGAGCGGCTCAGAGCACAAATCGATGCCGGCTCGGCCTTGAATACCAACAGGAGGAGCAGGTGTGGCTAGCAGCTAGCCGGTAGCCTCAGTTAGCTGGCTTACTATTACTGTATGCCTTATGACACCAGCTATACAGCTTAAACCACAGTAATAAACATGGGGTATGCGAATTACCTTCTCCATGATGGTGGCAGAAACGTCCAACTGCCAAACGCCGACTTGTGGACTTGGTGTGTGTTGTTCTGGTCGTGATGGCCGCGCTAGCTTACAGGCTAGGAAACCGAGACCGCTGTCCTACGTCCTTTTCGAAAGCAGAAATCACCGTCCTCAGACACAAGTTGCTGTTTCCATTTTACTTCCCAGTGACTGTGAAAAAAATGACACTACGCGCATAAAAAGGCCAAGACACCAAAACGCTCAGTACATGAGTTCGCAAAGCTAGTTACACAGGACTTCTTCAGCTAGCATGATGGCACCGACGCTTTTCTAGGCCACGCCCCAAGTAGCGCTTATTGGCTTATTCCTAACCCCACGTGGTAGTAGCTTGACCGGACAACCAATTGTTAAAAACAACACAATTTAGCCCCTCCCTAAACCATTGACCAGGCAATCTGCTCTCCCTCATTGAGTTTCATTATGAAAACCATCAGCCGCTATTGATCCGAGCTGGAGTCCAAGATTGATGTCATCATGTGGGCGCACGTATCTCCTGCACGCGCCAATGTTTATTAGTGTCTGTAGTAAAACTGAAGGAAACTGAAGGACTATTTAATTCTTTTGACTTTTGTTGCAAGTTTACACCAAGTTGAAAACTTCAGATTGAAAGGTGAGAAATTGAAAACTAGGGATAAAAAAGGGTTTTCATAACACAAAGTCACTCAGGTGTTGTTGGCATTTTAAATCCTTTCAAATCTGAGTGTAAAATTGTTCTTTGTATCATAAGAAATATCTAATTTATGATGGGTGCACAGCAATCACTGAAATCAAAGATCCACAATATCTTTATTCTTGTCATACAAAATCACACAACAGTCAAGCAAATGCAATAAACAGATAATATATAATATATAATATATAATATACATATACAGGACTGAGCAACATTAACATAAAGAATATAATGAATTATTTTAAAGACTGCATGTCAGTATACTGTGTATACACCCAGACTCTTCTAATTCAATCAAACAGGAATCCATATGAGTAAAGAGGGCAGGAGTATTTACTTTGTCCAGGAGATGAGATTTAAATCACATGATGGGGCCTCAAGAAGCACAGTTGAAGAGTCACAGTATTGTACTCTTTATTTTAAACAGTGCTCTTGCGTAACATCATAGACTTTAAAGGAGATGTAAATTATTACCGTGCGTGAATGGATTTGCCAGTCCTTCCGGTTTCTCGTGGATTGCTGGGTCTTGGTTTCTTTATGCTCTCCCACCTCGCTGTCACCTGCCTCCTTGGACTCCTTACAAGTAGTTACATAGCAACAACAGCCATGGCAACTTACACAGCAGCTCTGTATAATGTAAAAGGACAAAAAAATAAAATAAAATAAAGATAAAATAAAACATAAAAAAAAATGCAAAGATAGAGAGAATATTATTTGTATGACATCTGTTTTCACTGTAACTCAAGAAGATTTGTGCAAAAAAAAAGAAAAAGAAAAATATCTGGATTTAAATGCTTCTGGATAACAGGGACACTTAAATTATAACTGACTGAGTGGCTTAGTTACATAGCAACAGCAGCCACGGGGCAGCCACGCTGGAGGATAAATGCTAAGTAGATGGAGAGAGTATTCAGATTCACAAACTAAGGTATTTAAGCTCTTTTAGATTACTGTTGTCTTGAAGGATCACTGTATAAATGAGACTGAATTGAATTTAACTGAACTGAATGTTCTGTGCTTATGACTTCTCATTAACTGGAGGGGTCATCTGAAATGGTAAAATAGCCTGTATTTGTATAGCGCTTTACTTTGTCCCTATACACCCCAAAGCGCCTTACACTACATTCAGTCAACCACACATTCACACACAGGTGATGGCAGCTACATTGTAGCCACAGCTGCCCTGGGGCGCACTGACAGAGGCAAGACTGCCGGACACTGGCGCCACCGGGCCAGTAGGTTGCGGTGGTCAGAGGGCACCGTTGCGGGTGAAGTGTCTTGCCCAAGGACACAACGACCGAGACTGCCCGGGGCTCGAACCAGCAGCCTTCCGCTTGCAAGACAAACTGCAAACTCTTGAGCCACGATCGCCCCTGTCATTGATATTCAAATTAATGACACTTTCAGAATTTGACCTTTCAAGTTAACCAGTGTAAAATCTCATCAAAATGCTTGGTGAGAGTTATTTAAAAGTGAGGTGAAGGAAGTATTAGTAGAAGTGAATGAAAGAATTCATGGTTTTGTTGAGCAAGGCTGTCTAAGAAATTGACCACATTCAAAGGGAAACTGTGGCTCAGCTAATTTGCTTTCCTGATCAACAAAAGAAGAGAGAGAGACAAAGGAGTGTGGCAGAGAGAGAGAGGGGGGGGGGGGGGGGGGGGGGGGGAGAAGCAGACAAGATGCAAGAAAAACAAAGAGGAAGCGGTGAGGAAAGGTGGCAAGGAAGAATGGACCGAGTGTTTTTCTAAAAGTGTGCCAGTGGGTGTGCCCCCCCCCCACCCTCTCTCTCTCTCACACACACACACACACACACACACACACACACACACACACACACACACACACAGAGGCAGGAACACCTCATGCCCTTAAATGTTTGTCAACCAACAAGATTTTTAATGTCAATTGTTCAAACATTTATGCTTATAATAACTTTTTATTTTATTTTATTTTAGAAAGGCTGCGGGTATCGTTGCCAACCCCCCCCCCCCCGACACACACACACCTACACCTTTCTTTAAGTTTCTTTTTCTTTGCTTTTTAAATTAATTTAAATGTTAATCAGTTTTACTTCACTGGCACTTTTCCCGCCGGACAAACAGGTTTCTCTCCAGTCGTCTGCTGCAGTCTCCCCTTACATAGCAGCAGGGGACAAGTGTTCACTCCCACTAACAGAACCGGGAGCCAACGGTGTTTGTAAGGCGATCAGCTATCGATGGATTAAAAGCATCCGCGGAGCTCCGGTGGGTTTCCGAGCGCACGCGCAGATATTTCAGCGTGGACGTGGAGTTTCTGGAGCGCGCAGATATGTGGATCTACCTGTGACCCACAAAGAGATGCGCTGTCAGTCGGTCGACACTGGCCGCCATGTGGAGGCTACCGACAGGGCAACAAAATCCAGATAAATTAGATTACTGGATTGACCGCAACAGATTATAGTTCTCCTACTTCCCCGATGCTTGACGAGAAAACAATCTGAAAAATTAGACGGAATTTGAGGGAAAGGTAAGCCTACTGATTTAATTAGTGTGTTTATCCCATTTTTTCCCTGCGGACTGTAAATATTCAGATTATAAAGTAGTTTAAGGATTTCTGGCAGGAGGCGAGACGAAGGTCGCTATGTAAAGGTGAGCTCCGTCATTGAAGACGCACGGGTCATCCGGTGTAAATAACGAAAAGGATTTTATTTGACATTCTAGTGTACACTGAAAAGAGAAACCTTCTGGCACTTGCTTCACCTGATGCATCAGACAGTGAGCAGTCTATTCAAAGAACTTTGATTGTGTTTAGTGAATGGATGGGCCCAGCAGCTTTAAATACCAGGTACAAGACTCCTGTTATTATTAGTAGTAGTAGTAGTAGTAGAAGAAGAAGACCACCACCCAAACCATTAGAGATGGATTTTCGTTGTTGTTTTGCTTAAATTATTTTTAATGATCACTTTGATGAATTTGTAGTTACAACAAACTGGTTATAAAAATGTATAACTTACTAACATAACATGTTTCAAAGCTTCAGTCCACACCTGATATGTGATAGTTGTGTCAAACATGTGAGCAAATGCAATGGATCTTTAATGGTGCAGCACAACTAATACACTTGATTAAATAAAGAAGTGTGAGACTATAGCAACAGTGAAGCTAATGCAGTTGTTTTTAATCCGAATTAAAGTCTCTACTTGTTTGTCTGGGCACCAGTCCTGCTGTGATTGTGTCTAACCTGCATGCAATGTTATATAACAGCCAGTCACAGTCTCTGACCCCAGGGCCCGAGCAGGAACTTTAGCAAGAAGCAAACTCACTAATAGGGACGACTTTAATCAGGTGATATTTAAACAGTGTTGGGAAGGTTACTTTTAAAATGTATTCCATTACAGATTACAGAATACATGCACCAAAATGTATTCTGTAACGTATTCCGTTACGTTACTCAATGAGAGTAACGTATTCTGAATACTTTGGATTACTTAATATATTATCATGCTGTTTACAACTACATGAATGTACTATTGCTGTGATTTATTACTGTTACTGAAGGTCCGCGGCTCCGAACCGTAGTAAAGGGACCTCTGGCTAATACGGTGGGTTCTGTGTCGGCTCGTAGCTGAAAACTAGCTTTACTTTGTTGTCTGGGTCAACTTTGCTAGCGAGAGACAGAGAGAGGCGATGAAAGGCTGCTCCAACAGAACTTATTGTTTTTGGAGGAAAACACGAACACGGTGTACAGTCGAGTCTTAATAGCTTACTTACAGCTGGGCTCGTCAGGCTCTCTTCTTGGCTGCAGTGGTTATTATTATATTTACATGCTTCCAGCTCCCGTTTCTGCTCGATGACAGCTCGTACTTTTCCTTTTTCTCCCTCCCTCGCTCACAGACACATAACGTGTATGGCAGTCCATTCTCCCTGCAGCACGGACTACACTGCCCATGATGCTACATTCTTTAGAGCTATACTTGTAGCATTCTGCCTATTAGCTTAGCACAACAACAACAACAAGGCCTCTCTCACCCAGGAAACACGCAGAGAGAGAGTGTCACCCTGTAACCATGGCAACCGTAAACAACAGAACGTAGCTGTCAAACAAAACCCAAACAGTCCTGACCCGCCACAATATGAAACAGGGAAGTACCGCCGTGTAATCCATTTGTTTCAACAAAGTAACTGTATTCTAAATACCACCTTTTTAAACGGTAACTGTAACGGAATACAGTTACTCATATTTTGTATTTTAAATACGTAACGGCAGTACATGTATTCCGTTACACTTCCCACGTCACTTGCGGCCCGTATATTGACGTGAAGAAACATAATGCAATTTGAAGGGACTTTTTTTGTTTGGGAGGATTTGTTTGTTGTTGAGTTGATGTTAAAATAAGTTCTTTAAAAAGCCAAAAACGATTCAATATGAAGGCAACATGAGCAGAGAGCACAAACATGCTGAGGGATCGGCTGTCTGCTGTCACAGACTCATGTGTGCACTTATGTCTGCATTCTGATTTAGTTCAATACAAACACAACAATAGCAGAAGTGCTGCCACGTGTGAAAGAGAGAACCAGTGTCATTATTTGGTGTTTCAATCAAAGGCTTCAGTTAGTTATGAGTTTGCAGTTTTGTCTTGTTATACAATATTTGAAATGTCAATTCTGGTGAGGGGGATGAGGGGGGATCGGACTATGTCACAGGGGGGCGTGGTAGATGGATAAATGTTTATTTTTTATGTTTTTATGATCCAGCCTCGCCAGTATTTTATACAAATGGAACAGGAAATAAAATGCGTCACTCCTTCTGCCTGATCAAAACGATGCCTTTTGTTGTGAGATGAATGGGTGACCCTCACTTATGTGAAAATGCCGCTCTCAGCCTCTTCCTGTCAGTAAAGGCAGCACCGCACTGTTATTTGGAGAGTGGATGTGCCAGTATTAGCAGAAAGGGTTAAAAGCTCCAGCCAAGCAGGAATATTGTTTTACGTTGTGCTTATAATCCCCACATGAAAACAGGAGCTGATGTAAAGTTGAGAGAAAAATGCAGCAGTTCACACAAAGTATAAAACTGTCTCTGCACAGTGCCGTAGTTTCCTGTTTTTATCCAGAGACAGATTGTGCTCTGTGGACTTAAACAGAGAGACTGAGAGTATAATCCTTTCTAGCAGGGAGGAAGGTAGGATAATGCAGCCAGCAGAGACGCTTGCAGACCCTGCATGGCTGCTGTTGCCATAGCAGATAATCAACCAACAACTGATACTGCAGGAGGACCTGTGTAATGCACAGCGACACCTTTTGGGGGCTGTTTAGTTACAAAATTGTTGCAGAAGTTTCAAAAGAAGGAGGAAGTAGAAAGGTGGTTGTATTGGAATTGAAGAATATGATATACAGTAGAAGAAGAAGAAGAGCGTGCTGTCTATATGAGCTTAATTTACACCAAAGTAACACTCTGGCTTTTCTTTATTCATGCATATCCTTCAATAATCACTGAGCAACGCTTCAAAAAAAGCACCTTTAATCACCGATGGGTTGTTGTGTGGTTTTAACCAGTAGCACTGCTGCGTGTTGCTCCTGCAGAGCGATCACATGGTGGACAGCTTTAACTCAGGGAGCTATTACCATCCGTTCATGTCTATTAATACCACGAAAGGCCGTGCTGAGTAAAGATGGTGATCAGTTACGTCTGACAGAAAGCAGCGAAGCTTTAAGTTGTAAACAGATGCCGGGTTGTAAAGGCGCCTGAACTTGTTTATTTCTCTGAATGGTACATTTAAGCTTCCCAGATAGTCAGTTGATGTAGAGAAGTCTTAAATGACATGCAGCATATATTTAGTTAATATTTGCTATTTAACTGCTGTTTCTCCAAATGCATGTGCTTGATGCATGTGTACTGTGTCTTCATCTCCTCGTATTCATCTTCCTGAGCGAATTTCTAATGACGTGAGCAGAGAATCATTTTTCCAGTTTTGTGTTCTTATTCTAGCTTAACCAGAGAGCTTGCTTGTATGATAAAGGTTCACATTGTCTGCATCTCTTCAATGATCCTCTTCGCTCGTGTTTCTTATGTGTGTTTTTATGTGACTATATTCCCTGCAGACTGGCAGCCATGCTGACCAGCTTTCTGGAAGGTCTGCTCTGCTGCTTCACCTCAAAGCCGACCAATATTGTGGTTCCTGTAGAAACCTCAGAACCTGCTGATGGCTACGAGTTTGTGGAGGTGAAACCGGGCCGCATTCTGCGAGTTCGGCATATCATCCCCGACAGGCCGGTGGTGGAGGAGCCCACCGGGCCTGGTGGGAGTGTGAGCTGCAAACGAAAAATCACAGTTTACCGTAATGGACAGCTGTTCATTGAGAACTTGGGTGACCGGGCGAGCGCAGAGCTGAAAAGCTGCCAGAATGGAGAGACAGAATCCAACAGCACCATGGAGGTAGAACTGATGGACTGTGGTAAGTCATCGCCGCCCGTCAGCATTCCTGAGGCGAGATCAGACTCTCTCACGGCTGGAAACAACGGCACATCGGACACAGCAGCAGCAGCAGCAGGCGAGGCACCTGCTGCTGGACAGACTGACCAATCTCAGCAACCCAGGAAGCGCAGGCGGAAGCCCAAGCGCACTGTGGTGATCGACTGTGAAAGGAAGATATCAGCCTGTAAAGGGACACATCCAGATGTGGCGTTGTTCTTCATTCACGGGGTCGGAGGTTCGCTGGATATCTGGGGAAGCCAGCTGGACTTCTTTTCTCGGCTGGGCTACGAAGTGATTGCCCCGGACCTGGCAGGACACGGAGCCAGCTCAGCACCGCAGATTCCTGCAGCGTACACGTTCTATGCGCTGGCTGAGGATATGAGAATCATCTTCAAGAGATACGCTCGGAAGAGGAATATCCTCATAGGACACTCTTACGGGTGAGTCCCAGATCACAGCGTTCAAACAGAACACGGTCCAGAGGTCATCCAGAAGTGTTCAGGAAACCTCAGCGCCGCTTTGTTTCAGTCATTTGTCAGGCAAAGATCTGAGATCTTACTGGAGGGTCTTAAATATAAGAATTTACTCTGCAGTTTCATGTCAGTCAAAATTCAACATATTTAGATTTCATGAAGTTAGTCAGATAAAACAAGAATTTCACCATAACATACCATACCACACCACACCACACCATACCATAACATACCATAACATACCACACCACACCATACCACACCACACCACACCACACCATACCATACACTGGTTCAAAGACCACGGGGGATGAATAATTAAAAATGTTCAAAACTAATTCTAAAAATAGTTTTTTTTAGACACGTCATAATAAGCTATGGAAAATAAGGTTGCCAGTAAACAAAAGGTGCAGCAACATACAGTGGGACATGCTATACAGTAACAAAAGATATGTTAAGAAGAACTGTTAAACTTCTATAATTAGAGCTATAATTAAAACCACAAGTGTAAATTATACAGCATAGACATTTAGTATGTGAATAACATATATATTTAATTTCAAAGGGACTTTCTAGTCTAACTAAATAAATGATTCTTTGCCTTCATAAGCATGAAACAATAACTTTGAGTAAAATACAACAGAATTAAATGGTAAACAGACTGGTTCTTATAAAGTGCTTTTCTACTCTACTCAGCACTCAGGTAGCTTTATACAACTTGCATGATTCATCCAAGCACTTTTTTCTATGCATATGTGCTTTCTAACTAACATTTACACTGATGGATGCATCAGAGAGCAACTTTAATTCATTTTTATTTCTACAGCACCAAATCACAACAACAGTCGCCTCAAGGTGCTTTATATTGTACAGTAGATCGTACAATAATAGATACAGAGAAAAACCCAACAATCATATGACCCCCTATGAGCAGCACTTTGGCGACAGCGGGAAGGAAAAACTCCCTTTTAACAGGAAGAAACCTCCAGCAGAACCAGGCTCAGGGAGGGGCGGGGCCATCTGCTGTGATTGGTTGGGGTTGGGGACTAACTTGGGTTTAGAATCTTTCCCAAGGATATTTGGCACCAGCCACAAACCGCCAGCCTTCAGTTAGCATGTATGCTCTGCCTCCTGAATAAAGCCACCTGTAAACTGAATCTATGCCCATCCAGTGAACTTCTTTTGACCAGATTCTAATAAGTGTGTTTTGCATTGTATGTAACAAAAATCCTGTAATTTCCTGCAAACAAATGACTTGAAGTCAACATTTTGTGCATAAATACTTTTTTGAGTGTAGTGAATATAAATAATGCTAAATTTTATTCTGTCTGTATTATTATTAATCTGTCTATCTCTGTATTATTTAGCTGGGTCTTATGCTACACTAACTTCCTTTCACTTCCTGTATAGCCATTAAAATCTGTGTTATTGCTGTTAACTGTGATAATTATTGCTCAGTTTCTTACACACTGTATTTAATCCAGACTTTAAAGACGTGCTGACTTGTGAAAATGTGAGCAAGTGAAAAAGTGAGGCACAATATTTGGACTCACACATAAAAAAAGGCCAATTCTGAACAGTTGATTTCAAAGATGACTACCACAGCATCATTACCTTTTGTTCTTTTTGTCTAGTGTGTCGTTCTGCACCTTCCTGGCTCATGAATATCCAGAACAAATTCACAAGATGGTGATGATCAACGGCGGCGGTCCCACAGCTCTGGAGCCCAGCCTCTGCTCCATCTTCAACCTGCCCACCTGTGTGCTTCACTGCCTCTCCCCGCTGCTCGCCTGGTGCTTTCTCAAGTAAGACAGCGAAACTGAAAGATCCTCCAAGGAAGGAGGCACGACTCAGTTTGTTTTCTGTTTCTCTAAACAGCTGAAGTTCAGGTTTGTAGCCTCCTAAACATAAACACAATGAGTCCAGTCAGATGAAATGTGCACACAGTCTGGTATTTTGCAGTGTTATACATTGTTTTTTCAATATAACATCATAGTGCCAATATTTATTTACACATTTTGCAGAAAGAGTGTAAGTAAGAGAGTTTGACAAAGAAATAAAAGTAGTGCAGACAGTAAAACTGTCTGTAGTAGCAAATCATATTTATTGTATGTGTAATATCATGTATGTAGGATAATTCTTCCTATGTTAAATCTGCTGTTAAATTAATGTTTAAAATAATAATTTTTTCTTTGGTATAAATGTCGTCTACTCTGCAGGGCGGGCTTCGCTCGGCAGGGCGCCAGGGAGAAGCAGTTGCTGAAAGAGAACAATGCCTTCAATGTGTCGTCTTTTGTGCTGCGTGCCATGATGAGCGGGCAGTACTGGCCTGAGGGGGACGAGGTCTACCACGCTGAGCTGACAGTGCCCGTCCTGCTGGTGCATGGCATGCATGACAAATTTGTCCCTGTTGAAGAGGACCAGCGAATGGCAGAAGTAAGTGGGGGGTCTCACACTTCCTAATGAAGCTATTGTTATTATAAATAACAGATTGTGGACTGAAAACATAATTCTGTGGTGAAAAGGATAAGAAATGTGTCAAAGTTTGGAAAGAAGAAAATCCAGTTAAAAATCTTGATTAAAGCAGACGTTCAGCTTTATTTATACAGCAACGACGCACAACAACAGCTGCCTCAATGTGCTTTATACTGTAAGGTAGCCTATGAGCAAGCGCTATGGTGACAGTAGGAAGGAAAAACTCCTTTTAACAGGAAGAAACCTCAGAACCAGGCTCAGGGAGGGGCGGGGCCATCTGCTGCAACCAGCTGGGGTGATTGGTGTTCTCCGGTGAACATTTGATAATCTTTCAGCCTGGTTCTTCTCTCTGATGAAAATAGCTTCTCTGCACGCAGCGATGAAATTAGCTTAGGGAACAGATGGTTCCCTCAGGGGTCGTAATCGAAGCAGAAATAGAAATATAATTCTCAGGTGGCCAGAAAAACAACCGAATCAGTGCTTTGCTAAACGAGCAGCAGTTTGCAAACAAATTCACCGTAACAAGCTGAAATATGAAATCAGGTCAGATATCAGTTTACAGCATCCAGTGAATGTTTAAAAAAATCAGCTGCTTTAACAAATTCTCAGGTAAACAGCAGCCAAAACGATGATGCAGCGGCTGAACTTTAGTGGCTGATTCATGAGAAGAGACACAGAAATTCATTTAAATGCCAAATTGTGTCCTTCTGTGAACTTACACACATAGTGTGGTTGTTTTCCGCCCAATAAAAAGGATCAAAAAGTTTTGTTTGGATTAACACTTTGACTCTGATTCATTCACTTGAACTGTAGTTTGTTATTTGCAGAAATATCATTCAGAAAGTGTTGAGCTGGTGATGAGTCTAACCTTTATTCTTATCAGATACTTCTAATGGCGTTCCTGAAGGTCTTGGAGGACGGCAGTCACATGGTCATGATGGAGTGTCCGGATCCCGTTAATACGCTCCTGCACGAGTTCTTCCTCTGGGAACCGCCGACCCTCCCAGCGCCAAAGAAAGAGTCCAAAACCCGTCCAGAGACCGCTAAAGCTCGAACTGATAACACTCAGGCGATAGCCGAGCCCAGCAAGGCCCGGCCTGCGACTGCTAAACAAGCCTAACGAAGCGGCGGCGGGTTCACATCGGAGCTGAAACGCTGGTTGTTACAGTGAATCGAGGTCGGTGCATCACAAGCATCCCAGTGCATCTGGTGCAAGCTGTTAAACCTGATGATGAGCCAGTTAACTGGTCCTGCTGGAGGCGGGACACTCTGCAGAGGTCACTGATTCCAAATAAACTCCCGCCATGTAACACACGGCAGCGAGGACGCGTTTGTGCCTTGAACTGATGCGTTACAGTGACGGCACCTGGATCGGAGAAGCACAAATGGAAACAGCTGCCAAGTGGGAAAGATGATAAACTGGGACGTGAACATGTGGCTCCTGGTTGAGCACGAGCTGAGACTCAACCTTGTGAAGCGTAGCTGGATAGTCCGTCATTTTTTTTATTCCTCATAAGTATTGCAAACCTTACCTGTTGTAAAGGTAAGCATGTGAAAATAACACAATGCCATACACGAAATAACAAATTGGGAAGATGTTTTTTTGATGAAAAACAAAAACCTCCGTCCATCGGCCTTTTTCTTCTCTCTTCTCACTGATGCATGAAGCTCAGTGTAGCTATGAAAGCAGCTGCTTCTGGTATTTAATAGAAATGCATTAATGGGGGTTTAAGGGGGGGAAGTGAAAGTAAGTTTGCTACTTCTGAGACATCAAGAAAATGATGATCAATCGAGTGTGCGCTGCTAAACTTAGCAATAACTGCAGGTCATCACTGAGTCGTACATTTACAGGAACAGCACAATCGCATGTATGCAGCGAGGCGTTAATGCAGCAGGAAACAAAGCATGTCGAGCAGTGCAGCAGAGAACACGTCCAAGCTGAACACCACAAAGTCTTTGCAGACATTATTGTGTAATGCTGCTCCGTGTCGGTGCTGTAGCACCTCTGAGATTTCATTCCTCACTAAAACTGACTGAGAGTCACCGACAAACAGCTTCTACGTGTCCTTTATTACACTGTGTTGTGTTGTTGTGTCTGCTGAACGCACACAAAAGAGTTTAGCTTGGAAACGTGTTACTGTGCAGTGCACTGACTGTAGCGTTTGAGTCCTTCGTAGTTTAATGTGGACGTCTGTGACTCCACAGCGCAAACAATCAACAGTACGAAGCTGTTAAATCCTCTGTGGCTGTAAAGGTTCGTTAGTGGATTTAAACTCTGGCATTTGCTGCGTTCACAAACGCTCACAGGGCCTCAGTCAGCTGTACAGGGCAGCGCACAGATCTCACCCTTTTCTTTCTTTTCAAACATATTTGATTTTTTAAATTCGTAGGACAGACTTTTTATACTTTTGACTTCAGGTTAGGATGAATGTTTCTGAGATTCAAAGCAAGAAATGTTGCTTTTGATTCAAATAGAGGGAAACTGTCTGCTTTGTGTCTTGTGTGTCTTAAATTTTGTAACTGTTGGCCTTTGTCAATGAAAAACGTGATAAATTATTTACATGATCACAGTAAATGTGAATTTTCAAAAAAATAAAAGATAAATCTTCTGTTTTTTCTACATTTGGAGCAGCTGCCATTTTAATCTTCTTCAGAAACAACCTTTACAGTTATATTGTTGCACACAAACAAACATAGAAGCGAATTAGCACTGGGATTCACAGCGGCCCCCCACACACGTGCTCGAGGATTAAAGTGCTGACATCTGTGCGAGTATTCACAAAGCTTCCACAGGTACAAACAATAATCTAAACTGTAAAATGTTGATATTTCTCACATGGTCCCTTCAAAGTTGAGACTAAATCTGGATAAAACAAAAGTAAAGACATAAAAACTGCTTCTAAGGTGAGACTGAAAGAAGGACTTAAGAGAATTTTAAGCAGAGAGGAAACAGAATATTCATAGTTCATATTATTCACTTAAATCATATTTATCCATTTAAGCAAAGCTCAGGTTATGCAAGACAGCCAATAAAAACAAGCCCAGCGGTTCTCACAGCGACACATTAAATAAAAGTAAGCAAACTATAAATGTCAACAGTGAGCAAAGTTTCTAAATGTTTAAGGCAGAATGAATAAATGGTAAATGGCCTGTATTTGTATAGCGCTTTACACACACAGTCACACACACATTCATCCACTGGTGAATGAATAACATCCTATTTATTGAAATGAGATATTTCTATTTATGTGTTTTAAAGACATTTAATTATATGACTGAGTCTATTTTTTTGCACTGTCAGTTTTCTATTGAGTTTTTTCCCATCTTTTGAAACAATCACACACTTAGCAACAACTTTTGATGAAGCTCGAGGTTTTGGTTTCTGGCTCAGAGCCGCCCTGAGACGAGCTGAGACGTGTTATTAGTGTGTTAAATAATTACCAGTGTTGGGGAGTAACGGAATACATGTACCGCCGTTACGTATTTAAAATACAAAATATGAGTAACTGTATTCAGTTACAGTTACCGTTTAAAAAGGTGGTATTTAGAATACAGTTACTTTGTTGAAATAAATGGATTACACGGCGGTACTTCCCTGTTTCATACTGTGGCGGGTCAGGACTGTTTGGGTTTTGTTTGACAGCTACGTTCTGTTGTTCCAGGCAGCGTTACGGTTGCCATGGTTACAGGGTGACGCTCTCTCTCTGCGTGTTTCCTGGGTGAGAGAGGCCTTTTTGTTGTTGTTGTGCTAAGCTAATAGGCAGAATGCTACAGGTATAGCTCTAAAGAATGTAGCATCATGGGCAGTGTAGTCCGTGCTGCAGGGAGAATGGACTGCCATACACGTTATATAAGCTATTAAGACTCGACTGTACACCGTGTTCGTGTTTTCATCCAAAAACAATAAGTTCCATTGGAGCAGCCTTTCAACGCCTCTCTCTGTCTCTCGCTAGCAAACAGACAACAAAGTAAAGCTAGTTTTCAGCTACGAGCCCGACACAGAACCCACCGTATTAGCCAGAGGTCCCTTTACTACGGTTCGGAGCCGCGGACCTTCAGTAACAGTAATAAATCACAGCAATAGTACATTCATGTAGTTGTAAACAGCATGATAATATATTAAGTAATCCAAAGTATTCAGAATACGTTACTCTCATTGAGTAATGTAACGGAATAGGTTACAGAATACATTTTGGGGCATGTAATCTGTAATCTGTAATGGAATACATTTTAAAAGTAACCTTCCCAACACTGATAATTACTAATATGAAGAACAAAGACACGTGTATGATTTAAACCTCCTGAAGATTTGAGCTCGTTTTCAGATCTCGCACATTTTTCTATTCAAGGAAAGATCCAGAGTAAAATGTCATCAGGTAAATTTATTGCAAACGAAAAAGGAAACTGTTGACCTAGTCTGCTCCACGAGTACGTTACTGGTGTGACCTAAAGAAACTCAAACCAGCACAACCAAAAAATGTTGATTCAAATGTTGCTCCAACTTCATTAGTGGGAGAAATATACAAACAAATACTTCAAACCTTCCAGTGTTCCTGTAGTAAGAAGCTGAGTGAGTAACATACTTAAGATATGCTTAACAAAGCCGATGACAGTGAGCAAATACAACGCATAAATACAACTGTAACAAAAAACGCAATGTGCCATAAAACACTGACTTTAACTAAATGTTCAAAAAATGCTTGTTACTATGTATAAATGAGGAAAACAGAAGATGAACTAAATAACAGCGTAGAGGACAAAACAACTCGTCTGCTGTATATTTCAGATTTAGTTGTTAGACGCCTTTAAATACCCAGTAAAGGCTCCAGTTTGATGACAGCTGTGCTGGTAAACTTTGTGAAAAGAGAGAAATTACATTTGCATTCAGAAACATTTATAACTTAATTTAAATCAAACATTTTGGAAACTGACATGAGATATTTGGTCAAATTCTTCCACAAATCTAAAAGCTTTACAATGTTTATACATTCATAAGGTAATTTCAAAAAGCATAAAACTGAAGCGCTTCTTCCCATCAGTGGACACAGTCACGTCACCCTCACACCTCCACCGTGACAGCGGGACCGTTGCTGGTGTCGTCCAGCGGCGTGGTCTCCGTGGGTGGGGCCTCTTTCTCCGCCTCCGCTTTCTTCTCTTCTTTGTCTCCGTCCGGCACCAGAGGAGTGCTCTCTGCTGCCGCCTGCTGCTCGTTGCTGGTAGTGCTGGCTGGCTCCTCAGCCTTGCCTTCGTCTTTCTGCTCGGCCGCTTTCGTCTCGTTGACGATCTGCACCGAGTCGGCTGCAGAGGCCTGCACCGATTTCACTTCCCCGTTTTGAACGGGGAACGCGGCCTCCACGGCGTCGTATATAAACTGGTATTGCTCCTGTTAGAAACACAGGAAACAAATATTGTTTCAGTGTGTTTCTTGTTAGAGTGAATCTTGCTTTGTAGTCAGTCTACACTTCCCTAAATAACCAGCAGGAAGAATCCCACGAACACAAACACTGAACCGATACTACTAAACTCTGTGTGGACAAGCACGGCTATCACAGTGCTTCTTCTAGTCACTTTCCAGCTGCTGTAAAAGCTCACATAAGCCTGAACACGCTGCTGAAAACAGGCAAAATGCAACAATTACTCAAGTTTACAGCAGGAGCAGAGAGAAAACAAATGGGCGTGGCTTTTTCATAGATTTGTTATCAAATAAAAGGCAGAAATTATCTTTATACTTGAGCTTACTTTTGTTTTTAAAACAGTAATATAAAATACTGCATTTCATAGCTAGAACAGGGAACTGGTGATGTGCAACGCTGATCTCTGGTTATAAACAGAGTGTGAACGATTGTGTTCCTCTTTCTCACCAGGCTGGAGACCATGCACTGTCTCTCTTTGCGCAGCGTTTTGACCACTTGGAAAACATCCACCAGCTTCTCGTTCTCAGCGTTGTCCAGCACGTTCCACAGGGCGCAGAAAACCCCCGAGCGGGACGAGCCGTCACTGAGGAGCACAAAACAAGTTACATTTATACATATCCATGTGTTAGACAGCTGTGGGCCTGTGAAGGACATCACATGAAAAACAAAAAGTCTGAAAGTGGATCTGTTGTCATAGGAAATAAAAATATAACTAATTAAACATTAAACAAAGGATTTCCTTAAAAGAATAATTGATGTTGGGTTAAATTCATGGGAATACTCAACTATCAGCTGACCTTTACTGTCTTTCACACTAACATAGATGCATTTTACTGTGTTCACTCAGTAATCACACTTTGTGCGAGGTGGCTGTAGAGAGTGCGGTTGGGAGTATTCACACTATTTTTATAACATATTCATGCCTCAAAGGAAATCAAATGCATGGTTTCCTTGAAATGAGGTGAGGCTGCAAAGCAGGGTGAGCTCATTTTCATCAAGATCTTTATCTAAAATTTGCAACGTAAATGATTGCTGCATTCATGCACGCTCTGTAGGGCTTGCACTAAAACATGTGGCAGCATCTGGATATGTGCAGAAATGCAGCTACGTAGCTGATTTCTCTGTTTAAAAGATATCCTGCTGCTTAGATTTTACCGAGCTCTTTATTTAAAAACACTGATCACTGGTGTCCACCCTGAAACCCAGCGAGATGGAGAAGTCGGCTGTTGCGAAACATTTTACTGATCGCTGAGAACGATGACTTCGTCGCCGCGTGCTCGCCCGTGTGCTCGCCCGTGTGTTTCTTACTCGCAGTGGACCACTATGGGGTTGTTCCTCTGGGATCTGCTGGTGCCGCAGTTTTGCTTGATGTCCTTGATCATGTCTGTGAGGTCTTGAGGTTTCTCCGGCACCTCTTTGCTCGTCCACTTCAGGAACTGGAAATGGTTTATCTCCCGTCTCTCTTTCCTCTGTGGATAGAAGAGGACGAGAAGAGCACAGCTGGCTTACAAACGTCCGGTCTCGTCAGCGGGCGAGGCTCGCTTACAGAGGCAGAGTGGGTGGCTGCTGTGTTACCTTGACGTGGCGGATCTGCATGGTGCGTCTGATGAAACTCGGCGAGTTGTCTGTGCTCGTCACCTCCACCTCAATCTCCCCAAAGCTCTTCTTCTCTTTGTCCCAGTAAATACCGTCCTGCTGAGCAGAAGAACACAAGCATATTTACCACATGTACGTTTAATGTGTATCACTATAAGTATGTCATATTGTTTGTACCGCGTCTCCTTCACTGCTGTCTGAAAGCATGACGACAGTATAAACTTTCTTCTGGTGAATCATCGACCAGAAGTCCCCCGTGGTGTCCGCCAGTGGGGTCTGCGCCACTATGAAGGCTCGGCAGCCCCAGTATCCCTGTGTGGGAGACAAACACATCGAGTCCAAACACAGAAGACGAGACACATTTCGTTATCTGCTGCATCAGGAAAGAAGGTGACAGGAAGCAGTTTGACATCAGCTGGTATTTTTAGTAGTTTACATAGAAACGGGTTCATAAATAGGCCGAACGTTACCGTGATGTGCGAGGCGTTGATGTATTGAGAGTCTTCATCCTCTTCATCTGAAGAATCTTCCTCCTCATCGTCTTCGTCGGGGTCACTGTCCTGACTTCGTCCTTCGTCCAGCTTCAGTAACACGCGGTTGAAGTCATCTGCAGGTTTCATATGAAAGAAGGTGAAGTGAGCAGATGTCTTACACGTGAGCACACGCGTGCGTGCAAAGTAAACTCACAGGGGATGACGGACGGAGAGCGATTCTTCTTCTTGTTTTCTTCGGTCACGCCTGTGTTGAGCGTCCTCCAGTTTTTAAAGGTGGGGAGTCTCTGCAAGATCATTTTTAATATTAAAACTTTGCTTCCATCCAATCCATCGTGCAGGACGTGATGGAGAAGAGGCCGACCGGCACACTTGATGATATTTTTATATGTCAGCTGTTTGTGCTGCATCAATGTTTTAGGGTCATTTACATTATTGTGTCAGAGCTTTTTCTCTGTGACTCACTCAGCGACTTAAACATGATCAAAGCTGCACTTTCGGTCCCTCGCACTGCTCTTCTGCAGTTTACAGCTATAAAAGTGATAAGATACGGCGTACCTCAAACTCCTCCTCCATGAGCGTGGGCTCGTCGTCCACGTTTTTCTCTTTGAGCGTGCTCATTGTGCTGTGCAGCTCAGACAGGCTGATCTCTGTCTCTCCAAACTGGTTGTGCTCCAGCAGGGCCTGGTGAATCAGGATGTACTGGGCCTGCGTGCACACAAACGCGCTCATGTTAATGCACGAGAGCGTTTATATCTCATTTATCCTCATTTATTTAATACAGCATTTTAAAAATGAAGCTTTGTTTATGTGTAGTGTTGTCAGTGTGTGTACATCTAACACGCGTGTTCCTCACATACATGTTTAAACTATTATAGTGATTTCTTTACACAGCAGGTGAATGAGTCTATAATACGAACATGCAGACTAAAGAACAGGACTACACGCACACACAGAGCTGCAGATGTAGGTGAAGAAAAAGAGGGCGGGGCCAAACACAAAGAGGAGATAAAAAAAACAGGAAGCAAAACCGGAACAAGACAGGAGATAATAACACCGAGGAAGACAGGAAATGACAGAAAGGCTACGGTGTACGTGTTTAAAATACAACTTCTTATCAATATAACATTTTTAAAAAATATATTAAAAAATATACACAATATATACAATTATACATATATAAGTTTAGCTGATTTAACTAATTGTTAATCTTTGTCATTTGCAGATATAAGGTGATTTACTTTAATGAGAATTGGCATCAAATTCGTTGTATTTACACACACACACACACACACACACACACACACACACACACACACAGATATTTTACCTCGACTTGGACCATGAGGCATCTCTGTCTGCGGAGTCTGACCACGTAGCCGTAGATGTCCACTCTGCCCTCCGCCTCCAGACCTTCCATCATGGCATCAATGCCGATGTAGGTTCCTGTCCTGCCGACCCCCGCACTACACGAGAAAGAAGTATCACCCATGAGTGAGGTTGTCTTATTTAACCTGATGTTCAATGACGCACTTTAGATCTCGATTAACAGCTCGTGTTTTAATCTGAATGAAACTAAGAGGCGGTGATCTGAAGAAGTAGGTGTGGCTACAAATAGACGTCCATCCAGTCAGACTTTGCCTAATATCTGATGGAAGAAAGTGAAACGACTCCTAAACAAACAGCCGAGCGTACAGTGCGACCTCATCGTACCTGCAGTGAACAACGATCGGCCCACTGAAGAAATTCTTGAAGGCGTTGACGCGCCGCCTCAGTTTCAGGAGGAGGTGTGGCTCCCCGGGGACTCCGTGGTCGGGCCAACTCATGAACTGGATGTGGGTCACCTCCCTCTCTGAGTTCTTCTCTCTCTTCTGCAGGTGCATTTATTGAGATAAATGTGCAACACTTCTACACAGATATGATTACAGACATTTAACACTTTTACAGTTTCGTCGGGTCAACGTGTGACGGAGGCGTACGTTTGTCAGGCTGAGACGGCGGATGGTGTAATCGGGGTAGTGGTCCTCTGAGTTCAGCTTCACAATAAACTCCTCGTAAAGCTCAGTCTCTCGGTCAGGAGACGGCCAGTACTGAGCACACTTGACCTGTGAAACGATGTGAGAGGAGAGAAGCTGACTGTCGCTCAGTGAGGAAGAAGAACGGAGCAAACAATACGAAGGTCTAACTAAATCAGATAAGAAGCTTCTCAAAGAAAGGATATTTCTCTGTGACTCGCGATCTTACCCTGTTTCCCTCCTCACATCGTGTTACCATGACGATAATTGAGGACTGCTGTTCCCAGATCATCCTCCAGAAGTCATTTATAGTTTCTTCCTTTGGTCCTGCAGCGAAAACACCGTCGATAAGCATCATGCATCACACAGTTCAGTGCAGCTGTGTGAAGAACGCGAGCGTGACTTTACCTTGAGCTGCGATGTACTTTTTGGACTCTTTGAATCCCTGCAGGAAGAACGGGAGGGATGTTTGACTGTTTTATCAAACAGATGTCATGAACTTTATGTTGAACAAGCTGAACGTTTTTACATACGTCAACGAAGCTGGCGTTGATGTAGTCGCATCCTGGCTCTCCGTTTCCTGTGGTTAGCTGGACACGGTTATAATCATCTAGTTCAAGACAAATAAATAAATAAAATAAATGATGACAGTCTTCACAGTAACTCTCAGTAAGTTTAATAACATCGATCAGCTCACAGGGCAGAATGTCCACGTAGCGGTTCTTGACAGAATTGCAGGACTTCTTGGCCTCTTTCACCGTGTATCGTGAGAAAATTCTTGGGATGCTCTGCAAGTAAATTAAAGCAACGTCCTTTAAAAAACATACACTTTGGACTCCAACCGTCTAACATGTATTCAGATCAAGTTTTGGCCTTTTGTTTTCCATTGTCTGCTCCTCTGACATACTATGGTAAATAAATTCCTGAAAATAAATAGCAGAAATAGAAATACCCCCTACCAAAGACCACAGAGTGCACTTACCTGAAACTCAGCCAGGAAAAGTCTCCCCTCATCAGCGAGCTTCCTCTTGTAGGTTTCCAGCAGGACCTCTGCTGCGATCGGCTCAACAAGCAACAGGTTTTCTTCATCGTCTACAAAAAGCAGTCAGCAAAAAAATGAGCTCGTAAAAAAAACCACAACTTATAGTTTTTGTTAACATGCATCATAATTTGTATGCATAGTTTTATATAACTCTGTCAGTCACCCGAATTCAACAAAGTGATCTGCTGTTAGATAACATACATAATAATAATAATATTATGTATAATATAATATAATATAATATTATTATATAATATAATATAATATTATATTATAATAATATAATATAATAATAATAATATGTATTATATTATATTATTATAATATTATAATAATATAATATAATATAATATAATATAATATAATATAATATAATATTATTATATAATATAATATAATATTATATTATATTATATTATAATAATATAATATAATAATAATAATATGTATTATATTATATTATTATAATATTATAATAATATAGTATAATATAATATAATATTATATTATATTATATTATTATAATTCGTGTGACTGACTCTGTCAGTCACCCGAATTCAACAAAGTGATCTGCTGTTAGATAACATACATAATAATAATAATAATATTATGTATAATATAATATAATATAATATTATTATATAATATAATATAATATAATATAATATAATATAATATAATATAATATAATATTATTATATAATATAATATAATATTATATTATATTATATTATATTATATTATATAATAATATTATATTATATTATTATTATATTATTATAATATTATAATAATATAATATAATATAATATAATATAATATAATATAATATTATTATATAATATAATATAATATTATATTATATTATAATAATATAATATAATAATAATAATATGTATTATATTATATTATTATAATATTATAATAATATAATATAATATAATATAATATTATATTATATTATATTATATTATATTATATTATATTATATTATATAATAATATTATATTATATTATTATTATATTATTATAATATTATAATAATATAATATAATATAATATTATATTATATTATATTATATTATATTATATTATATTATATTATATTATAATAATACATATATGAGGTTAAAAGGCAGGTTAACTCCGCCTACTTCAGACCAGCCATAGGACACTTATGTAAATGAGTTTCACTTCTTGCTTAAAGGAGTTTAAAGAAAAATCCTGTTGTGATTTTCAAACACAATTTCACTGCATTCATTTCATTTTCAAAGAAATGAGTAAATACCACAGTCATCATATTTACTCACAACGTGATGAAATTTAACTTTGAACTTTAAATATTAGTACGTTTTACACTGAGGTCTGGGGTCTGAATTCTTCAGATTTGATAGTGTCACAGATGTTTTTATGTGCTCTACAGCTGCTTTTACAGCAGTTCCAATGATCATAGATGAGAACCAGCATGACTTCACAGTCAACTCAATTTTGAAAAGAGGAACATAGTTTACTTGATCCTGTCATCCTGTTGTTATCTAAACCCTAAAGGTTTTAATAAAAACAGTACAAAAACATATGAAATGATGCCAGGAACCGAAACTCTATTATTAAATAAAACTCACTTGTTGTTGAAATAAGCATCATGCTTTCTCCCAGGTCACTGTGAAGAAAAGAGCATAGGAAGGTTTTTAAATTCAACAGAAGCAGTGCAAATGATATTATCTTATTAACAGGAAAAAATGCTGGTTTATTTGTGTAAAATGAACAAATCCTAAAAAAGCGAGCGCAGCTCGACTGTTAAAATAACAAAGGAAACGACATATTCAATTCAGTTTTATTTATACAGCCCCAAATAACAACAACCTTGAGGTGCTTTATATTGTAAGGTTGACCCTACAATAATACACACAGAGAAAAACCCAACAATCATATGACCCCCTATGAGCAGCACTTTGGCGACAGTGGGAAGGAAAAACTCCCTTTTAACAGGAAGAAACCTCCAACAGAACCAGGCTCAGGGAGGGGCGGGGCCATCTGCTGTGATTGGTTGGTGTGAGAGAAGGAAGACAGGATAAAGACATGCTGTGGAAGAGAGACAGAAGTTTTCTTACTGGGAGTTTCTGCGTTTCAAAATGTAGATCTTGTAGATGACAAAAAGTAGAGCCACAGACGTGAGGATGATGAGGAAGACCAGAAACCCAATGACAGCTTTGTCATTATCTGTAAAAGAATGGGACGAGTGAGTGCATGTATGTAAAATATATACGGTCACGGCAAAAACAAAGTACAACTTATGTCATTTCTAAGGTTTGACATCAGGACATAATAAACAATAATCGACCCCTCAGCAGATCTTAAATCCAGTATATACAAGACATCCGACTACACTGGATCATTACTGATCCAACAATAACTAAGCCAAAGTTCAGAGGCAGTGTGTGAAAGATTAAATACATCTCATGTTTGAGTACCTTCTAGAACCACTTGTAGAAGCAATAACTTGAAATAATCCTTCTCTTGTTGGCGATATAAGTCTCTCATATCATTGTGGAGGAATTTTGGTCCACTCGTCTTTACAACACTGCTTCAGTTTATTGCACTTTATGGGCTTTTACTTCTGCACAGCTCTCTAAAGGTCTTGCAACAGCATTTTAATCATATTGAGGTCTGGACTCTGGAATGGGTCATTTTGAACACTTTGATTCTTTTCCTTTAAAACCACTTTCACATGGCCTCTAAATTGTGTTTTGAATACTTTGTGCTCATTGTACTTTTTCATTAACTATTCTTTGTTTTGTTTTAGCATTTAACATGATATCTGAGACCTGTAGAGTCTGAGATGCAGCACTTGGGTTGTTGTAGTTTCCATGAACACTGCACAGTCTGACACTGAGGTGAATTTTCTGGGACATCCACTCCTGGGACGTTTTCCTAGACTCCAGGAAAACACTCAGGACAGTTACCAACTGTCCTGAGTGTTTTCCTTGTGAATAATCTCACTTATTGCAGAATGATAGACTTTCCAAATGGTTTAGAAATCCTCCTTGGCACGGTGTTAATACAACCACAAATGATCCAGAGGTGCTCACATTTGCTCATACAAAGTTAATGAAGTGCATTTGATCAGCAGCACGTGGCTACTACTAAACTCCTATGGAAGCAATAAGGCTGTACTTAGTTTTTTACACACTGCTTCTGAGTTTTGGCTTAATTTGTATTAAGTGAATACAGATATGGTGTAAAATGTTTTTCATCTGAATTTATATTTACCTAGTTTTATGTAAAGATTATTATGGAGCCCCGCAGGGGACATGGGAGTAAAAAAAATTAAGACGGACTTTTGCGAGATCTCGCAAAACGAGATCTCGCAAAAGTCCGTCTTAATTTTTTTTACTCCCATGTCCCCTGCGGGGCTCCGTAGATTATCTTTATTATGTCATAAAATCGTACAATTTAGAGAATGGTGTAATTTTTTTTAAACATGGCTGAACAATATGTAAACTGATTTATCTAACAAACTGTGTCATTGAATCCATACTTACAGCGAGTATGAACAGTTCTTGTGCCCGGTTTGCTTTCAAAGTGTCCGTTGAAAACAGTCACCTATAAATACAGATGTTTCAGATGTTCATTCATAAGAAATTACACCATTATAATAAAATAATCATATACTAAAACAGCGGTCCCCAACCCCCGGGCCTCGGACCGGTACCGGTCCGTGAGTCGTTTGGTACCGGGCCGCGAGAGTTGAGGCTCAGGTGTGAAATGTAAAGTTTTCAGGGTTTTTATCAGTTTTCAGCGTTATTTTGTTATCGTTTTATCGTTTACTCTGTTTTCCTGGGTCTTTTCACGTGTGTTATGAATAAATCTTCTTTTTTTCAGTACCGGTACTAGTTTTATTTTGTTGTATTTATCCGCGACACCTTAAAGGCTGGTCCATGAAAATAATGTCGGGCATAAACCGGTCCGTGGCGCAAAAAAGGTTGGAGACCGCTGCTCTAAAAAGTAGGATGATACAAACCTCCACTGTGTATTCTGTAGAGTAGCTCAGATCCTTGAATTCAAACTTACAATCTGTTTTATTCTGTAGTTTGTTTTCACCACCAGGATGAAGACGTGCTATGAATCTTTTTTTTTCTGTTGGTCCATTAATGTTGTCTCTATGGTTACAGTCTACTTTAATCACATTATTCTCTGGCACAGTTACAGTCACTGTAGGGGAACCGACGGGTACTGTAAGGGAATGAAAACAGGGATCATAGTTTTAAGATTCATTTTTATGTCCATCAGCAGTGAAACATGTGAAAGTAAACATGTTTATGTTTGCAATGTTAAAACGATTCATAATAGAAATGAATGATTAATTATTGAAGAATTAATTGATCATTTTGTTGTCATGGAGCCCAGTTTACATTTTATTTACAGATGTGTAACTTTAAAAAACAAACTGTGTGAAAGCAGAAAACATGTGAATGAACTTCAGTTATCTCTGAACATTAAACACATTTTCCCAGCAGAATAAAATGAACGAGTAACGAAAATGAACAAACGGACACATTTCTATAAGTCCAGAGAATAAGAGTCTGAATCAGCTGCTTAAACGACTGAACGTTTCCTCACTGATGACTCAGCATGTTTTAATGTTCACTGTAACGTTTCAGAGAGTCGGATTTAGTTAAATTGATATGAGGGATGCTCTCTGTTTCATGATATTTATCTTAGAAAGAACATCAATTATATTAGTTATGATCAAGACTGTGAAAACACACATTTGTTTCCAATCTTTCACTAAAATAAATGAGCTCTTGAGTTTATTCTTCTTCATGAAAACATCATTTTGTAACTTTATTTTCTGCTGTTCACCACCAAAGTCTTCATGTTGTGTTTTAGAATGATATAAAAAATGAAGCTAAACAAAGTTTGATGTTGATGAGTGAAGGGTTCAGCTTTATTATGAGCTGTAATTCTCAATATTTCGTTTGCTAACTTACCTCCAGGAGCAGTTTTCAGTTCAACTTCCTTTTTATTGGGAACTATCTTGCCGTTGTATTTGGGTTGGACTCCACAATTATAAAAAGTGAATGGTGTGAGATCAGTAATATCACACGTTCCTCCATCAGGCTGAAGGTTTGTGATTCCTGTAAAATAAAGTTCATGAACTCTTTGTGGTTTAAATCAGCAGGTCCAGCTAAAGAGACGTCAGGTGACTTTGACCTGCTGGCTTTAGTAACCACGACAACGACATGAGCAGCAGACTGAACAGAACAGGTTGGAGATCTGAGTATAAGATAATAATGCAGTGACATGTCGTTATTTTGCATCATATTTCATGTGTTTAGTGATGGGGGTTAAATTTCAAGCAGTTATATTTACTAAATTATTAGCTCAAAATATAAACACTTCTGTATATTTTAATTTTCAAATAAGATAAGATAAGATAACCTTTATTAGTCCCACGTGTGGGAAATTTCAATATTTTAAAAAAATAAAAACAAAGCAAATTGAATCAAAGTGAATCTAAATGATTGGACTTACCTTTTTTATCACCGGGAGAACAACTGCAGTCATATGAGAGATGGTGAAGGGTGTGAAGGACACCATTACAGTTCTTACTGGTTGTTTTCCAGCTCAGTTTAATGGAAGTATTAGTTGTTTCCTTCTCAAAGTTTATTGTAAGATCTGTTGAAACAAACAGTAACAGTGAAGCACCTGTTAGTTTGTGTCACTTCAAACTATCTGAGGAGGAAAAGCTTCATCAGGTAAGTTCAATATCAACACACCACAGGAAGTGTTAAGGTGGACGGGTGGAGTTGTCTTATCCGTGCTAATGTTGCTGTTTAAGATCAGACCAGTACATCTGTAGTTTCTGAAGGGCTCCAGCTCAGACAGCTCCAGTTTGTTCACCTCATCAGGTTTGTCTTTTTCTGAGGAGAAACGAGGACGACAATAATGTTTTGTACCAAAATGCATGCAGCAGTTATTCTTTGTTTTATATTCAAATACAGAATAAAAATAGATTCACAAAGAGCACAAAACACTCAGTCCTCTGATGGCAGAAGAGCTTTCAGATCAACTCTACTCATAATGAAGCAGATATTCCACTTACCTGAACAGGTGTAATAGACTGAGAGGTTTTCACACTCTGACACGTTTGGTAACGTTGGCTTTATCACTGCAGGAAGTCCAGTGGAATGACTTTGCTGTATTTCGCTTGAATTATATAAATCTGTGGAAATTAAAAAAAAGCAAAAGCATAAAACATTATTAATTTAGCTCTAAAAGAAAATGAATTTCAAGTTTCAAGTTTTTGTACGAACCAACAATGATGTTTTTGGTGATATCAAATGAAGAATTCACACAGTTTCCTGAAGTGAAGGTTGTTTCAAAATCAGAGCAAATGTCTCTGTGTTTGACACAGAAGCTTTTACTGCTGCACTGATCAGCTGAAGCTACATTTGGTGCTGATATTGAAGAGCTGATGTCCCAGTTACTCTGGTAACAAACACATCCATTTTTGTTGCTTTGCCCTGTAATGTCTGTTTTACCTGAAACACACAAGTGATGCACAAATATATTTGATATTAAGTTTGTTAAACTACAAGAAGGTGAAACAAAAATATGAATTATTTGTACTCACTCATTTCTTTTGTTTCAGTTTTATTTCCATTGTAGGTACACTGGAGTGTTTTATTGCCATACTTGTATAAAACTTGATGCTCATATTCAGTACAGGGCTTCAGGTGTTGGATGTCGTGTTGACCAGAGTGAGTAAAGTTGAACGTCTTGTTAATCACTCGTTGACCTCCTTCAATAATACTGATGTTGTAGTCACCAGGGGGGGAGTTCATCACATCAATCTGCAGTCCAAACTCGATGGGTGTGACAGTGTAGGAACCTGAGCACAAAATCCAATAAATTGTTACATTTTGTTCATTAACATCAATCAGCTGCTGAAATGTTTCATCTCAGTCAGTTTGTTCATGCAGATGTTGACCACAGTCCAGCGTTGGCTAAAACTGAAACACTCGATAGAAAAAGAAACTTTCACTAAGTAAGAAACGCTCGACAGCATCACCGGTGTTTGAAATCAGACGACATATTATCTTTAAACTGACACTCACACTTTGGAGGCTCAGGAGTCGTCTCGGCGGCTGAAACGATGCATTTAAATGAGATCAGAAAAGAAGAAAAGAATTAGTTTGTGATTATGTAGCATGAATGTACAACAGCTCAGAGCACCTTACAGGTACTTGTAACTCAGCAGCGCCGTGTTCTTAGTTTATATTCACATCAATGTCATCACAGGCCTGTATAATAAAGAAACGTCCAACCTTCAGTGGTAGCTGTCACTGTGGTGTCTGTAGGTGAGGCCTGAGAGTCAGAGGAGTTGCTGGGTGGAGTGGGTGGGGGTGAGGTCTCATTTGAGGTGCTTGCAGGAGGAGCTGTGGTTGCTGTGTGAGAGCAGGCTGGAGGTCAACTTCAGGCAGAAATACCTAACAGCTAGCAGACTGGTTGTACCTGACACGATGCTAAACTACAAATGTAGGATTTTATCACACAGCTGTGCCAAAAATCCATGAAACTATAAACTCTGAATACATTACCAGACGTGGCAGTTGAATTCACTGATGAACTAACTACTGTAGCATTTGGGGCCGTGGATGAAGGTGAGGAGTCAGACAACGTGGCTACTGTAGGACTGGTGGAAATGCGTGGAGGTGAGGAGGCTGTTGAATTGGTTACTGTAACATTTGTGGTCGTGCGTGGAGGTGAGCCTGTCGAAGTGGCTACTATGGGATTTGGAGCCATGTGTGAAGGTGAGGAGTCAGACAACGTGGCTACTGTAGGACTGGTGGAAATGCGTGGAGGTGAGGAGGCTGTTGAAGTGGTTACTGTAGCTTTTGCAGCCGTGCGTGGAGGTGAGGAGGCTGAAACAATTTTCATTCCAAGAAAAAGAAATCAGCATGACGTAAAAATGTTAGCTGTAACTGTAGCAAATGTAAAATGTTCTCACTGTAACATTTTCACTCTAACAGTCGTGTTTCATGTTGTTAGAAAGATGCTGTGCTACTTGTCACTGCTATCCCATTTCCTATGCTAGCAAATTAAATATAGTCCTATTAATACTAATTATTGTTTACAAAACACAAACAAAATGATCTAAGGATGAGAGTAAGATGGATCAATGGTAAGTTTTTATAGACAATAAAAGACTAACTGTTGTGTTGGATAATCAGTGACTTCATGTTACTTTCATGTGAATTTGATCTAAATCCCAACAACAGAGCTGCTGCTCTGATTTTTCCAGACTCACTGAACTTGAACTCAAATGCATCTAAATTAAATTACAAGGAATCTAAAGTCAAATTTAACGTGCAGGGACTTCGGGCAAAAGAAAGTATGGAAAAGATACATTATGTGCAAAGCTATGAATTATTACACATAAATATATTTCATTATAATATGAGCAAACAGAGCCCAAGAGCCTCACATCACGCAGCCCGGTACCAAACGACCCGCACCACAGAGCCACTGGAGACCGCTGCTATACAGCATGTTAACTTGCTTTCAATCAGCTTCACAGAGGGTAAAAATGATTTGGAAAATACGTCATCACATATATGTGATTACACATTTATGGAAAATTATCTGTGCAAAACAGCTGCTATATGAAAACAAGGATTTCATCTTTTTCACAGTAAACTTACAATTAACTGAAGACAAAGAACAATACATTTTACACATTTTGCAAAAACATAACTGTTTTTTGTTTTTGGTGTTTGCGTTTAAATTCTGTCTGACACAGAGAACCCAGATCGAAGCTTCTGTTCATCAGTTTAAGTAAGAAGACACATTTCTGTCATTTCAGAATAAGTGTTTGAGGACTGTGTACATTTACACATGAGGCTGAGGGAGATGCGTGCTACATCAGGAAGCACAGCAGGGGGACAACTGGAATTAAACAAGTCTGAAAACAACATAATAAGAAGTAAATGTTATAAACTGAATAACATCATAAATATATTGGAACTCACGTTTGGTGTAATCTGGAATTACAAGAGAAAAGAAAGTCAGAATTAGTGTTTTGGTCATGAAAACATTGCCTGTGTATGCAGGAAAACACAAACAATGAGTGATTACTAAATATTTGTCATGATGACTACGAGAAGTGAACAACTATAGAGATTCAATAACATGATAAAGTATAATGGTACTCACATTTGGTGGTTTGAGCTGTAATTAAAAGAGAAGAAAGTGTAAATCAGTTTGATTGTGATTAAATAATTTATTGTATTTGCAGGAAAAACAAAACAAAACACATAAAAAAACCAGTGATTACTAAATGGTAAAGGGCCTGTATTTGTATAGCGCTTTACACTACATTCAGTCATTCACACACTGGTGATGGCAGCTACATTGTAGCCACAGCCACCCTGGGGCGCACTGACAGAGGCGTAAAAATCTTTTTACACATCCCTCTGTTGAACACAGCAGAGGGATGTGTAAAAATATTTATAATATAATATATATATATTATATTATAAATATTTTATATTTATTATAAATATTTATAATATATATATATATAATAAATATTTATAATATATATATATATATATTATAAATATTTATTATATATATATATATTATAAATATTTTATAATATTTATTATAAATATTTTTTATTATAAATCTTTTTACACATCCCTCTGTTGAACACAGCAGGGTGAACTTTGTTACCAGCATCGTGTGGATGAGGTATCGCTGCTGTGTAACCTGGTTGCTATGACACTGTGACAAAGAGCCACAGTTGCTATATCAGAAAGCAAACCGCAGCTTCCTGCCTGCACTCAAACCTAGAACCGCCCCGTACTTACAAAACTGGTTTCGGTTTGGCTGTGTCACTGAACCAGACACAACCAAAAATACATTTCTAACCAAAGTGTTTCAATAAATACGGTTTCAGATAATATTTGTCAGCTATGAACTTCTCTTTTGTTCTTTGTTTGAATTTCTCTTCTCTTAAAATCTGTTTTTTTCGATATTACAAAGAATAAAAAACAAACAAATACATTTGGATCATATTCACAAGTACATGAGTTAGTTTACTTTAAACGGGTTTATTGATGTTGTCCATTTGTTCTTTATAACAATAGAAATAAGAACTGAATGACTGGGTGATTGGGGACAGTCAAACAATGAGACTCAGGATGTGGTTTTGGCGCGTTGTTGTTTCACTCAGTCGTGCAGAGATGCAACATGTTTGCAGCGACATTCAGCGCCTCGCACAAACGCAGCTCATCGATTATTCGTTTGGAGATGAAGTGAAGGTTTATTTATATCATAACTATGTCGTTATGATGTGTTTGAAGCCCAGGAACGTAAACATAAAGAAAACCTTTTCTTCACTATTTAAACTGGTTTTAAATGTTTTCAGGAAAGTAGGTTTGTGATTTGCATGACAGTATTGTAGTATTATGACAATCACAAACACAATAATGTGATTATCCCTGAATGCAGTAAAGACACGGACACAGTAAGCAGCTCTGTTTCTAATTCATTGATTTTCTCTGTTTTTCCTCCATCTCATGTTTTGCGTTCACCACAGAGTCCTGCTCTGTGCCGCTCTCCTCCTCCCAGAAACTTTTTAAAGTCATGCTTCACATTTCTAACCTCCTTTCTTCATTTTAGACCCTGTGCTTCCCCTTTTTTTCCTCAAGTCGTTTGCTGCGCGGTGCCTCGGCCTGCTCGGCCCGCGCTGCGCTGCCAGGAAATGAAGACGACGACGAATGGAACACGGAAGTGGTCAAACTTTTTGATCACACAACGCCGTCTTGCTGCTGCTAATGCAGGCGGCCTGTTAAACAGGGCCCAGCTTCTCTCGCCCAGTTTACGCAGAAGACGCGTGAACTTTGGTATTTACTACTGAGCTGACACACGCGTGGAGTAATTCTTTAAAAGTAGCGAAAAAAGCAGGAAAATATAGAAAAAGATGAAGAAGTCGAGCCGAGTTTTAAACTATTTTTAAATGCGTTTAATATTAAAATACAATCATACACTGAGAGACATCTTTTTGGGAGATGTCTCTGAACTTTTTAAGAGACTTTCATCTCAAAGAGACATGAGATTAATAACGGCACAATCAAATTGAACTTTATTGATCAAAAACGTGGATGTTTAGCGGTGTTCCTAACATTTTGTCTGTAACGATTACACGTATAGCTCGCTAAAGATGAATAATAAAGGATAAAATCAAATGTTATTAAAGTGAATTCAGATTCTTTAAACGTAATTAAGTTCACGTAACGAAATAAAAGTATATCAGTATTCATTAAAGTAAATATTTAAACACAGTTCACAGTGTTACGATGAACTGATACAATTTAATGTAAAAATCTGTTAAACTGTAAAACAACGTTCGTTTAATAATAATAACAGTGAGTTTTACGGGGAGTTAGAATAATAATAATTCAACATGAGATTTACTGGATGCACAATAATTAAAATGAGATACATCACTAAAGAGAAAATGTAGAAATTTTATTTTTAATTTTTAAAATAACGGTTGATCAGTTCAGATCCACATTAATATGATTGAAAGGAAAACAACAATCATGTTTTGGGTGAGATGATGACACACCTTCACACTGGCTGAGAAATGTTAGAAACAAACGAGCCAGACTGAGGGCAAAGACGATAAATGACAGATTTTATTTCAGCTCATCAGCTCAGACTGTCTGAAAACAGCTGAGTTATAGATGAATTATGAGTGATGATGGAGGCAGTGAGGTCAGTGTAACTCAGCGTGCACGCACACACGTGCACGCACACACGTGCACACACACACACACTGAATGTTTATCACACACAGCACCCACAGTCACCGAGGTGAAGCAGCAGCTTGCAGGGACACACCCCAGAAAAAGTCTCTGCTTTCAGACAGACACGGCCCCCCCACCCCCACAGTTACACATATACAGTACACAATCACACTTTCATACGTGCACGGCATCAAAGCAGAACAGAAACACGATTGCAAAAATTCCCAAAGCACCAAATAAAAGAAGATGTTTTAAAGAGCGTCTTCTTCCTATTAACAGCCGCCTTTGATTGAACACGAGTGTTCGTTCTTTTGCCAAAGGGCTCAGAAACCTGTCATTTTTAAGCTTTCACATCACAAGCGTGTGCAGTTCCTGTCTGCTGTTCTCGGGGTTGGAAAGTTTAAGAAACGTGAAGTAGCACAAACGCGGATGCATCTCCAAAGCGTGCTACGGCGTAGCCTCTGCCCTCAGTTTTTATTTAAAAGGTCACATTTTGCTTGATGATGTTTCACAGTTTTCAAAAACTAAAGAAGCTTTTCAGCTGACAGATTCACGTCTGCATCTCACACATGGATAATAATCCTCATACACCATCACAAGCTCAACATCCGACTTCAAACACAGCGAGTTTAGGGGGGAGACTTCATCACCTACATGATTTGCATTTGCAGACGTTTTTCTGTTATTTCTCCTCAGTTTACAGACACAGAGAAACTTCAAAGTCTTCCTACAATCCTTAAAGAAAGCAGCACCGAGAACACTGCAGATGGTCACTTACAGTAGGTCAAACCGATGAGCCCGGCCCAGAACAGCATCTTCAGACCCCAAAGACCTGCCATGTCCAGGAGTCAGGGTGTGTACAGCCACACACCGTACAGTGAAAGCAGCCGGCAGATCGTCGCACGCCAAAACGTATTTCCAACTCTTACCTCAGTTCAAACCTAACATAGAAAAGCTGTCTGTGTTAAAGCGACATAAGTTCTCTGTCTTATCGGTTGACACAGCTTCCTGGACTTGTTCCCCAAACTCTAAACCTCGCCTTTGGTTTCGAGTCAAGCGAGTGGCAGTGATGTCACACTTAAGAGACTGCCTTTACCTTAACGTCTGCTGACAGGAAGCATCATTTCAACTACGCCACTAAGAACAGGAAGCCTTCGCTCGTCTAATGTTCACTTGAATTTGATGAAGGGTGAAATCGCTCTGACCTTTGAAAAAGGCGGCTGATAGCTGCCAATACGGTCAAGATTTCAGTTTTAGGGTCGCGTCTGACGGCTCAAATAACACGAGGCACACAAATGATGATGAGACTGACGAGAGCACGGTGAAGCCTCCGGGTTAAAGTTTCAGGCCCGAGTAATTTCTGTTTTATTCATGTTAAACTTCAGCAACTTTGCTTGTGAGACTCTAAGAGTTGTGAAACTTCTTAGAGCACCTCGTCTTTTTCACTGACTCCTCCCCTGCAGGCCCACGACGGCTCATCCGTGCAGCCAAAGCTAACAAGAAGTTATCACTGCAACGTGCAAGAAACCAGAGGCAGTCTTTCCTTTGTTGAACTCTGTTCTCTTTTTCTTCTTCTCTCCTTCTAAAGACAGAAAACACACGGCCATTGGCTCCAGAAATGAATTTCTTCATTGCTGCAGTTCATCTCGCGTGAACGACATTCATAAGAGGCGTTAGATCTCTTCAAAGTCATTGATCGTGGATGGTGTTTGATCACCACGCTTTGCCTCGGAGCCCTAAAATGCTTTACTTCTGTTTACATACACAAGAAAATAGGGGATAAAAGAGAAGGAGGGGAGTCGAACACTCTCCGGGGAGACTCACACACTGGGGGGGGGGAGCTGATGTAAAAATGGATGAAACACAGCTTTTCATGCTCTTATATGAAATAATGCAGGGAACTAAGCAGAGCTTTCTTTGTGCTGAGACGGTCGTACTGAGCCGATAAAACCTTTTACTTAAACTTGCTTTGCATGGCGTGACAAGCTGATATGAATCACACAGTTATATATAGTCTATTTAAAAAAGAGCAGCAGTCACAGTCACATGATCTCCTTAATGTTTTCAGTCATTTTGAAGAAGAGAAAGTTTCTTCTTTCTTTCACTCTGAAACATTCGGTGGAAATTAGTTTGACTTCACAAACCGAGCAGAAACATTGTTTCCGACAAAGACATCGGCTTTTTTGTAGAAAATCTAAATATGGATTTCCTCCTAGACAAATGAAACATGCATTTGGCTATTTCCACTTCTCACAGTGCAGATTCTTGTAATCAGGAAGTGACTCTTAAGCAAACAGCCCGATGTTCATGTAATCAAATGGAAGCTGTTGTTACAAATAAAATGTGTGACTGCACGACTGTATGAGGAGCGCAGTGTTGCTGTTAGCAGCTACACAGATATGTAACCAGCGTAACCGCATGTCATTCATTAGAAAGATGCTGTATTTAGAAGTGAAGAACATAATGTAGCACGATGAAACCTCTGAATGTTGCTCGTGTTCGCCTGATGCCCTCCCCCCTCCCTCGCCAGACAGAAAAATACGTTTAATCACATTTAACTGCTTAAAATGCTGTCAGCACTCGAGCCTTTCAGAACGAAAACGATCGCAAAATCGGATTAAATTATTTTATCACAAGATATAATTTAAATATGATCTTTAAAGTATGTGCAGTTTGTTAATTTAGTAAGAAACTACAAAGTTTTGTTGTTTAAAAAGTGAACAGTTCCTCCTGAGGAACCACTGAAAACTTGGGTTTCTTAAATATTGTATCAAAGTTAGATTGTTATGAAAAGAGAAAGAAGAAGTCGTTTGGCTACCTTTACCATCTTTGACCAACTAGTGACATGGTTACATGTAGGGGTGGGGGAAAATGGATACTTTGTAGCATGGTGATATTTTGTTTGCTAATAATGTATCGATACAGGGACAGCAGAAATCGATATTTTGTTACAAAAAGGTTTTGTGGAATGTTGATCAGCTCCTTTTTCTGAGCAAGAATCCTGACATTCCTTCACTGTCCAAATGTGACAGTTTACTTATTTTAATTTAAGACATGTTTTATTTTAATTAAGTTTAAAACTTTTTTATTTAATGTAAAATTATATTTTGTTTTAATTTACTTTCAAATTCTTCAGTTGCTGAAGGGGCTGCATAGTTTTCATAAACTGCATAGTTCAGAATAGCTATAATTGTACCAGATGGTTGATTCAGTTAAGTTGGACTAGACTGTAATACAAACCGTTCAGTTTGTCAACAATCAAACTGAAATGAGACAAAGACTGAGTGTGAGACTTTGATATTAGAGAAAATGATGATTGATAAAGTTTACCTTTATGTACAGAATCTGAATATCGCAAAATATTTTTAAAAATCGCAATAATATCGTATCGTGCGTTAAGTATTGTGATAATATTGTATCGTGGGATGTATGGTGATTCCCACCTCTATTACATGTAACATGGTTTTCTTGCAACAGTGGTTTTAATAATAGGACGGCTGAACAGTCCAAAGAATTACAGCCTCCTGACCGTCAGTATCCACGACAGGAAGGCCCAAAGCATTTTTTAATGTGACATAAATGTTACATAACAAACTTATGTTTTAATCAGGGTTAACAAGTCGGCAACAGCTGCCACTGAGGCAAGTGGAAAAGAGCCTGGAAGGCTGGAGGTACAGTGGGGCAAAAAAGTATTTAGTCAGCCACCGATTGTGCAAGTTCCCCCACTTAAAATGATGACAGAGGTCAGTAATTTGCACCAGAGGTACACTTCAAATGTGAGAGACAGAATGTGAAAAAAAAAATCCATGAATTCACATGGTAGGATTTGTAAAGAATTTATTCGTAAATCAGGGTGGAAAATAAGTATTTGGTCACCTCAAACAAGGAAAATCCCTGGCTCTCACAGACCTGTAACGTCTTCTGTAAGAAGCTTTTCTGTCCCCCACTCGTTACCTGTATGAATGGCACCTGTTTGACCTCATCATCTGTATAAAAGACACCTGTCCACAGCCTCAACCAGTCAGACTCCAAACTCCGCCATGGCCAAGACCAAAGAGCTTTCGAAGGACACCAGGAAAAGAATTGTAGACCTGCACCAGACTGGGAAGAGTGAATCTACAATAGGCAAGCAGCTTGGTGTGAAAAAATCAACTGTGGGAGCAATCATCAGAAAATGGAAGACATACAAGACCACTGATAATCTCCCTCGATCTGGGGCTCCACGCAAGATCTCATCCCGTGGGGTCAAAATGATCATGAGAACGGTGAGCAAAGATCCCAGAACCACACGGGGGGACCTGGTGAATGACCTGCAGAGAGCTGGGACCAAAGTAACAAAGGTCACCATCAGTAACACACTACAACGGCAGGGAATCAAATCCCGCAGTGCCAGACGTGTTCCGCTGCTGAAGCCAGTGCATGTCCAGGCCCGTCTGAAGTTTGCCAGAGAGCACATGGATGATACAGCAGAGGATTGGGAGAATGTCATGTGGTCAGATGAAACCAAAGTAGAACTTTTTGGTATAAACTCAACTCGTCGTGTTTGGAGGAAGAAGAATACTGAGTTGCATCCCAAGAACACCATACCTACTGTGAAGCATGGGGGTGGAAACATCATGCTATGGGGCTGTTTTTCTGCCAAGGGGACAGGACGACTGATCCGTGTTAAGGACAGAATGAATGGGGCCAAGTATCGTGAGATTTTGAGCCAAAACCTCCTTCCATCAGTGAGAACTTTGAAGATGAAACGAGGCTGGGTCTTCCAACATGACAATGATCCAAAACACACCGCCCGGGCAACAAAGGAGTGGCTCCGTAAGAAGCATTTGAAAGTCCTGGAGTGGCCTAGCCAGTCTCCAGACCTCAACCCCATAGAAAATCTGTGGCGGGAGTTGAAAGTCCGTGTTGCTCGGCGACAGCCCCAAAACATCACTGCTCTTGAGAAGATCTGCATGGAGGAATGGGCCAAAATACCAGCTACTGTGTGTGCAAACCTGGTAAAGACCTATAGTAAATGTTTGACCTCTGTTATTGCCAACAAAGGTTATGTTACAAAGTATTGAGTTGTATTTTTGTTATTGACCAAATACTTATTTTCCACCCTGATTTACGAATAAATTCTTTACAAATCCTACCATGTGAATTCATGGATTTATTTTTCACATTCTGTCTCTCACAGTTGAAGTGTACCTCTGGTGCAAATTACTGACCTCTGTCATCATTTTAAGTGGGGGAACTTGCACAATCGGTGGCTGACTAAATACTTTTTTGCCCCACTGTATGCATTGGAGAGAAGAGGAGGAGGAAGGCTGAAGATGTTAATATTTTCGTTGGGAGTGAAAACGATGGACAAGTTCAGACATTAGTATGTCAGAGGGACAGCTCAGCAGCAGCTGCAGCTGGAGTCCAGAGACACGAGTTTCTCGAGATGTAGCTGAGCACTGGGGAAAGGAGCCACACTGACAGGAACTTGCACCAGGCAATGCAAATAAAGACAAAGATGTTCTTTCTGCAAGTTAAAATATTTCAAAAAAAAACAAACCCCACTAGCTTCACACAGCACTGTGAAAACCATAAAACCATTAACTTGTCATCAGAAATAAAATAGACAGAAAGAAAACGGGGTTTGTGGAGAAACGAACAAAATCATTGTAAATTCTTAAAATATGTTCCTGTAACTTGATTTCACCTCTCAGTTCTTGGTCCCGTCAGCTCTAACAGGTGAAAGTGCATTCATGCTCTCACATTTAGGTTTGGTGTGAGAGCTATCTGACACCAAGCAGCAAAATCTGGCAGTTAAAAAAACACGAAGCAAAGCCAAAGTCACTCTAATGGTCACTCGTGACACACACAGCATTAAAACACACGTTTACGGTCCTCGCCGTCCTTTTTTCACTTTAAATTTTCAGGGTGTCGCTACATCAAATCATTCCACACACATCCACATCAGAATATATACCCAGCAGGATTTTTATTTCCCATTGAAGTCTGATCATATTTAAAATTTCCCCACGTGTCCATGTGCTCACAGGTCTTTATCCTCCAAGCTCAGGTCCTCTAACAGGAGCTCGGAGGTGCTGTGCAGTATCTTTGCTGTTCTGGACAGAGATCTTGGGTTTTGTTCCTGGGATCTGCTAAAGCTACTCGCTCAGCTTGGGGGTCGGTGCCCCACACGCTCTGGTTACCACAGGGACAACTGTTGCCTTCATTCGCTGCATCATCCTGATCTCTTCTCTCAGCCCTTTGTACTTCGAGCTGCTCTTGTTCCTTTTACCTGATGGTGCTTTTGCTCATATAGCTACATCTATCAGTACGAAGCTCTGCTTCTGCTTCTCCACCACCACTGTGTCTGGTTGGTCAGCCTGTTTGTCATTCTCAACCACCATAGGGGGCGTGTCCTATTTTGACCTCAGGACTTACAGGCCATACTTGGCACAGATGTTGCCTGCTAGCATCTCGTACCCTGCTGTTATGTGCTGAATTGTCTCACATCCCCACTGTATTTCTGCTGAAAGCTCATAGGTTCCTGTTGATCTTGTACAGTTGTAGGCATTCTAGGATCCATGTGTGGGGCATCAAGTCATAGTGTCATGGCCCGTGGCCCTATGTCTGAGGAGTGTGTGGGATGCCCTGGTGGCCACACCCCCGAGCTGGGCCATCACCTGCACACCTGCTTTCCATCCTGGGCAATTACCTGGAGGACTCTGTAACCCTGCACTGACGGATGCTCCACACCAGTCTGTTAGTCACCCCTCAGTGGTAACTAGGCTTCCCACAAAAGCTTTGTGGTTACGATCCGGCGTTTGTGTCTGCCACCTGCCTGCTCGGATCACTCAGTCTGTCCTCATCCCTGCCTCCTCGGATTCGCTTCCCACAGGACACACTTCCCCCCCTTTCCGAGTCCCACTGTCCCGCTCTGATCGTAAGCCACTTAGTAAAGCCCTGTCTTGTTGTGTCTTTCTATTTCCCGGCTCACTAGTAATTTTCTCCCCTTTCTGTTGCATCTCCCACGGTCCCGATTATGGCTTCCCTGTGTCGTTTATCTTCCCGGTTTTTCTTCAGTTCCTCGTTTTGCTTCCTTGGTTGTTCCGGGTCACTTTTTGTTAAAGCAATACACTGTTTCTTGCTCGCATTTGACATATTGAGGCTGCTTTTGGATCCCGCTTGTGTGCGCGCACCGCGGTGCATGACACAAAGGCTTTCTTATAGTCATTCAGGTGGTCCACAGGTTGGTGAGCCTGGTCTTGCAGTCTTGGGTGACTGCTCTATTAACCAGTAGGTGTTCCTGCCAATCCCTTTCTGTATCGACCCATGTGCCCCATCATCTTAGCCCCTATGATGCCTGACACGAGCTTCCATGTGGTGCTGAGGCAGGTTATTAGTAGTTGGATGGGACTGGACTGATTTTGCCTGATTTTAGGCATTTTGGGTGTCTCATCATTTAGCATTGGGTTCATTTGTGCTGCCAGATGCTCGTGGAGTGCAGTCAGCTTCTTCAGCCAGTAGGCATGAACCGTGTCGGGGTCTGGTGCTGTCCAACTCTTCATACTGGAGAAACTTTCTTGGATATCTGCCACTGTGATGGTTACTGCAGATTGCTGTGGTCTGCTGTTAGAGCTGCTAGCCTCTGAGGTTTGTTCTTTCCCTTTCTTCATCCCACCTGTCTGCAGCTCCTATATTTGCTAACTTCCCTCTGCACTGCCTTGATCTTCGCCTCTAGTCTTCTTCTCCATGAAGGGTATTGCTCCTTGTGGCTGTTGACCTTGTAGCATCTCAGTGATCATTGCTGCCGTGGTGTAGATCAGCTGATTAGTCTCGGTGATGTACCAGTAGGGATTTTCTTTAATGCTGCATCCACATCTTCTAGTAGCCCTTCAGAGGGTACTTCTTGGTAATAAGCCATGAATTTCCTGCTTGATCATGATCTCTGAGGTCAGCTGCTCTTGCATTCACACCATCAGTTGTACTGATCAGAGATGAGTGCAAGCAGCACACTGATGAACAGGCCTGACGTACCACCGTTTAAAGTGCTGGAACAGCTTTGCAGAAAGTAGAAAGATAACCAGGTTTTTACACACTGCAGTTAAACAGTTAACGAGGAACAAACGTGTCAGCTAGGAATCCAATAGGAAATGGAACTGGGCCCACCTTCAGGAGGATTTTTTGACCACAAGCTCAGCAGATAGAAGGTGAAATTAAAAGAGAGAGGAAACGAAGTAGAAGAAAGAGGAAGCGAAAGAAAGTAGCAGCGAGCATGAAAGACATTTAAATAAAGATGTTGGCACTTGTATGTGCAAAATTGCTGG